>NW_022111324.1:73971800-73997333 GCF_000313985.2 Echinops telfairi
TTGCTTATTCACCCACTTTGTCTTCAGTGATCGTGTTGGGAAGGTGAGCATCATGGAATGCCAGTTTAATAGAACAAAGTGTTCTTGCATTGAGGAGTACTTGAACGGAGGCCCAATGTCCACAGCAGCTGGATACTTGCTTCTCCCTTGGCTCTCCTGACACCATACCCTCTCATCTCCCTCCTTCCTTTGGTTGCTGTTTCGCTGCTTTCTTGAGCAGTTATTAGTAATTTCTTTCTTCTCTCCTATTGCTGTTGTTAGTAGCTGTCAGTTTGACTCCGAACTCATTGCAACCCCATGCAAATTAAAATGAGTCGTTCGGACCCACAGAATCCTCACTGGTTGGTTTTCGGAAGTAGATTGCCAGGCCTTTCTTCCTAGTCTCTCTTAGTGTGAAAGCTCCAGTGACACTTGCTCTGCCTCATAGCTAGAAGCAAGCCCGAGCTGCTAGATGGTTGGTGGCTCCACACAAGCTGCATTGGCTTGGCATTGAATCCTGGTCTCCTGAGTGAAAGGTAAGAGTTCTACCATGGAGCCACCACTGGCCTCTATTCCATCCTACACATTGGTGCACCAAGGATCTAAGGCTGGACTTTGTTCTTCATCTTATCCCATTCTATACTGATCGGGGCCCAGGATTTTCTTCAGCGTCGCACACTGATAACTTCCAAATCCCTCTCTGGGGGAGCATTCCTCTGCATCCACCTGCCTTGGCTGCCTACAGGCACCTCACGCACTGGCCACCATGGGGCTGCCCGCCCCCTTGCTCTTTGACTATCACTCCAGTCAACACATTCATCAACCAGCTGTTGAGTTATAAAAGTATTCCTTGACTCTGCCATCTTCCTTGCACCCATCTCTCCTCCGACCACAGATTCTTCCTCCTAAAGGTCTGTCAAACCCATTAATGTAGCTCACGCTCACTGCCATCGAGTCAAGGCTGACTCATAATGGGCCTGGAGGACGGGTCGACCTGGCCTTGTGAGTTTCCGAGACTGTCACTGTTGATGGGAGTAGAAAGCCCCTCTTTCTCCCACCTGTTCATGTCATTCATTCCTTCTGTTTCCTTCCTGCTCAAACCACTGCCACTTCTTGCCATGCCACCCCGCCAAGGTCACCCTAGAGGATGACTCTTCTCCTTTGGCTTTGATAGTTCTTCACAGCAGTCTTTCCCAAGTCCCAGGCCCCAGAGCTCCGAGTGCTGCTTTTCTTGCCTGCAGTACCACCTTCTTCTCCTTCCGACCACCCATCCCACCTTCCGGTGTCTGTTTCCTGCTAAGATATAAGCTTCATGCGGGCAGAGATGATGTATTATTCTCTTTTGTAGACCCTGCATGTGGCACAGGGGACCTGTTCTGTAGGGAATGTTTGTAGACTGAGTGTGTGAGTGCATACGTGCCTCTGCTGTGCCCGGGAATCACAGAAATCAGGCACCACTCCCCCCCTCACCCCCCACCTCAGCTTCTCCAGCATAAAGAATGTGTTGCTAGCCCCAAGGGTTTGGGGTGTTGGGGTGGTTGGAGATACACATGGAGAGCAGGCTTCTTGGCATTAGCAGATGGGACTGAAATTTGGCGCAGAGTCTGGAATGATGAGGAGGGGCCAGCCATCCGAGTCTCTAGAGAGGGCTCTTTAGTTAGAGGCAGTGGTCATGGTAAGGTCCTGAGGGGGGGCCAGCTTGCTGAGGTTGAGGGTGAACAAAGGTGACCAGTATGTCTGGAGTGGAAAGCACGAGGGAGCAAGTGGGGGCATAGGGTCAGAAGGGTGGTAGGGCCCAGATCTCATAGAGTCTTATAGGATTTTCTCGTGTGTGTGAAGATTTTCTTGTGTGTTGAGTGAAAGTTTACCTGCAAATTTGTTTCCCATTCAGCAGTTTCCCGTGCAAGAATTCAAACGGTTCTGTGACATTGGTTGCGATCCCATATGTCCGCACTCTCCTCATTTCCACCCCCAGTCCCTTTTGATTGCCCCGCCCCTCACCCCATGATTCGAGAGAGCAGGCAACCATGCTACCAGAGCATGGGAGGCTTTATTCCTTAGGAGTCATTTTTGTGGTTGCATGAAATGGTGAGAGCCCCAGGCATGGCATTTATGGGGACATTAATTAGTGGAGGGAGAAGAGTTTAAAATTTTGCAAGCACTGGAAATAGACTTGAAAGGGGGAAAAAGATAGACTGCTTTAATTTTCAAGGGGGTTTTATTGCTGTCTTTAAAAAATATTGGATAGATGAGCTGAAGGAGCCCGGATGGTATAGGGATTTCACGTTGGACTGCTAACCGTAAGGTCAGCAGTTTGAAACCACTGGCCGCTCTGCGTGAGAAAGATGAGGCTTCCTGCTCCCCTGAAGAATTAGAATCTTGGAAATCCATAAGGGGCAGTTCTATTTCGTCCAATAGGGTCTCTACGAGTCAGCCTTGACTTAATGGCAGTGAGTTTGTTTTTTGTTTGACCTTATTATTTACAGAGTGTTACTCTGTTCCAGGTACTATTTTAAGATATTCAATGTATTAACTCATTTAATACTAATAATCCTACAAAGTAGGTACTATTATTGTTATTCCCATTTCATGGATGAAGAAACGGAGCCCACTGAGAAAAAGTAGTTTGCCCAACATTCAGTAACTTCTTAAAAATTCTCTTGATCCTTAATCTAGCACTCTGTTCACTAAGACACCACACCCCAGGTCTTTGCTGGAAACCAGAGTTACAAAATCATTTAGACTTTTCCTCAACATATTCATTCATTTGTTACATCGAACTCCTGGCATAGCTGGACACCATCCAGCTAATAGCAGTGTCTGCCAAACTTTGGACAAACATGTACAAATTCCTATGTCAACATTCAGACAACCGCCTCCACCCGTGGACCTGTGAGGGCTCCTTTGCTCCTGTGGGTCGCATTTGCCCACAGCTAGCTGAACCACCTCCTCCTGCACCAGGAGGGACTCAAGGCACATTCACTGAGGGAGGTGTTGGCCACTCGCTCTCCTTTCCCAAGTGTCCCCCTTCTCATGCCCACCCCTTGTTTTGCTTCTTTGGAGCACTTTTTCTCCCACCTATTGAATGTGAGAGGTAATTAACATCACTGACTGTAGAGTTAGATAACCAGCCTTTACTGTCCTGGAAAAGGCTCTGCTTTGGAAGCTAATGACTGGTGCAGGGACCCAGGCTGAGGCTCAAACTCAAACTCAACTCCTTGATATCCAGTCTGCTGGTTCAGACTCTTAGTGGTAACGATGATGATGATGAGGAGGATGCTACATGGCAGAGAACTGGCCCCTGGGGGATTTGGAGTCTGTAATTCTTTATGGGGAGGGAGGAGCAGGGTGGGGTGGGGTGTTTGCTCTGCTCAGGAACATGCCTGCTGCCATGGGGGATGATTTCAAGCACCGAGCAGAAGATGCACCGGAGGATCCCTTGGGACTGCCCTCACTATTTTGTGTTATAACACAACGCAAGGAGCCCTGTTGGTGTATTGGTTATGAGTTGGACAGCTAATCACAAAGTCAGAGGTTCTAATCCACCAGCCTTATTGCAGGTAGAAGATGAGGCTTTCTACTCCGGTAAAGATTTATAGGCTCAGAAACCTATCGGGGCAATTCTACGCTGCCCAAGAGGATCCCAATGAGTACGAGTGGGCTTGATGGCAATGAGTAAATAGAACTGATCCTGTAGGTTTCTAGTGGAAGGGAGAGTCCATCAAAGGCCCTCCCTCGTGTCCTCACTCAGAATTAATGGCTTCACCTTCCTTCTCTGGTACCTCGGGCTAGCACACGGGGGCCCCATTTTTACCCTGCTGCAAGATCTCTGGTATATGCAATTACTAACAGTGCAACTTTCCCTAGTCTGATGGCTTCGCATTCACTACCCAACAACGGCTTATGAAAACATAGTTATTGAATGGGTGGGTGGGTGGGTAGGTGGGTCTCTTCAGCACTGGAACAAGTCTTGTGAAACGCAACATTTCTGCTCTCCTTTTTCTGGAACGTTCCCTCCTCTTAGTGCTTTCTTTTAAAACAGATCTGAATCTTGCCCAATTGCCCCTTATATGCTGAGCACGATTCCTATTCCCATAGCTTGGAGAAAAGAAGCAAAGGAGTGGGCAGCTGCAAGTGTTAACGTATGATGTCTCTGAATTGCTAGCAAGTTGTAAGAGAATTTGTGTCCCTTAAAAACTATGGCACTCTTTGAGCGAGTGCTTTTATTCTCACCTCCTCCCTTGAGTGGGCTCTTCAGTAGTTCAGTAATTTAACAAACGTGTAAAGAAACCAAAGGGAGGCTTTAGAAACTCAAGTGTGTCTTGATGCTGCACGAAAACAATGACAAAAAGGCGGCCTGGAAGACGTGGGCAGGCCAGGGCCTGGAACCAGAAACTTTGGTCCAAAAAGAACCTCTGAGGCCTGCAAAGTAGATTCTAATTGAGTATGCCTATGGTTGGCGTCTGCGTGCACTGATGACTTAGTGTTGATACATTGGGCTGCTAACCCCAAGGTCAGTAGTTCGAAACCACCAGATCCTCCAAAGGAAAGAGACGAGGTTTTCTACCTTTGTACAGAGTTACAGTCTTGGACTCCCACAGGGGCAATCTGGTCTGTCCTAGAATATCACTATGCATCAGAATCGACTCGAGGGCAGTGAGTTCGTTCTCTTTTTGGGTGGGGAGCCTTGGGTCCAGGGCTGGGAATGGCAGTGCCCTTGACCGCTAACTGAAAAGTTGGAGGGTCGAGTTCACCCAGAAGCACCACAGAAGCTATGTCTGCCAATCTGCTGATCAACACACCACTGAATCAAAAGCTCTGGGGATGGGCCTCCAGTCTATGTTTTAGCAATACCTCCAGGTAGTACAGGCATACCTCATTTTACAGTCCCGATATTGTGCTTTTTGCAGGCTTAAGGTTTGTGGTAATGCTGCATTGAGTAAGTCTATCGGCACCATATTTTGAACAGCGTGTGCTTGCTTTGTGTCTCTGTGCTCCATTTTGGTAATCCCCAAATACTTCAAACCTTGTCATAATGCTATTGTACATGTAATAGACAACAGTATAATGTACACATACATTTTATTTGCACTGGTAAAACAAAAAGTTCCTGTGACTTGCTTTATTGCAGTAGCTTTCTATGGAGCCTGCTGTATTTCCAAGGTATACCTGCACCGTAAAGTTTGAGAACCATTGCTAGACTGTTGGGGCCACTTAGAGAGCTGGACCTGAGAAAGGCCGTAGAGGGGGAGCTAAGCTCATTCTGTCACCTCTTTCCCTGGTGTCCATCTCATGCAGAAACAAGGCTGGTGCCCTGGGAATTCACATGACAGGGAGCATCTTCCTTGTGGGGTTGTGCATGCACACTTGTCCTCTGGGATCAAAGCGTGGTAGGCTCCTTAGTGGGCAGCCTGGGAAGGCTGTAGTTTATGCAGACTGGCTGGCAGATGTCTTAATCAATTCGCAAAGCTAGTGGTGAGAACCCCAAGGGACCCTTCCGTGGGGACTAGAGGAGGCTGAGCCAATCAGCAATAAGTCTTGCTGGAAGCTGGTGCCCAGTGAGCGGTGGGGATAAGAAGGGTTAGGGGGCCTCTGGGGTGCTGGGCAGGGGACGGGGAGACTCCAGAGCAGTCCAGGAAGGCAGGGTCAGGGCATGCTCAAACATGTCTGTTATCAGTGACCAATTTTCTCAGTGATATGTTAGTCTCATTAGGGACTAGAGAAAGGGGTGAGGTTGTGTATGTGTATGTGTGTTGTGGGAAAAATGATTTTGAAATCAGGGCTAATAATATATGTGAGGTAGTTTATTGTGCCAACCTGACTGACAAACACATGTGGGATTAATTGAAGGACCGAGAGATAAATGGCTCAGTGAGCCTCGCCTTTCTCGTCTCTCACTCTTTGATCATTGGACTAGTGTGTGGCTGCCTTGCTTGTTCTATGCCTCAATTTGCAAGCTACACTACCTGTGGGACACCTAACCCGTGGACTGTGTCACTGTAATTTGAGGTTCCTTCAAGACCTGCTTCGCCACACCATTGGAATTTACATCTCTTGAGCTGGGGATTGTTGGACCCTGTCATCTGCCTGACTGTTGGTGACCTGCCTTGCGTTTGCTGCCTGTGCTCAGAGAGCCTGAATTGCTCTACAGTGGACCACCCGGCGACCCTCAAGACTTGAAGGACTGCCAGTGTCTCACAACTGTCTCACAGGAGTGAGTTGTACTGAGTCATTTGTACTGCTTTATAATTTAAATAACCGTTTATTTCTTATGTTATCTATCTGTATAAATATACATATACATACATACATATATATATAAACTTATTAGCATTCTGGTTTTGTTTCTCTAGACAACCCTGTCTAACATAGTATGTTTAAATGACTCAGGAAGACCTCTTTCTAAATCACTGAAACTTGCGGCAAGTTGATGGGAAAACTCCCTCAGAGAAGACAACCGGGTTTTTTTGGACAGATCAGGTGCATTAGGAAGGTCAGAAGACCTCGAAGATGAGCCAAGAGAGCAAGACTATCAACTTCTATGAACCTCTATGGAAGAAGATCATAGAATTACCATTGGTGAGATAGCTACTGATGTTGGAATCTCACGTGGTTCAGCATTTCCCATTTGAAGTACACATCTTGGCCTAGCAAGCTTTTGGCTAGACCGGTGCCGAAGGTGGTGTGTAAAGATCAGCTAGCTCAATGAGCTGACCTTTCCATTTGACTTTTCAATTAAAATGAATAAAGATGATTTCATGGAATGAATCATACCTTGGACCAGTCTTGGGTTAACCAAGATCCAGAGAGCAAAGTCCAGTCAAATCAGTGGTTCCCAAAGGGTTGTCCTGTTTTTGCAGGCATTTGTGGAGGGTAAAAATCCCAAAGGTTGAGCCAGGTGCAGCTTGGTCCTCAAAGCGACATCTTTACTCATTAACACCTTAAAGAGGTCTTTTGCAGCAGATCTGCCCAACACAATACCTTGTTTGATTTATTGATTGCTGCTTTCGTGAATATTGACTGTGGACTTGTTTTAATTCTTTAGCCTCAACCTGAGCTTTCATGAGCAACTGGTGCTTTGTCCCACAACCTGGTCTTGGCTGTGACATTGAGTGTCTCCGTGGTTTCTCCCCACGGAGGTAGTTGATTTGATTCCTGTGACATTCATCTGGCGTGGTACAGTGGCTGCTTATGTTGCTGAAAACGGTATTTGCGATGAAAAAATAATTGGTCTTGCCAAAGTCTATTATGCTTCATTTTTATCACCAAGACCAGAGTCTCCAACTATTGATACTTGCTTCTTTTGTTGTTTTTAACGTTCCCATGCTAATCACTAGTAATTATCCATGCTTTTTGATTGCATGCTCGATCAATTTCAGACTGAAGAGATTGATAGAAGTCTTCAATTTCTCCATCACTGGAGGAGCCGAGAACCAAAGGACTCATTAATCTTACAGGTCGGGCTGCCAACCTCGTTCTGGGTCAGCAGTTTGAA
The DNA here is from genome assembly GCF_000313985.2 of Echinops telfairi. Classification (NCBI taxonomy): domain Eukaryota; kingdom Metazoa; phylum Chordata; class Mammalia; order Afrosoricida; family Tenrecidae; genus Echinops; species Echinops telfairi. Next base: position 73,979,275 of record NW_022111324.1, read on the forward strand.
CCCCCTGGAGGTTTTACAGGGGAAAGAGGCTTTCTACTCCCATCAGGATTTCCAGTCTCAGAAACGCAGAGAAGCAGTTCCACTGTGTCCTTTCAGACCTCTGCGAGTTGAGATTGCCCCGAGAGCAGTGAGTCTTGGAAGCTTTCTGGAGCCAGGCAGGCTTTCTGGATGAACCCTGGAAAAGATTGCTTTCCACCCTAAATGAACAACACCACCTGCAGTCTTCTACACACTGAAAAAGAGTTTACCTTAACTAGTTAAAAAGGTTTGTCTTGAGCATTATAGTCTTTTAAGGACTATCAACATGGGAACAAATTTGAAAAACAACTCAAAGATTAGCTAGGGGGCAGTGACCACCTTTCGGGGAAGAACAACTCAGAAAACCAGGGTAAGAATGGTTTTACAACGGAAAGAACGTAATAAGTGTCACTAAATTGTACGAGGATTTTGTCCTGCTTGGATCACAATCAATTCTCATGGATGCAGCAGTCAAGACACCTCATATGCATGAGAAATTGGATATTGGATAAGGAAGACCAAAAATTCAAAATGCATTTGTATTGTGGTGCTGCTGAAGAATATCGAAAGTACTATTGTCTGCCAAATGAACAAACAAATTTGTCTCAGAAGAAATACAGAGTGCTCCTGGAGGCAAGGATGGCAAGACTTCATCTCGTATACCTTGGACCTGTTATCAGGAGCTACGAGTCCCTGGAGAAGGCCATCATGCTTGGTAAAGTGGAGGGGCAGTGACACAGAGGAAGGCCCTTCATGAGATGGACGGACACAGTGGCTGCGACAATGGGCTCAAACATAAGAACATTTGTGAGGGTGTCGCAGGATCAGGCAGTGTTTCCTTCTGTTGAACAGAGGGCCATTATAATTTAAAACTAACTCTATGGCACCTAGCACCACCATCAACAAAACATACACGTAGTGACTGTTGAACTGGTAGACGTCTTGCCCTGTAGTTTCTCAAGAACAGTAAAATTTAAAGAAAAATGAAAACAAACACGGAGAATGCTTCTACCTGGACGCACACAAGTCAAGGGGGCATGCCTTGAAGTCAACTCAAGGGTAAATGGTTCAAGTCAACTCAGTCCCAGGTCTTAGCTGTTGCAGTGTCCTGCTCTAGTGTGTCATCTTAGATTGGGGGTGCCAGTCTCCAACCTGAGGGCACCAGAGCCTGCAGGGACCCACACCCCGGGGGATGCAGACTGGCAGGAACAGTGCCAGCTCTTGCCTGAGTGCTTCAGGCAACATTCCCAAGGAGAGCTCTGCCCGAGTACTGAAAGAGAAAATGGCCCGCAGAGAGCAGAGGGACTCAGAATGAGCTCTCTAGACAGCACTCGGAGGGCTTTTCTCATAGACTCACTGCCTGAACCCCACCCAGCTCCCCAAGCCTGCCATCCCTTCCCTTCCTGGCGGCTGTCTCCTGGTCTGGATGTGACTTGGCCTGGACCTTCTCCTGTGCATGACCAGGGAGCAAATGGAGAACCATCTCATCTCCATGCCCCACATTCATGGGGACATTGCCGCCACCCTGCCATTAGCAGAAGGGATCTCTGTTTTAGGGCCAGGCTAGAATGGCTGATGAACCGAATCAGAGATCTTACTCTTTTCCTTCATACTCATTGGCACCCGAGGCAGAGAAACCTTGGGACATAGACTATTTTTGTTGAAAACAGAAGGGAAGACTGGGGTCCTTGGACAGTGTGGAATTACCCAATCCCACTCTAGTCTAGTGTGGACATTTTCAGATATATTTTTTCACCACATCTAAGATTTTGCTTCTAGAAATGACTGGCATATGTCTGTCTCAAACCCACAGCACCTTCCTGTAGGATCTCAAGCCTCTTTCCAGATTTGTAATTCCTGACAGTTATATAGTACCCAGTAAGGAAGATTAGCACAGGCTTAATTATGCTTACTGGCTATTCTGTAGTGAATAATTTCACATGTTAAATCCATCTGGAATTGGTCACTGCACATTAGTAAGTAAGCCCCAGGTAACCCGTGCCTACTTTCCTTATTGGGGAATCTGCCCCTGGTTGTGCAAGATGGATTACTAGACAGTCCTTGGTTTCGCTTCCCTTCCCTTCTTACCTGGGACAGGTAGTAGCTCTATTGGAGGAGGCCAGATTGAGAAGCAAGACACAGCAGTTGGTATGGACTGTGTAACTGACTGTCAGGGTAAGAGTGGCAAGTTATTTATTTGTGCATGGCCATTTAAAAACAAAATTAACCTGTTGACCTTGAGCGAGACTGACTCATGTTGGCCTCTTGTGCTCTTGAGTAGAACTGGCTCCATAGGGCTTTCTTGGTTGTCATCTCTACAGAAGCAGACCACCAGGCCTTTCTTCCACAACACCATTGGGTGTATTCCAATCTCCCACCTTTAGGTTGGTAGTCAAATGCAAACTGTGCCATCCAGGGATGACCTGACATAAAGCAAGGCATCGTAAGGCATGGGCACTCAGTGGACTGTGGCTTGAATGGAAGGGCTTTCCATTTATGGGATGGAAGAATAAAATTGGCATGCTTCAACCGCTTCTCTTGTGAAAACAACACATGCTTTCTAAGGTAGTTAGTTTATTGTGCCAACCTGGCCAATAAACACATATGGGGTTAACTGAAAGGCGGAGCGATAAATCGCCCAGTGAGCCTCACCTTTCTAGTTCTCTGGTCTCTTGCTTTCTGATGGTCAGACTAGGGTGCAGCTGCCTTAGCCAGTTCCCTGCTTCAGCTGGCAAGGCATACTTCCTGAAAGACATCCCTGAGGAGAAGCCACATGGACCTACCCCTATGCAGCCCTGGGTGCTGGAGCACCTGTGTGGAGACCCCTGCCAGCACTGAGATGCTTACACATTCACTGACTCAGCTTTCCTCCTGCAGTCGGCATCATAGTGTGTGTTTTGTGAGATGGAGGAAGACTTTGTGGATTGGTGTTGGACATATGGGTTAATGGGTTAATGTTGGACTTGTGGGCTTGGGAAGCACTGGGTTGGGATGTTTTCTTGATGTGCACTTAACCTTTATATAAAACTCTCTCTTATACATGAGTTTCTGTGGATTTGTTTCTCTAAAGTACCCAGATTAACACACTTTCCCAAAGCTGCAGGGATGGTTCAGGGTCATGGGGATATGGTCAATGGTTCAATCAATATTCTCATGTTTTGCCTGGTAAATTCAGAGGCTGTCTTTCTACAGTAGATAGACATCATCCAATGGGAAGGAACATCTGGTTGACCTTTGGTGTTAGGCCTGCCCAGTGGGTTAGTGGTTATGTGTTAGACTGCTAACCACAAGGTCAACAGTTTGAAATCACCAGCCCCTCTATGGGAGAAAAATGAGGCTTTCTACTCCTGTGAGCAGCTCCAGTCTCAGAAACCCAAGAGGCAGTTCTACCCTGTCTTACATGGTCGCTATGAGTCAGAATTAAATCGATGGCAATGAGAGGGAGGGCGCCATCACTCCATTCCTGCCCGCGCATGCCTGGTAACGGGGAGCCATGTCATGCCGGTCCTCAATGCCTTGTGAAAGAGAGGTCAGACTGATGGTCAGGGAAAGGGTTCAATACCTCTTTGTTCTGCTCATTCTGGAGCTTGCTGACTGTATTGACAGACACCAAAGGAAAATTATCATTGGCTGATTCTGACTCATGGCGACGCATGTGTTACAGAGTAGAACCTCTCTAGAGGGTTTTCTTGGCTGTCACCATGATGGAAGCGGATCACCAGGCCTGCCTTTTGTGGCACCCCCAGGAGGGTTTCACACCTCCAACCTTTAGGTTAGTACTTGAGCGCAAATGTGTGAGCTACCGACAGGTTTGGTATCAAATTAGATAGGCTAAGTTCAAGTATACTAAGAAACAACTCCCAAGCCCTAAAAGTTTGAAAAAACAGGCTTCCTTTCTGTGCTTCTTGCCCATTCTCGGCTGCCCCATAGCCTCTCTCCTCTTATAGCTTCCGGCCACTGGAGCACCAGCGTCCTAATTGCGTCCCACTGTCAGAAGGAAAAGAAAGAGATTTGGAAGAATTCAGGACGGGCTGTTGTCAGTTTGTCGCACTGTGGTGGCATGCATGTTGCCGTGATGCTGGAAGCTATGCCACCAGTATTTCGAATGCCAGTAGGATCACGCATGGTGGGCAAGTTTCGGAGAGCCCTCAGGCAAAGATCAAACCCCCAAACCAAACTCACTGCCACAGACAGAGCCCATGCTGACCCATAGCGACCCCCTGTGGGTCTCTGAGAGTGTAACTTTACAGGAGGAGAAAGCCCTGTCTTTCTTCCGCAGAGCTGCTGGTGGTTTTGAACTGTCTACCACGCGAATTGCCCAATGCATAACCACTACACCATCAGGGATCCCCAGGCGAAGACAGACTAAGAATAAAGGCACAATGATCTACTTCTGAAAATCCGCTAATGACAACTTCGGGGTGCTTCACAGAATCCTGACCGATAAAGTGTCGGAACACACAGTGGCTCAGCAGTGGACTCAGAAAGAGGGTGCAGGCCCAAACGGCATTGCATTAGGAGCCAATTCAGAGGCAGCCGATGGCAAGGGCATTATATTCTGCAGGAAATGGACAGCCTTCTATCCTCATCAATTCTGCTCATAGCCTAGGAGGGAGGGAGGAAATGTTTCCTCACCATGTCCTGAAGGCCAACTTGCCCAAAGTATGTGGAGGGCAGCGGTAGAGATGGTGGGGAAAGTCTCTCCCGTGAAAATGGTGTTTGTGGTTTTCGTTTGGCTCAGGACGAGTTTTAGCATCTTCCACGGTATTGCGACCAGGAAAACCTGGGAAGAAGGTGAGAGTCACTTTGTGTCCATAAAGTGTGCTGCCACGCCAGAGGGGCCTTTGGATTAGCTTGAGGAATCTCAAGCGCTCTTAAGGAATCTGCTCGGCGACGTCCCAGATACTAAGAGAAGCCACCTGGAAGAGCAGCACGGATTCCTTGGCTTTTGCCTCACTGGGACCAGCTGGCCTCCATTAAGTGGTTTTCCTCCACATGGTGACAGTGACGAATCCTCCTTGCTCAGAAGGTTGCAGCTTCCACTATAAATCAGGCCCAGAAGAGGGAAGAGGCAGTGGTGATTAATGGTGGGACCTGAAATCCAAGCTGTAATCAGTCAGAGGTTTGTCACTGGATATGGGGATGGTGCCGTAATGGATGATTCAGGCCTGGAGTAGCTGTCTCTAAACATGTTAATTACCTCAACGTAAGTGGCTGAACCTGATGATTAAAGAATGTATGGATGTGCACGGCAGAGCTTCCTGCGCTGGCGTGCCCAGCTCTGAAAACATGGGCTCTCTCCTTGAACAGGGGGACGTGGTGTGGTGCCTTGGTTGGTGCAAATGGGGTCAGTAAGGCTGGCTCTCAGGTCTCTAAGGAAAACATATGCTTCCCCAATGTGGTTGCCGGTTCACCCATGGAGTGTCACCTGTTTTGGAAATGATGGCTCTTTAACTTTGATTCCACGGTTTATGTCTGAGGATTTTAACATGTGGGTTAATTTAATTCAATTTTCACCAGATTTTAGTTACATAATGCATTTCTGACCGTATGCCTGTGTGTGTTTATTTGTAATGTGGGTGTATGCGTGTCTTCCCCTGTACCTGCCATCTGGGGCGGTCAGCCGCTCTGACTAAGATGAGAGAGGAGTGACCAGAGATGTGCTTTTAACCCAAATAGGGAGTTGGAAGCACTTTCCTTCACTCCCAGAGAAATAGCTGACCCCGCTGGGCTGCAGTCCTAGCGCCAGCCAACCACGTTGCAGACGTGTGGACTTGGTCAGTTCAATTCATTTGACCAAATAGTTGTTGAGTGTCAGCTAATTACCAGGCACTGTGCAAAGCACTTTGTTAATGGCGATAGGAAAAGAATACATCTTAGCCGAGATGGCTTACAGAACAATGGGAGGGTGTCAAGTGGGCTGGCAGGAGGAAGCGGGCAGTGATCCTCCTCTGATGGGTAGAAGATGCGAAGGCCACAAAGAGAGAGCCAGAAAGCAGTGGGGCTCTGGTTCAGGTTATGACCAGAGGAGGTGTGAATGGATGCAGAATTCTCACTCGAATGGCATTCAAAGTGGGCTTTGAGAGACTGTTAGAAAGATTCTGCTGAGGAGGTCAAACACACACCTGTGCGTGTCTAAGCAAGGCATAGAAGATGGATGGATGATGAGTGGATGGATGGATACACAGGCATTGGTAGTTCAGTGGTTGACTTCTCACATTCCAGGCTGCATACTCAAAAAGACACAGTGAATGTTAGAAGAGCCTCTGAACCTTGCTCTTATCTAGAGCAGCTAAAAGCAAACAGAAGACATGAGGTAAAAGAGCTGAACAGAAATTTTCAGAGCAGCTTGAAAAGACAAAGCAACCCATTACAATCAAACATACAAATATCTAGAGGTAGAAAACAACAACAAAAAAATATGGTTGGCATATCTTCAACTGAAAGAACAGAAGAAAAAATTCAAGTCTCGAGTCGCATTATTGAAAAATTCTACGGGCAAAATATTGAACAACACAGGAAGCTTCCGAATAAGAAGGAAAGAATACAGAGTCACTGTGCCTAAGATAACTAGTTGACATTCCACCATTTCAAGAGCTAGCATATGAGCAAGGGCTAATGATACTGAAGGAAGAAGTCCAAGTTGCATTGAGCCATTAGCCAAATATAAGGTTTTAGGAATTGATGGAATACCAATTGAAATGTTTCAATAAGATGATTAAGCATTGTAAGTACTTATTTGTCCATGCCAAAAAAAACAACAACCCAAGAAACAAACAAACCTGGAAGGCAGTTACTTAGTCAACTGACTGGAAGAGACGCATATTTGTACCCATTCCAAAGAAAGGTGACCCAACAGAATGTAGAATGTATCGAACAATATCATCAATGCCACATGCAAGTACATTTTGCTGATCTCACCCAACAATGGTTGCAGCAATACATTGACCAGGAGCTACGAGAAATTCCAATTGGATTTAGAAGTGGAGGTAGAATGAAGGATAGCATTGCTTATGTTAGATGGACCTTGATTGAAAGCAGAGAATACCAGAAAAATGTTTACTTTTATTTTCTTGACTGTGCAAAGACATTCAACTGTGTGGATCATAATGGGCTCAAATATAACAATCATTGTTTGAGGATGGCCCAGGACTGGGCAGTTTCACTCTGTTGTACATCCATAGGGTCACTAGGAGTTGGGGCCGACTTGATGGTACCTTCTGGATGGCGGAGACCAGCCAGCGTACCACTCATCTGCCATTTGGAGGCGTGTGTTTTGCTATGATGCTGAACAAATTTCTGTCGAGCTTTGAGACTGAGATGAGTTGGAAGAAAGGCCTAGTCATCTACTTACAAAAGTTAGCAAGTGAAAACCCACCACCGATTGGATCGCAATGGTCCAATCAGTAACCAGTCATAGAGTGACAGAGCACCAGGAGCATTAGTTCCACTGTTCATGGAGCTGCTAGGAGTCAAGGTGGACTTGATTGCAACAAACAACAACAACAACAATCATAAGAGAACTTCAAAAAGTTTGTGGAAAATGGAGTGGAAAGATAATGGAATTTTTCTAAGAACGTTTGCAAGTCCTTTCGATACACCCAATAGACCGTACCTCGTGTGTAGGTGTATTCTTTTTTGTTTGTTTGTTTTCGTTTCTTTTTAAAAACTTTTTAATAAATCATTTTACTGGGGGTTCTTACAGCTCTTGTAACAATCCATACATCTATTGTATTAAGCACATTTATAAATATGTTACCGCAAGCATTTTCTTTCTACTTGAACCCTTGGTATCAGCTCTATTTTCTTTTTCTAATCATTTTATTAGGGGCTCATACAACTCTTATCACATCCATACATACATCAATTGTGTGTAAAGCACATTTGTACACTCACTGCCCTCCTCATTCTCAAAACATTTCCTCTCCACGTAGGCCCCCGGCATTATTCTTATGACTTGATTGTTGTTACTGTTGTTAGGTGCCATCTAACCACTTTTGACTCACAGATACCCCATATGCAACAGAATGAAACACTGCCCTGTCCCATGCCATCGTCACAGTCACTGCCGTTTGAGCCATTGTTACAACCACTATGTCAGTCCATTTTCCTGGAAGATCTTTCTTTCTGTTTTTGTCCTGACTATCACACGCGATGTCCCGCTCAATGATACTATGTCTAAAGTGCATGAGACGACGTCTTGTCATTCTCAGTTCTAAGGAGTATTGTGTAATTTATGTCTGTACTTCCTTCAAGCCAGATTTGTGTGTTCTTCTGGTAGCCTACGATATATTGAGTATTCTTTACCAACACCATAATCCAAATGCATTCATTCTTCTCCCATCTTCCTTATTCATTGTCCAGATTTTGCATGCATATGAGGTGATTGAAACACCTGGCTTGGGTCAGGTGTGCCTAGTCTTCAAAAGGAAATCTTTACTCTTCAATGCTTTACATCGACCTTGGGCAGTATATTTCCCCCTGCAAAGTCCCCCCATTGGATTCCCTGAGTGCCGCTTCTGTGGGCATCTCAAACAAACGGAGGTCCTCGACGGATTTCGTATGTTCTCCATCTATCGTGATGTGTTCAGCTGGGCTTTTATTTTTTTTATATTGGGATGTCATCTATAGTGAAGGACTTTAGTCTGCATTAGTAAACGCTTCAAGTCCTCTTGGTTTTCAGCAAACACGGCTCGCCACCAGTTGTTCACATACCGAGCTGCTTTGTGCGCTCTTTCTCTAGCTGTACTTAGTTTGATTGCTTTGCATTCTGTCTGGCAAGGTCCACGCATAGAGTTCCTATTTATGTTGTGGGAAAAGGCATTTGCAATGAATAAGTCATTCTTACAAAATTCTGTCACGTGGTTTCCAGTATTTTTTCCCTAAGGTTATCTTTTCCAACTACAATCCTTCTCCTCCCCCGGCTTGTGGATTCCAGTCATCACTAACTGTAATGAAACACGGTTCTATTCTGAACTGGGGTTACCATGAATTGGAATGGACTTGACAGCAGGTGATTGGTCGGTACTGTGAAGAAGCCTGCGTATGTAAATCCTGAGCAGAAGGCGGTGGCTGACAGTGGAAGCCCACCATCCATGTGCAGGGTCCCCACTTAGATTCCGCTTCTGGTGACTCTCCGGTGGGAATAGCTTAGCTGTCAGTCAGAGTGTATCGGAAAGTGGACTAATGCCAATTCAGTTAGGTTAAAGTTTTAACACCTTATCGTTTGTTCTCCCTTTTGAGCCACCTTTCATTTGTTCTGGTTTTTATTGTTTTCTGTTACCTTTTCAACTGAGGTTTTTCTGTGTTTTATTTTGATGTTTGTGGTGATATTTTTTAATTTTTGTTTTTGTATGTTCTTCGTTATATGTGATCTCAGTCACTGCCATTGGGTCGATCCGACTCCCAGTGACTCCACAGAACAGTCCAGCACTGCTCCTGTGGGCTTCCGAGACTCTACTTCTGGACAGGAATTGAAAGCCTCATCTTTCTCCTGAGGAGTGGCTGGTGGTTTCAAACAGCTGGCTTCGCAGTTAGCAGCCTAACATGTAACCACTACACCACAAAGGTTCGACTATATGTCATCTAGGATAGGTAAATCTATAGAGATAGCAACTGGATTGTTAGGTTCTTGGGGTGATAGCAGGGTAACTTGGGAGTGGGGGGGGGTGAAGAACGGGGAGCAATTAATAATGAGCACAAGAAAGAAGAAAGTGTTCTCAAATTGATTATGCTGATGATTTCCTAACTTAAAAAATATATTTAACTATTGAATGATATGATATGTGAATTATATGTCAATAAAACTTAATTTTTTTTTTTTTTAAAGAAGAAAGCTTACCTAATGGGTCACAATCCTGGGGCAGTCACTCTGTGCTGTTGCCGGAAGGGTTTCCTGCCACCAATACACGGGACACAGGGTCCTGGCAGAAGTGAGGTGCCGTAGAAGCAGGAGTGGGTCTTCTTTTGTCTAACACAAGCCTGTGTCTCTGCTCCTTCTTCAGTTGGTGCTGCCCGAATACTCCATCCACAGTCTTTTCTGCATCATGTTCCTGTGTGCACAGGAGTGGCTCACCCTGGGGCTGAATGTCCCCCTGCTCTTCTACCACTTCTGGAGGTAAGTCTGTTAGGCACTGCTCTGCCCTTCCCTATTTTGCCTGGGCAACCGGCCCTCCAAAGACACTGTCCCCTAATTAGAGTGGTCACCTGGTACCTGCATGTTCTCCCTGCCCTGTAGGGGGACCCTCTCTCAAAAGTTCCCTTCTTGAGCTGTTCTCAGGCAGCCAGAAGTCCAACAGGGTCCTCTCTTGCATTCCCCCCTTAACTGGAGTCCCCACCTTGTAGGTCAACATTAAAAGCAGCTTCCAGATGGACTGCGTTTTTCTGGGAGAGCTTGGATTTCCAACGTTCTATTGCTTGCTAAGACTATGTGTCAGATCGTGTGATCTGGGCTTTGCGAAGTATGGTCACTTTATGGGTCAAGGAGGCAGGGGTGGAGAATCCCAGAGCAGCGAAGACTGCGAGTGTACAGATCAGGCTCCCACATTTCCCCCCTTGCTCCTAGAGAGCTTTGGTTCCCTGAAAGCACTTCATCATCGTCACTGTACCACAAAACGTTGCCTGCACTCAGTCGTGTGGGAACATTCTTTCTTTCATTTAGCAAACAAAAAGGATACATGCTGCACGCCAGACACTGCAAATCCAGCTGATAAAAGATAATAGTGCTAACGTTCAAGGGATGTAACAGCCTAATGGCAGAATAAGGTATGCTCAGAGCAGATGTGTAAGAAATGAGTGTAGGAGTTAGATTGGAAAGGATAGCACTGGAAAATGTAGGAAAGTGCATTCCAGTCTGAAGGACAAGAACATGAAAATTCCCAGAGATGAGAAATCACATGATACCTCTACGGATCAGCCACTGTTGAGTGTAGTTAGATGGGGCAGCGGGGTGTCTTTTTAAAAAATCATTTTATTGGGGGCTCATACAGCTCTTATCACAATCCATACACACATGTATCGTGTCAAGCACATTTGTACATAAGTTGCCACTATCATTTTCAAAACCTTTTTTTTCTATTTGAGCCCTTGGTATCAGCTTATTTCCCCCCTCTCTGCCCCCCTCACGAAACCTTGATACTTTATTTTTTTTCCCATGTCTTACACTGACTGATGTCTCCCTTCACCCACTTTTCTGTTTTCTTTCACCCTGGGAGGGGGCTATATGTTGATCATTGTGATCAGCTCCCCCTTTCTCCCCCACCTTCCCCTTCCCCTCCTGGTATAGCTACTCTCATTATTGGTCCAGAGGGGTTTATCTGTCCTGGATTCCTTGTGTTTCCAGCTCTTATCTGTACCAGTGTACATGCTCTGGTCTAGCCAGATTTGTAAAGTAGAACTGGGGTCATGATAGTGGAAGGGGAGGGAAGGAATAAAGAACTAGAGGAAAGTTGTATGTTTCATCGGTGCTATACTGCACCATAACTGGCTTGTCTCTTCTTTGTGACCCTTCTGTAAAGGGATGTCCAATAGTCTACAGATGGTCTTTAGGTCTCTACTCTGTACACCCCCTCATTCACATTGATATGATGTTTTTGTTGTTCTGGGTCTTTGATGCCTGATATCTAATCCCATCGACACCTCATGATCACACAGGCTGGTGTGCTTCTTCCATGTTGGCTTTGTTGCTTCTGAGCTAGATGGCCGCTTGTTTATCCTCAAGCCTTTAAGACCCCAGACACTATATCTTTTGAAAGCTGGGCACCATTAGCTTTCTTCACCACATTTGCTTATGTACCCATTTTGTCTTCAGTGATCGAATCAGGGAAGGTGAGCATCACAGAATGCTGAGTTATTAGAACAAAGTATTCTTGCATTGAGGGAGTACTGAGTAGAGGCCCAATGTCCGCCTGCTACCTTAATACTTAACATAGAAATATATGTACATAGATCTATTTCTCTATCGTTATATATAAATATATTTACAGGTGTACATGCCTGTATTTAGACCTCTATAAATGCCCTTTGCCTCCTTGTTCTTTCCTCTATTTCCTTTTACTTTCCTCTTGTTCCATTATCATGTTCAGCCTTCATTTGGGTTTCAGTAATTCCTCTTAGTTACATTGCCCCACCAGGCTTCCTGTACCCTAAAAATAGGGTAAAATCTCATAGATTTTAGGTCACTTGTTGTTCCCTTGTCCCTGAGTTGGTTGTCACCTCAAATTCTTTGTCCCGGCTCCCCCTCTCTGTGTCCCCACAGAACCTTCGGTCGGTTCCATTGTTTTCTTCTCTGGATTGTTTATCCCACCTATCCTATCTAGATAGACATGCAAAGACAATAATACGCATAAAAACAAGACAGAGCAAAACAACAAAAGATAACAAACAAACAAAAATGAAACAGCAACGATAAAAAGTGACCCAAAAGACAGAAAAGCCTATAAATAGTTCCAGGTCTGTTTGTTGACCTTTTGGATTGTTTTCTGGTCAAGTCTGATGGGGTGCCACGCCTTGACCCCAAAGTCTAATTTTGGTATTCGGAAGTGGCATTGGCGGGGTGGGGGTTAGAGAGAAGCTTGAAGAGATGGGGTTGACAAAGAGCTGGGAACCAACAAGAGAGGAAGTTGAAGTCTCTTCTACAGGTAATGGCCAAAGCTTTTGAGGAGGAAAATGCCATTTGCTCACCGGATGTTTAGGGTAGTGATGACCCTGGCAGCAGTGTGAAGGACAGGATGGCGGGGAGACATTGAGGGCCAAGTCCAGTGAGGAGGTAGTAAGGATGGCCCAGGTGAGCGATGATGAAGACTTAAACTAGGATAGTGGATGTTGCAGTGGAGAGAACGAGGGAATCTTTTGAGGCAAATTAGGTAGGTCCTGGTCAGTACCAGGTGGAGGAGGGGAAGGAAGGAGAGGACACCTGGGAGGATGATGTGCCCTTGACCAGGAGCAGACTGCTAAGGGAAGTCACAGATTGGAGAAGGCAGGGAAATGATTTCGGTTGCCCAGCCAAGTCCCACTTTAAGTGAATGCAATCTGCTAAGATCTGAATTTAGAGAGACGTTAAAAGAAGAATGCGGGTGTTGAAATGCATTGAAGTCCCACGCTGGGATTTTCTATGTTTACTTCACCCAGATAGGTTGAGATAGATTTCTTCCCGTCTGTTTCACACAAGGGGACAAAGACATTTACAAAAGGGAAGTTGGTTGCCAAGCCGCTCAGCCACTAAGAGGAACAAGGTGGGTTGAACACACATCTGTCCAAACCCAATGCTGTTGCCCTGCGTACACTGGGCAGAGAGCTGGTTCTTCCCCCTATGAAAGGAATGTAATAGAGGAAAGTGCTAGGAGGCAAAAGGCACTTATAGAGGTCTATACATATACATAAAGGCATGTACATATGTAAATATATTTATATATGATGGGGAAATAGATTTATGTGCAGCTATTTATAGGTTTAGTATTAAGGTAGTAGGTTCCCTCAATGCAAAAACACTTTGTTCCATTAGACTGGCATTCCATGATGCTTACCTTCCTGACATGATTGCTGAAGACAAAGCAGGTGCATAAGCAAATGTGGTGAAGAAAGCTTATGGAGCCCAGTTATCAAAAGATATAGCACCTAGGGTCTTTAAGACTTGAAGGTAAAGTGGCCATCTAGCTCAGAAGCAACAAAGCCTACATGGAAGAAGCACACCAGCCTGTGTGATCATGAGGTGCTGAAGAGATCAGTTATCAGGAATCAAAGAACAAAAAATCATATCATTGTGTGCTCACCTCCCCAATATGATCACTGAAGACAAATGGGTGCATAAGCAAATGTGAAGAAAGCTGATGGTGCCTGGCTATCAAAAGATATAGTGTCTGGGGTCTTAAAGACTTGAAGGTAAACAAGCAGCCACATAGCTTGGAAGCAACAAAGCCTACCTGGAAGAAGCACACCAGTCTGTGTTATCACGAGGTGTCAAAGGGATCAGGTATCAGGCATCAAAGAACAAAAAATTATATCATTGGGAATGAGGGAGATTGCGGAGTGGGGGCCCAAAGCCCATCTGTAGGCAAGTGGACATCCCCTTACGGAAGGGTCATGGGGAGGAGACGAGCCAGTCAGGGTGCAGTATAGCAACGATGAAACATACAACTTTCCTTTAGTTCTTAAATGCTTCCTCTCACCCACTATCATGATCCCAATTCTACCTTACAAATCTGGCTAGACCAGAGGATGTACACTGGTACAGATAGGAACTGGAAACACAGGGAATCCAGGGCATATGCTCCCTTCAGGACCAGTGGTGTGAGTCGAGATACTGGGAGGGTAGAGGAAGAGTGGGTTGGAAAGAGGGAATTGATTACAAGGAACTATATGTGACCTCCTCCCTGGGGGACGAACAACAGAAAAGTGGGTGAAGGGAGACATTGGACAGTGTAAGATATGACAAAATAATAATTTATAAATATCAAGGGTTCATGAGGGAGGAGGAAACAGGGACGGAGGGGGGAAATGAGGAACGGATGCCAGGGGCTTACGTGGAGAGCAAATGTTTGAGAATGATGAGGGTAACAAATGTACGGATGTGCTTTATACAATGGATAGATGTATGGATTATGATGAGAGTTGTATGAGCCCCCAATAAAATGATTTTAAGAAAACGAAAGGGAGGAATGGATCTGAAAGTTCTTGAAGTAGAGGGCTCTCCTTTCAGGGTTCAAGTGTGGTTGATATACAGAGCTCTGCTTCTTGGGTGCTCGTGTGTCCAAGAGAGAGTCGAGACCAGCCAGCCAGGCCCCTTACTCTTGGGAGGGGCAGGTCTTTATATGAAGGGGCCGCTGGAATTTCCCTGCCAGTCGGAACCATGTCTTACTTTTTCCTGAATCCCTGGCAGGCTTTAGCCTAGGTCATCCCAATGATAAGAAATCAGAAAATTAGAAAGAGGGAAAAAAAGGAGTTCTTAAAAAAATCAAAGTCCCCCAACAACATCTCTCCTCCCTTTGTTCTTGCTTTGCCCTCCCACAGGCCCAGCTCAAAGATAGCTCTCATGCAGAAATGCCCCTTGGCTCTAGCCCTGGTTCCCTGCGATTGGTTCAGCGCTCATTCTGCCCAGGCCGAGTCCCCACAGTGGGCTTTGGAGGGCTGGGCGCTGGGCAGTCTTCATGCTCAGTTCACAGATGCGAAAGCTAAGGCTAGAACAGGCTCATGCCTGACCCCGGGGAGGTGCCGTGGTGAGTGGCAGAGCCCTGGCTCTCTCTTCTGAGCTGTTTGGCCACCCTGCCACGCTGCTTCCACAGAATGAGACCACCTGGGAACAAGGCCACAGTGAAAGCAAATCATATTTGATATCTGCCCCCAGCAAGAAAAGAGGTGAGTGGCCTGGAGGTCTCTGAACTGGCAGATGTCATTGAATCTGGCTCGTGATGGCTCTCAGCATGATGTCGGTGACGGATAATGTCAGGGCAATCCTCTGAGCGGGGAGAGAGCAGGGGTGGGAAGTACCATTTCTCCGAGTCAGTTGCTATGTGACAGGGATGCTCTTGAAAGCCAGTGTGATGAGTCTCCTGATTACAGGTGGCTCCCCTGCTCATTGCTCACCACTGTGCGCCGGTCTGCTACCCAGCTTGGGTGGGACCATTTATGCCCACTCTTGGCTTCCTGTGCCTTTTCCTGGGGTGACTCAAAAAGCAGCCTGGCTGAATGATTTGGGGCTCCAGGGGAAAGTGAGGCAGAGGTCTGGGGCAGGGTCCTGCCCACGGCAGGAGGAGCAGTCCTGAGGACTGCTCCCTGTGCACCCCCTGCCCAGTCACCTACACAGGACCTGGAGACCTGCCTGGTTTCCCAAGATAAGACTAGTCCCTGGATCCCTCTGCACTTGTATCCCATCCCAAGTGACCTTACTACAGTCTGAGTGCTGAGCCAATACAATCTTCTGAGGTAGACAAAGCTTTGGCCTCCTGCCTCCCTCCCCACTCTCTTCCACCCACTGTTCTTGTCACTGCCCAGTTTCCCTCTGGGGCCACTCTCCCTACAGAAGGACAATGTTCTGTTTTATAGGTCGTTCTATTAAGGAGGGGGAAACAGCGTTGAGGAAACGACTTGATATTCGAGTGGGAATATGATATTCATTCCTGTGTATTCAGAGTTTTAACAGAGGGCTTAGATAGAAGATAACGCATCATCCAAAGTAATTTAACTTTTAAGGTAGAATCGTAGGTACGATGGCATCCATGTGGCAAGGCTATAGCTCTACATGGATACCTACACCTCTGTCTATACTTAAACCCGTGTCCAGACCCACTACTACCCAATTGGCTCACTTTCCTTCCATCAGAGTAGCTTTGTATGTGGGCTAAGTTACCAGGAAGCAGTGGGTGTGAATATTTGGTGAGTTACTACCTGTTTCAACAGTAATAACAGTTGAGCTCTTCTTTGGTGGCACCTGGACTGTGAGCTGGCAGGTGAGAGGAACTGCTTATCAGAGGTCCCTTGGAAAAACACCTGTGTGGGGAGGACTTGAGCCCAACTACTTCCGGAGCCCCATCTAGCTTCATTGCCAATGGTGCGTGTTCTCTTTCCCTGCAGGTATTTCCACTGTCCGGCAGATAGTTCAGAGCTAGCCTACGACCCACCGGTGGTCATGAATGCAGACACCTTGAGTTACTGTCAGAAGGAGGCCTGGTGCAAGCTGGCCTTCTATCTCCTCTCCTTCTTCTACTACCTTTACTGGTGAGTTTCTGCCCTCCCTGGCCAGTTTGGGGGCTGCAGCAAATGGAAAGGGGTTTCAGGTCGGCCTGGTGGCCTTTGGGAGGTGACCTTTGAGGATGGGAATCATGGCCTGCTGGGTGGAATGCACACCATCTGACCCTAGTTCAGACCAGGGCCTCGTATGAATAAGTAAGAGGGGTAGAAGGTCCCACAGGACGTCCTGCCTGCTGACAAGCATTTTCTAAGGCCAGTGAAAGTACATTCCAAGGTCTCCTTGAGGATCGTTGGTAAAGTGCTGTTGGGCACTCCTTCTTCCCAGCAGGACGGTGCCTTTCATAATGCTACAGCTCTGCCACCAGATTACTGTGGCTGGGCACCCTTGTCCCCATAGCCTGTTTGTAAGCATCCTTGGGTACCACAAGGAACCCCACCCTCCAATAGCAGTCACACTTCACAAAGTGGCTTTCGTGTTGGGTCATTAAGTGCTTACTCTAACAATTTTTCCAATATTAGAATACCAGCATTCTAATTAGGTAAAACATGCTGATTTGGCAATTCCATTTTAGGAAACTCCCCTCTTTTCACCTCTTTACTCAGAACAACCTAGCTAAGCACACTGCTATAAACAGACTGATGCCCCGGGAGGGCCTTGTCCTCAATGTCTCATCCTCCTTCTTTGGGCTCATGGCTGGGTCCTTTCACCTGCCACTTTTCCTTTCACTGCTACCTGTGGCAAGGTCTGGATAGCCCAGGGCTGGCTCCAAAGTAGCATGGCGACAGTAGCCAGGTGGGGTAGGAACGGTGGGGCTGTTAGATTACAGGACCACTCCACCATTTGGATTGGGCTGTAGCTGGTTGGGAAATGGCTATATTTGCCAAACATTTAAAAATGAGCCAGGAGGATGGTATCAGAGCT
Organism: Echinops telfairi; assembly: GCF_000313985.2. Lineage (NCBI taxonomy): Eukaryota > Metazoa > Chordata > Mammalia > Afrosoricida > Tenrecidae > Echinops > Echinops telfairi. The sequence continues at coordinate 73,996,898 of NW_022111324.1, forward strand.
TAGATTCTGAGCACCTGGTTTGCAGAAGGCTACGGATGACAGAGGAAGTCCCCGATCCATTTGCAGTGTCTCCACATGGATTAAGCTATGATTCACCTTGCTACCTGACAGAGAGCACTGTAAGGTCAATTATGGCAGATTTAGTTAGATAAAAATGTAGCATGGTGCGATGGAACAACGATGAAAAACACAACTTTCCTCTAGTTCCTAAATGTTTCCTCCCCGCTTCCATTATCATGACTTAAATTCGACCTTGCAAGTCTGGGTAGACCAGAGGATGTACACTGGTACAGATAGGAACTGAAAATCCAGGGAATCCAGGGCGGATGAGCCCTACAGGACCAGTGGTATGAGTGGCGAAACAGGGAGGGTAGAGGGAGAGTGGGTAGGAAAGAGGGAACCGATTACAAGGAACTATATGTGACCTCCTCCCTGG
>NW_022111324.1:73997506-74016500 GCF_000313985.2 Echinops telfairi
ATGATGAGGGCAATGAATGTACAGGTGCGCTTTATACAATTGATGTGTGTATGGATTGTGATAAGAGTTGTATGAGCCCCTAATAAAATGATTTTTTAAAATGTAGCATCTGTTTGTTCCATCTCCATTTTGACCTGTTTTAAAATTGTTTCCATTTTTCTGCATTCTTTTTGACAGAGGCTTTTCTCTGTTTTGCCTTGTCATTGTGCTAGTGTCCTGTTGTTATTGTTTCCTTCTTGTTTTTGTTTTGTCTGATTTTGCGTGTATGAGATCCAGGACAGGTAAATCTATAGCGACTGTAACTGGATGAATGCTTTCATAGGGGTGTGGCAGGGAGGTTTGCAGGGACATAGGCAACTAACACCAATGACTACGAGAAGAAACTGCTCTAACATTGATTGTGGTCATGACTGCACTACTCTTCATAAGATGATTGGGCTATAATTGACTTGTTTGATATGGAATTATATGCCAGTAACTAAGAACAAAACAAACAAAATACAGCAGAGTCAGGCTGTGAACTAAGAAGAGCTTTGTATGTATCGCTCCTTTTACGAAGTGAGTGTTGTCATTACCTACACATTGTTGCTTTTTTAATCATTTTATTAGGGGCTCATACAACTCTTATCACAATCCATACATACATCAATTGTGTAAAGCACATTTGTAAATTTGTTGCCTTCATCATTCTCAAAACATTTGCTTTCTACTTGAGCCCTTGGTATCAGCTCCTCATTTTCCCCCTCTCTCCCTCCTACCATCCCTCCCTCATAAACCCTTGATAATTTATAAATTATTATTATTTTTTATGTCTTACACTGACCGATGTCTCCCTTCAACCACTTTTCTGTTGTCCATCCCCCTGGGAGGGGTTATATGTAGATCCTTGTGATCAGTTCCCCCTTTCCCCCACACCTTCCCCTTCCCCTCCTGGTATCACTACTTTCATTATTGGTCCTGAGGGGCTTATGTGTCCTGGACTCCCTGTGTTTCCAGCTCTTATCTGTACCCTTGTGCATGCTCCGGTCTACCTGGATTTGTAAGGTAGAACTGGGGCCATGATAGTGGGAGGTGGGGGAGGAAGCATTAAAGAACCAGAGGAAAGGGGTATGTTTCATCATTGCTTACTGCACCCTGACTGGGAGCTTGTGTTTTAAATGAGATCCTCAATTGATTCGGATGAACACCTAAACCTACACCTGCTGTCTGGTGGGGGGTGGGGTGATCTGTTTCTGTCTGCTTCCCCTCCTCTTCCACCCCCAGTGTCCACAGACTCTGAGATCCTGCCGGTATAACTGCCCCTAGAGTAAGTGAGGGCCTCTGAGGGGGTTCAGTGTCATTCTACCACATGCTTTCTGGAGTCCAAGGTTGGCCCATCCAGGCCCCTGGTAACCCCTTCCCTCTTCCTCCTAGGGTGAGCTGAGACATTTCCTCCAAGGTGTCTGAAAGTTTCATCCACGTCCCTCAGACTCCAAGTCTGAATCCAACTCCTGAGAGCTTCCGCAGGCTGCTCCTGTCTTTAGAAGCCTGTAATCCGCCGCCACGTCCATTCTGACGACGGGAACTATGCTTCATACGGTTTTCTGTGGCTGGTTTTTTGGGCAGTGAGTTGCCAGGCTTTTCTTCCGAGGTACCTCTAGGTGGCTGGAACCTCCTGACTCTAGGTCAGTGGTTGAGCGCCACCCAGGGACTACTGAAAAACCTAGCCAACCGGAACCAGAGTCACCGCCCTCGAGATGGTGTGTCTCATAGTGACCCCACAGGACAGGGTAGAACTGCTCCTGTGGGTTTCTGAGATGGTGTCTGTTTATGGGCGTAAGAAGCTTCCTCTTTCTCCCTCGAGACACCCACAGAGACACAAAAAGCTCGTGGGCGTAGGGAATTGGCACTTGGGTGAATGTGCAGAGTAGGTTTCTTCACTGGCGTGTGGGCGGCAGACTGCCCTGGCTGCAGGGCTATAGGTTGAGTGCCCTATCCCCAGAGCCAGAGGACCTGGGCAGAGCTTCCCTTGACTCCTACCCTAGTTGCCTAGGGGGCTTCTAGCCACCTTAGACTTGAGGGAGGCTTCTGTAGGGACCTGCTTCCCCATTTCACTTTTGATGAAGGTCACTGTTGGTGCCTAAGGCATTTTGGAGAAGAAGACAAAGAAATGCACAGGCAGAAAGCAACATGGCCCCTTGCTTGGCTGTGGGGGTGGAAGAGGGCGGTGCGGGTGTTGTGTTGTGCTGGTGACAGCTGGTGGAGGAGTGTGATCAATTTGTGACGATTATTTCCCAGCGATTCTGTTGACTGTCCTCTCTCCAACAGTTCCATGTGGCACTGCCAGTCTGTGAAATTCAGTCATTATTGTGCTGCTAAAACAAAGCAGAAAACAATGGCTTCCCAGCCTCACTGGGGCCCCTGGGGCCAACTGGAGGGGGTCGTCAGCATTATTTGTTGCACCTGACCATTTGGCTCTTTAGGGCTCCTTGCGGATGCCATTTCTCCACCTTGGGATCTCCCTGCCTTCAAAGCTCATGACTGCCAGCCCAGGCCACGCTGGTGTGGAAAGAAGGGGTTGGGCATGCACAGGGGTTGCAGCTGAGCTGAGCACTGTGCTGGAGGGGCATGCGTAGAGCAGCTGAGAATCAGGGTGGCGAGGTAGGGGAAGTAGTGCTTCCCAGCTTGAGGTCACAGGCAGATTCCTAAGAGCCTGGGAGGGATTAAGGTCCTAGCTCTTCCTTGGCAGTTTACCTGTCTCTATTACATAATACTGTACTAACCATGGAGGAATCCCACCTCCTCAGTTTGCCCTGTGGCCCAGGAGATGTTTATGGGCCAAGCCAGATAGGGAGACCTGAGAGTTAGTCCATGTGAATTCTGGCTGCCTGCTTAGCACAGAGATCCTTTCAAATGCAGAGCATAAAGCAGGCCCCTATCAGCTACCCCAAGGAGCTCCAGGCTCCTGCCCAGCTGCTGGGCCACCCCTGCCCCCTGCTCATGGGTATTTCTGTCATTGCACTTAGCACCATGCTGTGCAGTCAGAGGTCCGTGGTGCTTTGATGATAGAAAAGTTGGCTTTCATGCTGGAGAACCACCCTCTTGTCGCCAGCCTTCCTAGCCCTCCCCCTGCATTTGATTCCTGGCAATGCACTTTTAGTCAGTCAGCTGAGGCTTGTGTGTGACTGTGATGCAGAAACAGGTTTCATCTGAGCTTCTGGATTAAGACAGACTAGGAAGAAAATCTACTCCTGAAAAACCTACAGCCTACTTCTGAAACGCAGCTAGCTAAACCACTTTGGATCACAAAAGGTCCCACCCAGCCCTGGGAATGGCCTGGGCCCAGGCTGGGTCAGAGCCAGCTCCATGGCAGCTGCTGACAGCTACAGTACACACTTACTTTATTTATGTGTGTATGAACCCCGGGAGACAAAGACCTCACTCATTCATTGTTTTCACCAGTGTGTCTGCCTGGCAACTGGGTGCTTGCCAGCCCTTTGTTTTATGTTTTTGTTTTTCAACAGTTTTATTGGCACATAACTTACGTATCACACAATTGAGTAGGTCAGTCGTTCAATCATATCAAGGGGAGTTTTACAGTCACCACCACTTCAGTCTTAGAGCCTTGCCCCCGCACCCTGCCATGGTTAAATCGCCTGTAAGCTGAGTTGTGCAATCACGATCTAGTCTAGTGTTCCCTCCCCATTCCCGCCTTCATTGTTTACTCCCCAAATCCTCTTTCCTTCCTTCTCGCCACCCCCACCCCAGCATTCCCTACAGCACCACTCCTCCTGTGCTTCATGCTGGGAAACCCAATAGAAAACAATGAAAAACAAATCACACGCAGGTGGTAAGGATAAGATCGTATTACTGTAAAGACAAAAATAGAAACAGTGCTTGAGGGATATGACCTCCATCCTCATTCAAAAAGCCAGGGAAGAAATTACTGTCATGGAACAACTAATAGATACTTGCACCCTGAACAAAATCAGGTCGTGTCTATGTGGCCCTTTGCTTTAGTTGTGACCGCTCCACTGTCCGCTCCCTCAAGGTGGGGAGTGTGGCTGCACACTCGCTACTGTGCTCAGCACCTAGAATGGTCCCTGGCATACAGTAGGAGCTCAATAAATACTTGAAGGAAGGAGCCAATGAAAGGGAGAAAACAGAAGCATCCGCGATGAGGCTCAGTATTCCAATGGAAAGAGCACTGGTTGGGGAGTTAGGACCTGGCTCCCTGTCTTGACCTCATTAGTGTGTGACCATGAGCCCCCTGGTTGCCTGGTACAGAGAGGCAGCCCCCTCAGTTCCTGGGAGGGGCTGTAAGTGCCAGGTAGACCAGGGGCTTACGATGGAACTCCAGCTGCTCAGAAATGTTTCCCAGGCTTCTCTCTTTAGTGCCTTTCTGTTGGCTTTTTATGTGCACATGGTCATCTTGCCCCTCCATCACGTCAACAGGTAGCTGTCGTTCTTTCTGCTGAGTGGACACAGCAATGCTCAGTCTTGCAGAACCAGCCTGCGCCCCCTCTGCGAGCCCTGGCCCGCACTGCCCCCTCCTTGGTAGTGGTATGTCCCTGCCTCAGAATATGTCCCTGTTTGGATCCTGGAGCCCATTAAAAGCAGGAGGGCCAGGGAGTTACCCAGTTAGGAATTCATGGAGTTCTGTGCCCAGAGGGCCTGTGTTCCCACATGACACTCGCCAGAGTGCCCGTTGTAATGTCCCCGGTATTGACAGATTATCTGGTGTAATCTGGGGGTTCCTGGATACAGCCAACGTGGAAGCAAGAGGCAGCTGGTGGAATGGAGATGCTGATGCCCGTCCTGCCACACCCCCACATCCCAGAGAGCCGCCCAGGGCTTGCAGGCAAGAGGAATAACCAAGACAATTTCATGCAGATGAGCACAATAGGCACTTAAGGCAATCATGCTTCTCTCCAAGGGACACAGATGCTCCGTCAAATGCTGTGAAAAGTAGTTGGGGCAGCAGGAAGGGGGGGTGGGTGATAGACTCAAGGAAGGGAAATGAAAAAGAAGCCGAGGTGTCAGGTATCTGGGTGGCTCCTTCTCTGAGGGTCAGTGGGAATGCTCTGAGGGGGCTCACTAATGCTGCCTTATTCTCTTCTTTTTGCTTCTAGCATGATCTACACCTTAGTGAGCTCGTAACTCAAGGGCCACAGTGTCATCAGAGACTGGGATGGGAGAAGCCACGGCTGAGACAAGCACCGCTACTGGTGGCCGGAGGAGGGGCCCCAAGAGTGGGGATGAGGGAGAAGGAGACCCAGCAGGCAGTTGGACTGGATCACGGATGAGATGGCTCGCGGCCAGGAGGCTGAGTTAACTGTGCATCTGTGTTGCCCTGTGTTCCTAAGCCTGCACTTGGGTTGTCTATCCCTTCTGAGCACGAGGATGAGGCAGTGGCGATGAACCACTGAACCTCTCCTGAGTGGGACTGGCTGCTTCCTGAATCCATGGCCTGGGACAGCTTCCTGCAAGTTCACCTTGAGCTCCTGGGTGGTGAGATGGAGGCTCAAGGGCTGGAAGATGCTTGTTCCAGATTGGAATGACTCAGCGTCAGGGGCCTTTGACCAACACCTCAGCGATGTTGCAGGCGACCCCAGACTTTCCAGCCAAAGTCAAGTCCATCACCCCGAGTGGGAGAGGGGGCTGGCTGAAAGTGACTCCAGCTGCACCCAGCCCCTAGTCTGCAGGGCTGTTTCTGATTGCGCTCGGCGTGGGGAGAGCCAGGCTCAGTGACATCATGAACTGGGTTGGGGGCTGTAGATGGATAATAAGCTATATGTCTGTAGTCACAGAGGTGAGACGTGGTGGGGGCTGGAGGCAGAGGGAACATGATTTCTTTCCAGGGTTAGCCGGGTGCTCACGATCTTATTCCTCATCACACGCCTGCGTGTTTTCTGTTGCCACCCCGAGCTGTCACTGAGTCATTTTAGGCAGATCAAGCGGTCAGGATCCGTCAGAACTACCTGCATGTTGAGATCCCCACGCAGTTCCCAGGTCAGAAGTCCCTGCACTGGGCCGCCGCCCTGAGCTGTGGGCATCTGAGAGCCAGGCGGTGAGAGGAGACCACGGTGATGCCTGTGCTCACTGACGCTGCCTCAGCCATACAGTTCGCATCAGCAGGGGTTCCTTCGCTTAGTTCCGATTTTTCCATTTGATGTTCTTTTTGGGTGGGAGTTATGCTAGGGGCTTGTAAATAATGACGAGGCTGAGATTTTTATTATGCTTAAATTGGGTGCAGTGATTTTGACCTCATTCTCCAAACTTCCCTTCTCTGCTGTGGTTTGACACACGCAGGCTATTTATACTTGTCCCAGGCTCCCGTCAGAAACCTGTGAGTCAGGTTTATGAATGGTGTTTGTGTAACACGTCATGTGCTATGTTTAAAATGCAGTGACAACGTGAGTGTCTCACCTAACTGCTGTCTCGTTTAAGCCCCGTCTTCAGGCTGGATTTGTCTCCAGATGGTTGGGTAAACTGGTAGGTAGAAAAAGCAGATTTCTTTTCAAAAAAGCATTTTGCTTCTAAAAATTGGACAGAAAACAAATATGCATGCTATTCTGAGGCTCAAGGTATGAAACCAGAGAACTAGAAGAAGTATTTTAGGGAGAAGACTTCCCCTCTGGCCAATACCCGTTCCCCTGGTTGGGCCCTGTTAGTTGGGGTGGAGAGTTACCCTCAGAGTGACCTGGTTGGTCTCTGGCCCCACCCCTGATAGAGACAGCTTCTTCATCCTGAGGAAAGTTGTTAGGTCCTGTCCACAGACAGCACGTCCAGCCCCTTGGCCATCTTGCAGATGCAACGGAGTGGAGCTGGTAGGTGGTCCCTGTTGCGTCACACCATAGGACTGTTTTTGGATTAAAAAAAAAATCATTTGATTGAGGGCTCCTCCTGAAAAGATGGAGTGGTTCATCAGAGCAGCTGCCAGTGATACAAAGGCTTTGAAATGAAACTAGGAAATCCAAATGTGCAAAGGAGAAGTAACGATTGCCATGCTGGGAAACCAGATTTCGTGTATGTGTCTAGAAGGCCCTCCTAGCAACGTAGACCAGCCGCCCTGGAGATGTACTAGGTGCGGGTTGGGCACAGAAGAAAGCAGGCACAGGCAGAAGACCAGCACTTGGGAAGAGTAAGGAGGCAGACCAGTCTCCAAGCCCCGCCGGGGCTTCACAGTGGCCACGCAGAGCCTCAGAGACAAAGATCCTTTTCCTTCTGAGCCAGCCGAGAGAAAACCTCCCCCTGTCACGGGTGCCCTGAATTCCGACTTCTAGCGTCCTGAACTGCGAGAAATAAAATTCTGTTCCCTGGAGCCGTCTCCTTGTGGTATTTCTGTGATCGCGGCACTACGAAACTGAAACAAACCCCACTTCTTTCTTTTCGTACCTGGAAGCTGGGCCAGTGGCTCCGGTCCTGTCCAGGTTTGATAAGCCAGAGTGGTAACATGTTGAGAAAAAAAGAAGGCTTGAAGGAGGAACTGTAGAGGAAATGCTTGGGAGGCTTGGCTTCCTTTTCTTTCCTTGGGGTTTTAGCTTCTGGTTTGCTTTATTGTGGGAGGTTCTTATCTACGGTGGTTCTTTAAAAGCTTTAAAAGCTGCCAGGGCCCCGTGGGTAGCTTTTAAAGTTATGAAAAGAAAAACGATCCAGATATTTTCCTCCCACAAGTTATAAATCACCCCAGTGGTCTGAGGGTTTCAGTCAGTTTTCCGTTCCTGGGGGAAGATAATCATGATGATAAAAATCAGAGGGATGGCCAAAGTATATGGAGCACATGCTGTGTGCCGGCACTGTGGTAAGTACTTTCTACCCAGGGCCCCATCCAGCCCTCACAATGAGCCTATGGAGCTGCTTGGGCGTTTTTGTTCTTGCTTTTAAAAAACCAGAATCAAACAGAAAAACAAACCAGTTGCCATCGAGTTGATTGGCATTGACTCCTGATAAGCCCCATTGTCTCAAGCAGAACTACGCTCCATAGGATTTCAAGGCTGGGACCATTCTGAAGTAGATTACCAGGCCTTTCTTCCAAGGCGTGCCTGGGTGGGTTCAAATTCGTATCCCACTCAATTGTTCACAATACCCAGGGACTCCACGTCCATCTTCTTGGTGCTGTTAGGTACCGTTGAGTTGGTTCCAACTCATAGTGACCCTAGGTACAACGGAAGGAAGCACCACCCGGTCCAGTGGCATCCTCACAGTTGTTCTTAGGTTTGAGCCCATCATGATAGCCCCTGTGTCCATCCATCTGGTCCAGGGGCTTCCTCTCTTTCCCCGCCCTTCCACCTTACCAAGCATGATGTCCTTCTCTAGGGGCTGGTCTCTCCTGACATGTTCAAAGTCGGTGAGATGAAATCTCTCCATCCTTGCCTCTAACGAGCATTCTGGCTGTACCTCTCTGAGACAGATTGGCTTGTTCTTGAGCACTCTGTAATGTTTGGCATGGGGTGCGTCTCCTAGCGTCTCCACTCTCTGCTCTGTGCTCACTCCACTTCTTGGCAGGAGCCCCCTGAAGGAAGGAAGTCAACTGGCCCCATCTGGGAAGGAAGTAAAGACCCCCAGGTCAAGCCAACTTCCTGCTGCCTTGGTCTGTTCTGTAATATCCTGAGCAGAGGACCTGGGTATCCAACTGTTAGTGGAACTTTAAAAAATAATGCCATATTTTCTAGCGAATCATGGTAATATCTGCCATGGAATGCTTGCCTCTGTTGGGTACTGTCTCATTTCATCCTTCAGCCACCTCATGAGGCAGAACTATTGCCACCTCCTTCATGTTGTAGTTGAAATACTAAAGCTGACGTTGGGCAAGCAAATGCTTGTCCGTCACAATCGCTAGTAAGTAGGAGTGGGACATAGAAGGAACCCTGGTGGCACAGCGGTGAAGCGCTCAACTGCTAACAGAAGAGTGGAAGGTTCAAACCCACTCTTTGTCTCTAAAGGAGAAGGACCTGGTGATCCACTCTAGATAGCCTTATGGGGAGTTGCTGAATCACTCCGATCTGGAATCAACTCAGTGGCACACATCACAACATTAGGTTGACTGGAGAAACCAATCCAGTGACACTCATATGTGTGTAAGAGGTTTATATCAAGAAGTAGTTATAGATCAGGAAAACATCCCATCCCAGTGCAGAGCAAGTCCATAAGTCCAATATTAGTCCATAAGCCTGATACTCATCCATAAATCCCTCCTCAGACTCACACAGCCACAAGCAATGATGCAGAATATAGGAAGAGCACAGGCCAATGGGTGGGAAGTCCTGTGGATCCAATGGCGGTGGAAGCATCACAGGGCTGGTGCAGGTCTCCGCATGGCTGGCTGGCATGGAGGTGAAGGCAGAGAGAGGGAGTTGATGCCAAGGGCTCAAGTATTAAGAAAATGTTTTGGAAATGATGGTGGCAACATAGGTACAAATGTGCTTGATACATTGACGGATGGATTGTTATAAGAGCTCTAAGAGCCCCGACCCCAATAAAATTATTTATTAAAGAGAGAGACAGAGGGTGGGGGGAGGTTCCCAGGCTCCTCCTTATGAGAAGGCCACACCCACAAGGAGTCACCATCAGGCTGTGACCTGGATGGACACACGATACTCCACCCCTATGATTTTGTGTATCAAGTAGACAGGAAGTTATGTAAGGACCACAAAGGGCAAGCGTGGGAGGATCCGTCAAACCCAGGTTTTTCTGATGTCCAAGACTTCATCTTGAGAGGGTGACCCAAGACAGAGAGCAGTAGATGGTGAGAAAGAAGAAGAAAAGAAAAGGATGGAGGAGGTTGAAGAAGCAACAGAAGAGGGGACTATTCCAGGAGTGGGGCCCTGCTGACTCCCATTTCCTAGCAAGCACCTGAGGGGCGTGACTTTGCAATCAGAAGGAATCTGGTGTGTGTGTGTTTCCTTAACCTTTCCAAGACGCATCTGTAAAATGGGGCTAATAATACCTCCTTTGGAGTATGGTGATCATCGATTTAAAGTATGGACGCGGAGCTTGTGGCGTGGAAACTGGCTTGTCATGGGCGCTCAGCAATGTCTAGTTCCCTCCATCCCCAGAAGGAATTAGAGTGCCACTGACAGCGATCCATCAAGCTGGTAGCATATGGCTACAGTCAATGAAGCTTCCCGTCCTCCTCTCCTCCCTGGGACGCCGGGGGAGGAGCGTCCCAGGCGGGTGACAGGAGGAACAGGGCCCAGCCCTCTTATGCAAACTCTCCCTCCTGACGCCTATTTTTAGGCTTGGTAATTGCACCAACGTTGAATAAAGTTGTCACCGTTATGACAGGCTTGTTCTCCTACATCAGAGATGCATGCAGCCAGCGGGATGTTTTGACAACAATTCATTGCACGCATGCTGTGACATCATGCAGATCCATTTCATACCCCTTTCTTCTCGGGCTGGGGCTGCACGCTGGGCTCTCTGAAATGACTCTTTTGGCAGCGCCTTCTCCAAACCGCGCGCTGCCAAGCCTAGCCAAGCAGAGAAGGCGGCCACCTCGGGGGACAGGGGTGTGGGTGGGGGTGTGGTGGGGTGCCTCTGTTCCCTGAGCCTGGGGTCCCAGGCAGGGGATGGGCAGAGGAGTGGCATGGCAGATACAACCAGGTATTTCTAGGCAAGCTGGGGGCATGCTTTCCTTCTTGCTGGTTTCAGTACAGGGAACGGTAAACGGTGCCTCTTGCTGCTGGAAGGTCTGTTTGTGATGGAAGCATTTTGCACTGGATGCCTTGGTCTGCTAACAGCAAAGTCAGCGGTTCGAAACCACCAGCAGCTCCATGGAAGAAAAAATGTGACTGTCTACTCCGGAAAAGAGTTACCGCCTAAGAATTCCACAGGAGCAGTGCAACCCTGTCCTAAGGGGTCGCTGTGCATTTGTTGTTGTTTGGTTATTGGCAGAGGGTAGTGCAAGTGGTTGGCATGCTCAGCTGCTAATGGAAAGGCTAGAGGTTTGAACCCACCAAGAGGCACTTTGGAGCAGCGAGGTCTGGGGATCAGTCTACTTCTGGAAAACCCACGAGGGAGGACCCCACAGAGCACAGTTCTACTCTGACGCCCATGAGAGCATCCAGATTCAGACTCGACTGGAGCTCCTGGTCTGTTGGCAGAGCAGGAAGACCATGGTGCTGGCAACTTCAGACAGAGGCACGAGGTCAACAAGGTCACACTCCTGGGACCGCTCCTCTCCTGCGCTCCTCAACCCCTTCCTCCTCCTTTCTCGCCTCCCACTGCTCCCTCAATCTTGTGTTACTCTCTGGGGAATACAGAATGGGTTAGGGTCCCAGAGTGAAAGAAGAACTAGCTCCGAATCGGTGCTCCCCTGCTGCGTGTGATCAGAAGGAGATGGGCAAGCAGCCTTTGCCCTCTTCCACTCTGCAGTCATTGCTGTCCCTGAGGTCTGCCCAGCTAGCTCCAGGAGGGTCTTCCTGTGCGCTCTCTGAACGTCACCTCTTGGCCATCACATGATATCCACGTTTTCTTCCTTCTCTGCTGGTCTATACCGGAGCCTGCTCCCACAGGCTTGTGAGAGCCGATTGCTAACTTTTCTTTCTTTCTTATTTTTTTTAAAAGCATTTTGCTAACAGTTGTTAAACACACCTATTAGTAAAAACTAAGTTATACAAACAATTAAATAAACCAGATTAAAAGCAACAGTATTTTAGAATCCGAACTCCCATATCCGAATTGGTTTGCTACATTTTACTATTTCCTCTGATCTTCAAGTTATGTCTATTAATCTGTGGTGAAAACACTCTATAAAAAGCCCTCACTGCCTCAAGTCAACACGGATTCACAGCGGCCTTATAGGACAGGGTAGAACTGCCCCTGTGAGTTCCCGAGAAGAAAAACCCTGTGTTTCTCCTGAGGCTGTTGGTTTCAAACTGCTGACCTTGAGGTTAGCAGTCTAATTCCTAACCATGATGTCAAAGAGAAAGACCCCAACACAGTGGCTGCAACATAACAATTGTGAGGACGACACCATGTTCCATTCTGCTGTACAAGGAGTCGCCATGAGGTGGGACAGTTCGACAGACCCTAAAAACAACTGCACATTGCTTCTCTGTGGGTCCAGCGATGCCCCGTTTCATAGCCTGACATCAGCCATGGTGGGAATGGTTTACAACAGAGAATGGAAAATGCGACAAACCAGTACAAATCAGGCCCCTTCTCCCTTCCACCCCCAGAGGACTAGGTGTTACTAGCATGCCCTGGTCCCAGCTCGGGTCCCCTGTGAGAGCCAGTGACCAGCGGTAGTAGAGTGGCCAGCGCTGCCCAGGACAGCATTACCACCTCTACTGCAGTAACAGTAGGTGCATTGCAGCTGCTGGGCGTGGCCACCAGCCCCAAGGCATTGCTACCTTTGTGGTCAGACCAGCCATTGACCCCACAGCAATAACCCCAATGGTTATACTGCTGACCTTCTGAAGTAACCTTTTATGCATGGTAGGACCGGGGCTTGGGCCGGGAGCGCATACACTCATAAGAGACATATACCCTCTGAGGCATGAAAATGACTTTGTAGTTTGACCTTAGTCCCATGGCCCCATTACACTCCCCACCCCACGGCCCCCCATCCTGCCAACCCTCATTGGCAACCTTTTCCCTCTAGGGTGAGCCCCTTCCCAGAAGGTCCTCAAACAATTGGATCCACACCTTTTGTTTGGACTCTGGGGTTCATATTGACCTCATTTCTTGTACTCACTAAGGTGGTCCCAATGATAAGGAAGGTAATGTTTGCAATGTGCCTCATCCACTGCTTTGCCTGTAACATAAATTTAATAACGTTATCCTTTCTCTTGTGCTGCTCTGCTTTCCAGGCTGTTGAAAGTATGGGTGGGTGTTCCCCTCCCTGGGCAGCATCATGGATGGGATTTCTCTCCCGACAATCTCCCTGCCGGACCGCCAGCTACCACAGGGCAGACACACTCCGTTTGGCTTAGAGTTTGACTACTTGACAGCTAGCTGAGAGAGGCTTACATGCCACTACCGTGTGTCTGTTCAAACATCATACAAGGCGCTGAGCAATCACCCCTGTCTTTTTGAGAAATGCTTGGTGCCTCTGGACCACAACACAACTGTCGTGGCAGGGACAGATTGCTGATATTCTAGAGTAGGGCACATCGGGAAAGTGAGAGCCCTGTTACATACCAGTTCCCACAGTAAATTATAAGGACACCTGTGATGAGGACAGTCGCTTTGATAGTAGCAATGAAGACAGCAGGGTAGCACTAGAGTGGCTTGGGGGGAAAGGTTGCCTGTTGGTGGCATCATGACAGGACAGCATCTTGAGACACTACCTCATCTTGCCCTTGCTGAGTTGAGAAGTTTGATGTTGAGGTGGCTTTCTAGACTCTGCTAGGTACAGGGAGCCCCTCCAATGAGACCACCCCATAGACAAGCCAATCCCAGTGGAGAGATGGTCAACTAAATCTTCAAGGGGTGGCACAGAACACTGAGCCCAGGAGACTGACGTTAAGATCTGTAGTTCTCTGTTCTTAAGTAACATTTCATGATTAGATGAAAACAATGTTCATCTTTGTTTGTTTGCCCTGGATCTAGCACTGACTTAATGGCATTACTGGTAGCAGGGGAGACATTAATTTGTAGTGAGGAAGTGCCAGGAGCAAGCAGCTTTAACCATAACTACTTCTGGGTTAAAAAAAAAAAAGAAGAAGAAAATGAGGCTTCGCCACATTTGTCATTCGAGACACCTGCCTACATCTGGGTGACCAGGAAAGCCCAATAATGAGTTCTCAGCCTCACAGTGTGGGGAAGTCTGACCCATGCCAGACTCAGACCTTCAGCTTACCCTTGGAGGTAGGAGGTAGGTGTTCCCCAATGGAGTGCCTGTGGGCTTTGCTCTGAGCCGTGTTACAGTCGATCTTTCTTATCACTGACGTTCATATGAAAACAACCAGTCAGCTCTGGGAGCACAGAGCTGGAAAGGATTCAAAAGGGGTTCAAAGAGGAGATTGGAAAATATAGCTAGCACAAGCCCAGACACACTAGAGGAAATTATAATAGGCATACATCCAAAAAATGTCAGCAGTCAAATACAGAAGAGCTGAGGGTGAAAAGGGTGGGGAGGTGGGGGTTAGTGGTAAGCAATGGGTTTTAACGGACTCCACATGGGTCTTGAGACAACAGTGTGATCTGGTTGCCAGAAGGCTCAGTAGTGTGCTTCTTTGTTATCATGGGCTTAGAATGATGTTAGCAAAGATGGCCTTCACATCCTTGTCCCTCGTCAGCCCACCAGTTGGAGCGCTGTGTAGTTTGCAGTCATGTGCTTTAAAGAGCGACCCTGAGGAGACTTAAGTGTGCCTAGGCCAGGGCACCTAGCACCCATGTCTGTACAAGGAAGCTTCATGAAGTCCTTCTTCAAAGAGCTGAAGACTGTAGTAGGGCTCTTGAGGCTTAGTAGGTTATATATTGGACTTGTGGTTAGCAGTTTCCACTCACCAGCTCTTCCAAGGGAGAAAGATGAGGCTTTATACTCCTGTAAAGACAGCCTTCGAAGCTCACACGGTCAGTTCTACTTTGTTCTGTAGGGTTTCTGTGAGTCAGAATCAGTTTAATGGCAGAGAGAGAGAGAGAGAGAGAGAGAGAGAGAGAGAAGGGGAGAGGAGGGAGGAGGACAGGGGGCAGGAGTGAGGAGAGAGGAAGAGGGAAGGGAGGAGAGGAGGGCTAAGAACCGAGTAGAGAGACCAAGAGAGAAGAGAGAGGGCAAGAGAGAAAATAGGACAGCGGGTAGGAACTGGGTGAAGCCGCTGTCAGTCATACTCTTCATATAGGGCTGGCGCAGCCCTTCCCAGTTAGGATTCCAGAGAGGTGTTTAGTGCAAGGAGTCTTCTGTGGTCCTGTGAATGTGTCGATAGTTGGGTTCAACAAATAATTAGGCTTTTCCAAACGAATCTCAGTATGGAACCTGGTGCACAATGAGGGTTTGCAGGCCACTTTCTGTGACTAGAGACTGGATGTAGGGCAGAGTAGAACAGGTTTCTGGATGATGATAGATAAGGGATAGGTACGTATCATGGGATGGAAAGGGTTTGACATATGGAACCCAATGTCAAAAGCCACGAGACAAAGCAAGCTGTGGCCCCAAATGAATGATAGCTAATCCTCATAATTCAAAGGCAGGTGGCGGTGATCTGGGAGGTTTAGAGTTGACCACAAGAGTCCGTGTCTGTTCATGAGCCACGAGGAACCATGGGCTTCGTAATCTGATGCCTTCCTGGATTCGTTTCCTGCAGGGGCTGTGCTGATGAGCAGGGGGTCAATGGGCTCACATCATTGAGGGCACTCTGGTCTTAAAGTGAAATGGGCCTAGTTCAGAATTCTGATTCTACCTCTTATTGGCTCCGTTTTCTCAATGGTGAGACGGGGCACACATGCATAATCTCGCAAGGATAACGTGACTATTAAATTAGGTTATTGTTGTTGTTGATGATGTTGGGTGCGATGGACCAATTTTCAATTCCATAGAATAGAACTGCCCCGTAAGATTTTCTGGGCTCTAATCTTTATGGAGGCAGACTTCCAGGGCTCTCTCCTGTGGGACTGCTGGGCGGCTTTGAACTGTCCATTTTCAGCCAGCTGCCACGTGCTAAACTATTGCACTAACAGGGCTCTTTGAAATCAATTGAGTACAGAAAAATGCCATATGGCTGTGAGGGATTGTTACTTTTATCATCACAGAAGGGGATGATTTTTCTTCTCCAAGAGTAGGTTGAAGACACAGCTGGATTTGCGTTTATCGAATGAAGGAACTAAAAGAATTAGCCTTTGGGACAAAAGGGAAATAAACTGCCAACCCAGCACTGCTTTTCTTCTCCCAAGGCTGCTATTGCCTTGGGTTGGAGGAGCGCCGAGGCCTCCGTGAGTGAGGGCTCTCGGAGGGACGGGGAGAGAAGGGTGTTTGTGATGTTGTGATTTTGACATCACCCCCCCCCCCACATTGTTTTTCACTCTGTGTCTAAAATTACAAATATTACATCAGGGTTATATCAATTTTGACATTTCCCTGAGAAAACAACTTCTGGAGTGAATTCTATTAAGTCAATTTAATTTTTAAGCCAACTTTAACAGAGCTGTATCAAACTATTTCCAAATACATCCATTTTTTTATTTTCCTGAAATTATTCTCATTGAAATAATTTGTCTTCTGTGCAATATTTATGATAACAATTAAATTTAGTGGTCAGATTTTATTGTTACTATTATTGTTAAAATTTCTACTATTGTGAATTCTCTATGAAACCACGAATTTTACCAATTCTAAACTTCCCAAGTAAAATTTTATAATACCAAGTACTTCTGCCGATGATTAGTCATTCACAAACTTCATCGTGGACTGCTTTCGCCAATGGGGCTTTTACTTGGGGCTGTACATATTGCTAAATCCATTTTTTCTCCATTTCAAACCCTGCAGTTTCCATTGTTACCAGTCAAAATTGGTTGTTTAGTAAACTTATCTGTCACACATTTTATCATGAACTGCTTTAGACATTCTCAAATGTATTTATTTTGATTCTTTCATCAGAAACTTCAGTTATCATTGTCTTCAGGAATGCTAGTGTCTTTTTTTCCCGTAGCTAATATGTACGATGCTTCTCAGTAGTTCTGTCCGGATATTCCTGGTTTGCTCCCTTGGCCGGAGTCAGCTGGGCCTTTGTCTAATCTAGTTTTACTGGACACTTCTTGATGAAGCACAGAGAAAAGGGCAGGATCGGTGTGAAGCAGGGCCAGAATGTCCTAATTTGATAAAGGGTTGAAAGCAGATGAGAAGCATGATCAGATTTAGGTGTTAGAAAGCCCACCCTGACTTTAGAGTAGAAACTGGATTGGGGAAAACAAAAACGGCTGGGAGGCAGTGAGCAATGATTGCAGAGACAGGTGAGAGACACATCGCAAATACATAAACATGGTTGGCGGGCACCCTAAGCATTGTCTTAAGCATGTATATGAGTTTATAGCTGCTCATTTTGTCCTTGCAATCATTTTATGGTACAATTTCTATCCCTATGCTACAGTTGCCCCAGGTCATAAAGTAGAAAGAGATGGATGGAGAATTCATGGGTAGAGAGGCCTCATGGACTGAGCCCTGGACACTTTTGATGCCTTTTTTTTAAACTTAGACTTTCTTTAAAAAAAGTAACAGTTTAATGAACATATAATTCACATATCATACAACTCAATGGTTTAAACATATTAAAAATATTTGTGCAATCATAACCACAACCAATATTAGGACTTTTTTTCTTTATTGTACTTATTATTATTAGCTCCCAATCTCCCCTGCCATAACCCTAAGAAACTATTAATCCAGTTACTGTCTCTATAGATTTACCTCTCCTGGATTTCACATACAGAAAAATACCCCCCACCAAAAAAACAAAAGACCAAGCCAACAATAATAAGATACAACAGGAAAAAAGCCTCAATTGAGAAGAATAAAAAAAGTAATGTGAACTAGAACATAGTTAAAATGGGTCAGAAGGGAGAACAAATGATAAGGTGTGAAATTTTAACCTAATTGCAAGCATTCTCTGGTAAAGCAGAAGGTCAGTGGCAAAGAAGGCATCCGATGAGAGGGATTTAAACAGTGGCTTCAATTGTGGGAGCAATTGTGAGGACGAAGCAAGACCGGCCAGTGTATTGTTCTGTTGTGCACAAGGTCACCCTCGAACAGAATGGACTTGGTGGCACCCCACAACAACACATCTGCATTATTCCACTTTCCAGCAAACTCTGTTGGATAACCAGGCTATTTACATCCCTGAAAATCTACACACGAACCTGCAAATGAATTTCAGGTTTTCACTGTCATCCACTGTCATCGTGAATGTCATCCACTGTCATCATGAATGTCATCCACTGTACGTCGTGCATGTCATCCACTGTCACCGTGAGCACTTCTGTAAACCAAGTGCTCAGAATTTAAGCGTTAAGACAATTCCCTCCTCCAGCCTTGGATCTTATTATTTGCGATCCTTGGATAGCACAGGCTGTCATGCTTCGCCCACATGGACTTAGCTGTCACCTCGCTTAGATGGCTACTTGTTTTAAGACAAGCCTTTGAAACCCCAGATGCTATTTTTTCCCCCCTGATAGTCAAGCACCATCTGATGTCTTCACTACACTTTGCTATTGTACCCATATCATCAGTGATCTCTTCATGAGGCCAAGTATTTGAGTGAAGCCATGTCATAAGAACTAATTGCTCTTAGATTAGGCTATCATTGAGTGCAAGATCAAAATCCATCCATATAATCTATGATTTATATTTGTCCCTGGTCTACTTTAGAGATATCATTTTATTGGAAAACAATATAAATCATCCCATGGAGCATATGCTAATTTTATTGATAATATCACTCACTTAGAATTCCAAGTATTGTTTAGAAATTTCAAATGCTGTTTAGAAAAGGAAAATATGCACATATGGGGCAGATGTTTTAGACCAAAACAAATGGACCGTTGACCTGTACATATCAAGCACTCAAGTGACTAGACAATACCTACACAACTAGGAGGATCAGATAGGGGAAAACTTTCCGTAACACTCATTCACCAAGGCAGAACCATGCCTGCTAGACTGAGGCGGGTCATAAAAAAGCAAAGAGAGCATGAAAATGGTAAACATATGTTAGTCTAGTGCCACCAGTCACTGGGCACTCTGAAAGTAAGAAATCTGAACCAAAGTGCAATGGCTTACTTCCAACTGCATAACCTGGGGATTGCAGTCCTCTGTTCCTTCTCACACCAGGACGGACCAGCCTTAAGTCCAAAGGAGTATTTTAGTTCCTCCAATCTGTAACAGGTGCGTTTAAGGTAAAGTCAACTTTGCTTAGTGGGATTTCCAAATCGGTGTGGCCTCTGAAAAGACAGAGACTAAAGTCCTGGTTATCTGTCGTATGTGGCCTGTGTCTCCAAGGGCTGGATAGTAACTAGGTCAAAAGTGCCCAATTGATGAGCCCATAGAGACAACAAGGAAAGTAAGGGTTCCTCAGGGGTG
>NW_022111324.1:74016600-74020235 GCF_000313985.2 Echinops telfairi
TTCAAGAAGGAAGAGAATGTTTTGAAACCGATTGTACAATGCTGGTTGATATGATTGAACTATGGAATGATATGATATCTGTATTAGCTCCCACTAAAATGGTTTGGGAAAAAAAAGTAAAAGAAAGAAAGTGGCCAATTAAGAATGTAATACAGGGCATATTCTTCCCTTGAAGTGGGGGGGTCTACATAACTAATATTAGGAGTTTTGCCAAGTGACACGTTACACCATCTGGTTTAGCCACCAACAGAAGTATAATCACTTTCTCAAAGACAGACACCCTTGTAAAACAATCCTTTGATTGCTTTTTTAAAAAGATTATTTTATTTGGGGCTCTTACAGCTCTTGTAACAATCCATACTTCAATTGTAACCCCTTGATAAATTATAAATCATTATTATTTTCGTATCTTACACCGACTGCTATCTTCCTTCCCCCATGGCTTCTGCTGTTAGTCCGCCTGGGGTGGCGGTGGGGTGTGTGTGTGGATTTATGCATCAATCATTGTGATTGGTTTCTCCTTCCTCCCGCCCCCCCACCCCCCCAACCCTTGTGCCTACCCTCCTGGTATGGCTATTCCCATTTCTGTTCCTGAGGGGTTTAGCTGACCTGGATTCCATGTGTCATGAGCTCTTACCTGTACCAGTGAACATGCTCTGGTCTAGCCAGACTGAAAGGCAGGATTGGGGTCATGATAGTGGAAGGTGAGGAAGCCCTAAGGAACTAGAGGAGTATTATGTGTTTCACTGGTGCTATACTGCGCCCTGGTTGACTTGTCCCTTCCTTGTGACCCTTCTGTGAGGGGATGACTCATTGTCTACAGATGGGTTTTAAGTCTCTGCTCTGACCCCCATCATTCTCAGCAATATGATTTTTGTTTGCTTGTTTGTTTTGGGGTCTTCTGAGGCCTGTTAGCTGATCCTATTGACACAGGCTCATAATTGCACAGGCTGCTGTGCTTCCTCCATGTGGGCTCATTGCTTATCTGCTAGAGAGCCGCTTGTTTGACTTCAAGCCTTTAAGACCCCAGATGCTATATCTTTTGATAGCTGGGCACCATCTACTTCCTTCACATTTGCTTGTGCACCCATTTTGTCTTCAGCGATCATGCCAGGAAGGTGAGCATCACAGAATGCCAGGTTGTTAGAACAAAGTGTTCCTGCGTTGAGGGAGGGCTTGACCAGAGGCCCAAAGTTGGTCCCCTACCTCAATGCATTGCCAAATAAATATGTATACATAGGCCAATACCTCTATTTTTATGAATTAATATATTTGAGTAAGTGCACACCTATGTTTATACCTCTATCCATAGCTTTGCTTCCTAGATCTTTCCTCTGAACTTCCTCCTGTCCCACCATCATGCTCACCCTTCTTCTGCCTCTTAGTAATTACTCTCAGCTAGATTGCTGTTACTCCAACACCCCCAGGAGCTGTATGTCCTCCTCCTTTGATGGCTTTTTGATTAAAGGTAAGAGCAGTAGAAGTGGAGAGATCTGGGGAAATTCTATTAAAATGATGGGGATTGATGACAAGGGTAAGAAATGCAAGCATGAAGTTTAGGTTTCTGGTTTTTTTGTTTTGTTTTGCCTGCATGAATGGTGTAGTTATTCCATTGAGAAAAAGATTATAGGAGTAGTTGTGTAGGCGGAAAATAATGTTTTCACATTTAATGTTGTGTTAGTTACCGGTTATCCTAGCTCGGGGATGATAAGGCGTCTGATTCCGTTGGTGATGTTTGACGGTTGACAACTTTAAAGTTCCATCATTCTCTTCCCTCCTTCTGGCCCAGAGCCTGGCAGACCGATAAAAAAGGCGACACACACGGGGAAGTCAAGCCATGCCCATGCGCAGCAATCGTCAGCTCAGTACCACCTCTACCCACGCTAAAAGGCAAGGCCGGTCCCTTCTTCTTGCTCTTCTAAGCCATGTTGCATTTGCCTGTGAGCCTGCCCCGCTCTCTCTGTAAAGCCTCACTCAATGAGTAATAAATCGCATCCTCTTAGCGTATGTGTCACGTCATTAGTTTGAAATCTAAAGCAAATTGAGTGGGGGTGGAGTGGGAAGAGGTTTGAATCCTCTCTCCCTTTTGGGAGCCGAGAACATATAGTAACATCTAAACCCTGATCACAATAGGAGGACACTTATGGTTCATGTCAGAGTTCAATGGAAGACTTCCTAGCCAGGATGTCGGAGGAGCTCACTCACAAACTTAGCTTCCCTCCATCTTATTGTCCTAGTGCCTTGAATAAACGTCAGAGTTTCTGCATTCAGACAACAAATGGAAAAAAGAGCAAGGAAGATTACATGAAAGGGCAGGTTTGGGAATGCACGAATCACTGTAAAATTGTATGGGGCCATCGGTGGTTTCTAACTTTGTGGAGCGCAGGGGAGAAGCACCATCATCAGCCTTCTATAAGAGGTGGAGGTCAGACATACCTCCTCACTGCATGTTTTTAAAAACAGTTTTGACACCATCTGTCCATCTCAGAACACTCTCAACTTCTCTGATGGATTTGATCACCTGTTGCCATGGCCGCAGAATTTACAGCCCGTGCTCACAATGACGGGGTTTATTAGGGAAATGACAGGTAGAGTTCACGGTCAGGAGTGAGTCGGGAACAGTCCTTCGGTCAGGAGAACCTCTCAGCCACTCAGCCCTTTGGCTCCTTAACACCTTAGCTTTCTCCTGGTTGGGTTGTTGTTGTTTTGGGGTTTTTTTTTTGTTGTTGTTGCTTTGGTTTGCTCTGTCTTGTTTTTGTGCATATTATTATCTCTGCAGGTCTATCTAGATAAGATAGGCAGGATAAACAATCTGGAGGAGAAAACAAAGCGACGGATGGTTCCAGGAGACATGGGAGAAGGGGAGGCTGGGGAAAGGAAGGGGGTGTTAACAAATCCAGGGACAAGGGAACAACAAGTGATCCAAAATTGATGGCGAGGAGGGTATAGGAGGCCTGGTAAGGCTTAATCAAGGGCAATGTAACCCAGAGGAATTACTGAAAGCTGAATGAAGGCTGAACATGATAATGGGACAAGAGGAAAGTAAAAGGAAATAGAGGAAAGAACTAGGAGGCAAAGGGCATTTATAGAGGTCTAAATACAGGCACATGCACATGTAAATATATTTATATATGACAATTGGGAAATTGATGTATGTGCATATATTTATGGGTCAAGTACTCCCTCAATGCAAGAACACTTGGTTCTATTAAACTGGCACTTCATGATGCTCACCTTCCCGACACCATCGCTGAAGACAAAGCCGGTGAATAAGCAAATGTGGTGAAGAAAGTTGATGGTGCCCGGCTGTCAAGAGATACAGTGTCTGGGGTCTTAAAGGCTTGAAGGTAAACAAACGGCCATCTAGCTCAGAAGCAACAAAGCTCACATGAAAGAAGCACACCAGCCTGTAAAACCATGAGGTGTCAATAGGACCAGGTATCAGGCATCAAAGACCCAGAACCAAAAATCATATCATTGTGAATGAGGGGGAGTGCGGAGTGGAGAGCCAAAGCCCATCTGTAGGCAACTGGACATCCCCTTACAGAAGGGTCGCGGGGAGGGAAGGAGACGAGTCAGTCAGGGTGCAGTATAGCACCGATGAAACATACAACTTTCCTCTAGTTCCTTAATGC
>NW_022111324.1:74021261-74035079 GCF_000313985.2 Echinops telfairi
TGATGTACAAATGCGCTTTACACAATTGATGTGTGTATGGATTGCGATAACAGTTGTATGAGCCCCTAATAAAATGTTTAAAAAAATAAAAAAATAAAAACAAAACAAAACAAAAAGTCGGCCGAAGGCACCCGGCTCTCTCCCTGTGTGTTGGCACTCCCACTTCAGCTGTCTTGTTCCAGGGCTGGCAAGTCCCCTGTATTCCAACTGGTCTACGTTTTCAGCTGCTGCTACTTCTCTGCTACTGCTTCTCACCGTCTTGTATCATCTCTCTGTCTTCCGGGTCTAGGAGGTTCTCAGTCCAGGAAACCCAGATCCAAACAACGTGCTCCCCTCCCAGCTCTTGGTGGTAGTGATTTCCCCCCTTTGTTCTGAAATTGGCTTTCTTTTTAAGCCTCATAGGTCCTATGCCCCGTACATGCATTGTTAGCAAGGTGTCCAATCCCATTGCTGGGCATATACATCTTCTTTCATAGTCCCACCCAATCACTGCGTAGGAGTTACAGGACCATACATGGCTAACAGGGTCATATTAAGTAATTTACTGAACAATTCTTCGGCTCACTTTCCTTTGCTCCAAACTCGGGTCATGGCTTTGTCCACATGCAAGAAAGATTGGGACATATAGTTTAAGTGTAGTCCCAGGAGGCAAATAAAATGAGTTTTGATAAACACGTATCAGTCTCCAGCATGGATGCACTGGGTTTGAAGTGACACTTGAATGACATTGCAGAGATGGTTAGACCCTAAGATAGAGTTCTGGGCTGCAGCTTTTATTTATGAACCATCACATTAATTTTGTGTGATGGCTAAGCTAGAACAAGACAGAGAAGGATTGTATTCTTAATGTTCTTTTGTTTAATTTTCACCTTCAAGGATTGCCTTCCAAAAACTCACCAAAAAGTAGGGGAAGCATGTTGGGAGGAAGGAGATTCAAGTAGGAAGAATTTGAATGCCATCCTTTTGAATCAGGATCAAATATGGCCCTTCCTGTCTCTTGCCCCTCTATACCTCCAAATAAAAGTGAGAGGGAAGCAGTCATAGTAGGCTAATTGGAGAGACAGATGAAGGAATGACAGAATGGGTAGAGTGGAGAAGAAACCACCCTATTACATTAAGGGTATAAAAGTCTTTTCATAAGCGATTATGGTCTCCTTGCCAGTTAATTTCATTTCAAATGAAGTTGAAAGGCAATATGATAGGTTTCATTATCTCTGCAAATAATTCATAAATTCAGATGAACTCAGAACTATGATATAGCATGTAGGATTTCCAGGCCTAACAAAGTAATAATTACCAGGACTGAACGGGAGCTGACAGCTGGTGCTGAAAGGATCTCCTTTTTATTGAAATTCTCCATATGATTAGGGAAAAATGCAGCTAAATTGAATTAATCTGTAGAGTCAGAAAAATCACATTCCTCCAGTGTAGCCAATGGAGTCGATGTGTGGAGATGGTGGAATCTCTCTGATGGACGTAAAGATGTCATAGGTGGTGATCTTTCACATCTTGTCAATGACCAGAGCTGTTCATATGCACACAGAAGAAGGCATGTCCAGTCTGGAATCCAGGAGCAACCCCTGAAGGTGAATCTGAATACATTTATCAGGATAAGCAAGCTCATTTGTCGTAGCTCTTGCTTTGTACAGCCTGGAGATATATCGATGCATTGACTGGTTACATCCATTCTGTAAGCGCCTCTCCCCTTCATCATCCCTAGGTAGATGCCAGAATGTTAAACACAACATACATGTTTGTCTGGCAGACCAGAAAAAGAGATCATGTCATTTATGCTCAGTAAAATATTGCTTTATGGTATTTTACTTAAGCCGATAGAGTATTTTCTGCAATTCTGAAATACATGTAAGTTTATGAAGTTCACGAGTTTCACGATGATCATAACACTGAATGGATAGAGTACATATATTAGAGGATTAATATTAACTTATTCACTCATGTATCTTTCATTCACTCACTCATTCAATAAATGTTTATAAAATCTCTTCCAGCAACATCACCAAGTAGACAAAGATGGATCGGATGAGGCAGCTACTCTCAGTCTTTAATGAGCTCACACCTGTCTCTCTGTATCTGTCTCCAGTTATGCAGCCATTTCATCATCTGTCTGTCCATCTGTCTATCCACCGCCTAGGTGCTCAGTGGAAACTTTGTGGCCCAAGTTTAGGATGATGGTCTACCATCCAATATCACAGCTCTGTGACTTTGTGCCCCTCCTCCTCACTGTCTCTGTTCTCATGGTCACGGCTGCCTGGACAGCCTTTATTTCAACACATCAGATGGACACAAGGCTTGTGCTTCACTGCTTTCTCCCTCTCCAGCTCCTGTGCTTCAATTCTTTTGTGAGTTTTGAACCTTTATTTAAGGTGAGCTGGGAAAGGGGATGAGTCACATCATGGAAAGTTTGTTCCCCACCCCTTTCTTTTCTCATGATTCTTCTTCAGGTCTACAAGCAAACATGACTTGTAACACCTGTCCCTGTCTCCCGTCCCCCAGCACACGCACACTCTCTAGTCTGATACTGAAGAGAGAAGCCAGGTCCTGAAAGCTCAATTTTACTCCAACCCAGTTGATCAAAAACAAACTTCTGATCAAATCTTCCCCCAAAGAGTTCTAGAATGGGGGTGGGGGGGAACTCTACTATGTGTAATGCAATCATCCATCATAAAATTCTATCTTCAGGCTTGGTGTAAATGATGAATGAGTGTGGTGGGAGATAGATGACAGATTAGCTAGATAGGTAGATAGATAGTATACCTGAAACCGAAGCCAGATTCTTTCTATATACCTCACAATTCTGTTGATATCTCTATTTCTTACATTTGAAAAAACACCCAGTATCTTTCTATTTGAGATCATGGACTCTAAGATGGATGGTGTGTTAGTCTGGGTAGACTAGAGAAATAAATTCATAGATACTCATATGTGTATAAGAAAGATCTTTAAAAAGAAAAAGAAAAAGATCTTTAAAAGAGCAATTGAACATTGAGAAAACATCCCAGCCCAGTCCAGATCGAGTCCATAAGGCCAATATTAACCCATATGTCCAATACTAGTCCATAAATTCCTCTTTAGACTCGTACAATAATGCCAAATGCAGGAAGATCACAGGCCAGTGGGTGGAAAGTCTTATGGATCCAGTGTCAGTGGAAGGATCTCAGTGCTGGCGTGGGTCTCCGCTTGGCTTCTTCATCTCCCAGGCTGTAGCGTAGCAACATGCATCTTCTCAACAGGAATGTCTCACAGGGGGTGTATCTGTGTCCCACCTCCAGTGAGCTATTTATCTCCTTAGCGCCTCCAAATGAGGTCATCAAGCTGTGACCTGATTGACAGGCTAAACTCCACCCCTTCACTCTTAAGTCTCAGATGGTATTGGACAAGGGACTGCCCTTTCTGAAGTTGTGGGCACAATATATTAAGCCATGTGGGAAAATGAAGCATGACAGGAATTCTATTAGCGTACCTTCTAGAGTAAGCAATCACTTTGTTAAACCTACACCTTTACCTAATTGCCACTGTCAGTAAATTTAAACCTATTTTTGCAGTGGTCGGATAGCAACTAAACACACTGAAAGTATGATGAGTGATTTCCCTTCTGAGGACTAGCGGTGAAAATATAGGCTACCACTTTTCCATACACATTTTGCCATCCTGTGACTTGCCTTGCAGCCGCGGAAGCAATAAAAACCCCGGAGGAAAGTTCTCTGGTGACGCTGGGGACAATATTTCTAACAGCATCTTACCCCTGAGCCCCTTCTTTACTCTGAGACTCGGGGACATGATTAATAAACTTTCTATTAGGCCCAGAAAGAGGAACCAAGAGGCCGCTGATGACAGTGCTGGGCCAGTCAGTGTGAGGAGGGATTCGAGGGGCCGAGAGGGTCAGGAGGCTGTGGGGAAGGGACGAGTTGAGAAGGTCAGGGAGAAGAGTTGAAGGAAGTGCAAGACAGCAGGGACAACGGGAAGCAGGCTCACTGCCTGCAGCGTTTTCCACCCAGAGAATGACACTGTACAAACGGTTTCAATGTTCCTGAATTTTCAGGGATGTTTTTTACCCCTCAGCAGCAGACTAAGTGTATAAACGTACAGTGGATTTCAACTTTACTCCTTGACAATTGATAAAAAAAGAAAACAGAAATCTGTGCTGGGTCCTGTCATTTACAGTTGAGATTCCTTGGTTGACCTCATGGGATCCGATAGGGTAGGAGGTGACTTTTGTCTGCCGTGATTCCATCATGTTCCCTCTGCTCCCAGATGGTGTTGTTCTGCAGGGATCTTGCCATGGCAGCCTGACACTGGGCACATAGATGTGGGGATCCAATCAAAGCACCTTGGAGTGTTGGCGGTGCACCGGCTAAATGTCTGCCTGTTAACTGGGAAGTTGGTGGTCGGATTCCACCTGCCACTTCCTGGTGGAAAGACAAAAGCATCTGCTTTTGTAGAGGACAGCCTAAGAGGCCCATGTCTACTTCGTCCTGTCGCATTGTATTGAGTCAGAGCCTACTCAAGGGCAATGGTTGAACTGGACTCTCATTCTGATCCCTCATTCCATTCCAGGACTTCAAGCAGTCCTTACGATCCCTTTTCCTGGAGTGGCCTACATTTCTATGAATTGCCTCTACGTCCCCACCTACTTTGGTAGCACATTTGATTTCCATTATTTTGGGAGAGCCATCTCCCTCCCAACATCATTCAAATGTTCCAGAACCTTCTGTAGGTGTCCAGCTAACAACTGCTCATGCTCCAAGCTGGTGTGACCCATTGGAGGATGGAGGTACCCCTACTCGTATGCCAAGCCTGAGCCTGGGGTTCTCTTATTTCAGTGCCAAAGGCTATGGCTCCTACAGCTTGTGAACAGTCATGCTTTCTTGACACAAATCAGAGACTTCTGTCTCTTGGAAGACACTAGTGGGGGCAGGGCATGTGCCTCTGCCACTCGGGGAAAGAAGCCAGAGCCTCTTCCCTGTTGTGGTCCATGTAGATTTATTGCCATCTCCCCTCCCCGCAGCCTTTCTAATAAGTGAGTATATACTCCCTAACCAAGGTGTGGAAGGTTGACATCGTCTGAAAAGATCCCTCATGCCTCTTTACAATCAATCTCTGATCTGCACCGCGGGAAAATAGCATATGATGTTTAAAACGTTAGATTTACTTTGCCTGTCAAAATCATATCTCATATGCTTTTGTGTCTGGCTTTTCCACCACTCAACATAACATTTCTGAGTTCATCCACATTGACCAGCGCATCCATAGTGTATGCCATCTTGTTCCTAGGGAGCTTCAAAAAGTTTGTGTAAGTGTGGAATTAAGAGATGAGGTCATTTTTGCACAAACTTTTTTTTCCTTTTAAAAATCATTTTATTGATGGCTCATAAACTCTTGTCACAATCGATACATCCATCCATTGTGTCCAGCACATTTGTACATTTGTTGCTATCATCATTCTCAAAACACTTGTTTTCTACTTGAGACCTTGGTATCAGCTCCTCATTTTTCCCCTCCCTCTCCGCTCCCACTCCCTCACGAACCCTTGATAATTTGTTATTATTATTTTGACATGTCCGACGTCTCCATTCAACCACTTTTCTGTTGTTCATCCCCCAGGGGGTTGTTATATGTAGATCCTTGTGATCGGTTCCCTCTTTCTACTCCACCTTGCCCTTACCCTGCTGGTATCTGTACTCTTATTATTGGTCCTGAGGGGTTTATCTGTCCTGGATTCCCAGTGTTTCCAGCTCTTATCTGTATCAGTATACATTCTCTGGTCCAGCTGGATTTGTAAGGTAGAATTGGGATCATGATAGTGGGGGGGAGGAAGCATTAAAGAACTAGAGGAAAGTTGTATGCTTCATCGTTGCTACACTGCACCTTGACTGGCTTGTCTCCTCCCCATGATCCTTCTGTAAGGGGTATCCAGCTGCCTACAGATGGGCTTTGGGTCCCCACTCTGCACTCCCCCTCATTCACAGTGATGTGATTTTTTGTTCTTTGATGCCTGATCCCTGATCCCATCGACGCCTCGTGATCACAGGGGCTGGTGTTTGCACAGACTGTTTGAAGCTCCCTCGGATTGCATTTTATTTATTTATGGACACTGAGAATTTTTAGCTGGGGGTTATTATAAATAAAGTGGCTATTGATATACTTGTACAAGACTTTTTATGGATCTATGTTGGGTTTTTGTTTTTAAACTTTATCCTGAGTAAGTTATTTAGGAGCAGGCTCAAAGGGTGGGTGTTTGTTTACCTTTGAAACAAGCCATCAGGTATTCCAGAGCGGTTGCGTTCTTTTACTCTCCCACCAGCAGTGTATGAGCTTTCCAGTTGCTCCACAGACTTGTTCACACACTTCAGCCTCCTCTAAGGAGGGGCTCTGGTGGAGTCGTGGGTTAAGCATTGGGCCATAAACTTCAAAGTCAGCAGCTCAAGCCCACTAGCCACTCCACAGAGTAGAGAATGTCTGCTCTGGTGACCATGTCGTCTTGAACATCCTCATGAGCAGTGTGACAGTGTTGCTGTGAGTTAGTATCAATTTGATGGCAGTAGGTTGGGTAGGTAAGAAGCTATTGTTCTGTGTGGTTTTAATATGCAATAGCCTGATATTCCATTGTCTTTGTTTAAAGCGAGATTTATTGAGATATAATTTACATAGACTAAAATTCACCCGATTTAGATGTACGTTTCTCTGGGTGTTCAAAATCACGTTACTCCCACCACATCCATGATATAGAATAGTTACATCATCCCAACCATTTCCTCGTGTGACTTTTTAGTGAATCACTTCTTCTTACCTCTAGTTCTTAGTCACCACTTCTCATTTTAGTCTTGATTTTTCTAGACTGCCACGTACATCGTTAGGGAACAGTCCACAAGACCATTCATACTTCTGACCCCAGTTGCAAGTTTGGGGACCCCCAAGACCCCCCTCAGATGTGGTAATTTGCTAGAAGCTCTCACAGAACCCGCGGGAAGCTGCTCTAGTCACAGTTAAGATGCCTTCTAGGGAACGGATGCGGATTAAAATCAGCACAGGGAAGAAATGCCTGGGCAGAGCCCAGGAGAGTCCCAAGCATGACATTTCCGATTGTCCTTCCCATGGGGTCACAAAGGGTGTGAACTCTTTCTCGTCTTACCAGCCAGGGGCCTCATTAAGCCTGATATGCAGAATCTTATAGGATTTCATCACATAGACTTGATCGACTGTCTAGGTCGCTGACTTCCATCTGCAGCCAGTCTAGAGGTCAACCGAAGACCTCCTTCTGTGGGAGAAAGCTGAGACCTACTTTCCTAAAGAGTGACAGTGTCAGAAACCCACAGGGGCAATTAATTCTACCCTGTGCTGCAGGGTCAGCGCGAGGCAGAGTGGACTCCATGGCAGTGAGTTGGTTTTTTATAAGAGATGCGTTGTTCATTACACTTGAAGAGGTGTGTCTCTTTGGGATGGGAGAGGGAACTCATTTGTAGCAAAAAGAGCAGAATGAACATGAGTCTGGTCATGCTTGCCTCGTGGCATTGGGAGTCGTACTGTATTTGGGGAATCCCCCACCTTAGGAGGCAGTTTAGCAGTTGGCTGGAGGCTGATTAGCAGTTGAAATGCTAGATACCAGACATCTAAGGAGTAGCACCCTGGAACCATGGCAAGAAGATTTTGGATGGCCCTGCTGTGTTTCCTCGCTGATGGTACCCTTCCACAAGGAGGTGTTTTCTGAGCTGAAAGGATATGCCCACCTGGGGTGGGGGTCTAGGCCCCCTCCCACCCCAACTCCACATTCAAGACCACACTTCCAACATTTAGGATCTTGGAAATTTCTTCCCAAATGGCCCTTTAGCCTTGCTTAGAAGACCTACGTAGGCCTCTCTCTGGGCCCCTTCCTGAGGGCTGATCCCACTGCAGGTGTGGGCATCCCTCAGCCAGCAAAGCTGCAAAGGGGTGGAAGTTTGTAGGTGGTGCCGCAAGACCTTGGGCTTGTGAGCTGGGATGTCCTAGGTGGTCAGGAGGCCTCTCGTGGTGTGAATTGTGTATCGCTACCCCAGTTCCCTAGAAATGCCAAGATTACTTACTGAGGGGTGTTGTCTCTTAAGAGTAGAATATTGTGCTCCTCCATAGTCTGATTTTAAAGTTTTACATTTCAAGAAATCCGACAGTGCTAAGGATAAAGCCAGTGAACGTGAGGTAACCCACCTTCCATCATCCTAGTGCCCAGTAAGAAGCCTACCTGCAGACACAGGGATACCAGCTGCACCAAGATCTTGGGTCTGCGTGTTGTCAGGACCTACTTTTCCAGAAGGTCATTGGAATGAGCCCACTCCTGTCAATTTCCCATGGCTCTACCCGTGTTCCATCCTCACTATTTCAAATACACATTCCTCTGTGGCAGGAAGTCGCCCCGCTCCCCTGCCAATGAGTGAGAGGACAAGGAGCCAGGATTTCCCCCACAAGGAGTAGAGAAGCATTTAAATACCAAGCACTTCATCCCACTCCATTTTATTTTTGTCTCATTCCATCTTTTCATATTTCTATTCTCTCTCTAGAAGGCCAGGCTGGTAAACAAGAGGACTGTGAATAAGTGGGATCCATGTCAGGCCCCGAGGAGTGTGCATTCATTCATGGAATGCACATGGTTTGGGCTTTGGTGTGTGGGGTGTCACACTGCGGGGTGGGGTGCTCATTCATCCGTTGACCATCATTGGGTTCACTGTATTTCCAGAAACTAATCTTTATGGAAGTCGACTCCCTCATCTTTTTCCTGGGGAGCAGCTAACGGGCTCAACCCGCCAACCTTTCAGCTAGCAGCCCAACATTCAACCCAGTGCGCCATCAGGGCTCCTTCCTGATAGTAGTTAGGGAGCCCCGGTGGTGGTGCACTGAAAGGTGGGCAATTTGAGAGAGGTGAAGCAGTCTCTTGTTGTAAACAATTGCAGTCTCAGAAACCCTGCAGAGCGTCACTGTGAATGGACTCATGGCCATGGGTTTAGTTTAGTTTGTTTGTTTTTTCATTGGTGTAGTGGTTACTCGTGGGGCTGCAATCCGCATGGTCGGTGGTTTGAAACCATCCACAGCTCTGCAGTAGAAGGACTGGGCTTTCTACTCCTGTAAGGAGCTACAGTCTCAGAAACCCACAGGAGGTCGCTGTGAGCCAGCACTGACTCCGTGGCAGTGAATTGGGTGAGGTTTGATGTTCGGCAATCCCCGAGAAGTGCTGTGAAGGTTTTCAAAAAGCAAGGGAAGGCGGGCAAGCTTCTTGGTCTGAAAAATTCCTGGGTTAGTTTATCACTGGGGAATGAAAATGAACCCGAGACAATTCAGGAGCACACCAAGACAGTGATTAAGTGCGAAGCAGGGTGGTCTGCTCTCTGGGAACTGGGGGGGCGGGGGGCGTGCAGACTGGCTGGATGGTGACGGTGGGGAGCCTGCTCAGGGCTGGGTCACTGAACACGCTCAGAGTGCACGCAGAGCAGGCTGGTGCTGTTGTCAGACCAGAAAAGAAGTGGCTCGTGGGGATTCTGTGTGTGTCAGAACAGAACTGTGCAGCGACGGTGACTGTTTGCAAGTAGATCGCCAGGCCTTTCGCCCAAAGCCACTCTGAGTGGATTGGAACTGCCAACCTCTCAGCTAATTGTCGTGCACTGAACCATCTGGGCCAACATGGATTGCCAAAAGGACAGACAGGTGCATCTTGGAAGAAGTATAGCCAGAGTGCTCGTTAGAGGCATGGATGTGGAGACGTCGGCTCACATCCTCTGGACATGTTGTCAGGAAAGCCTAGTCTCTGGAGCAGGACATCTGTGGTGTTTGGTAAAGTAGAGGGGCAGCAGTAACGAGGCAGGACCTCCCTGAGATTAATTGACACTCTGGCTGCAACAATGGGCTCAAGCACAGAAATCATTGAGAGGATGGAGTAGGATCCCTTTCGACTCAGTGACAACCTAGCAACCACAACGGGGACTTGGGGTGCTGTCACAGGGCGTACAGAGTCCCAAAGAGTGGGCTTGGTGAGGGTGAGGAGAAGGCAGGGCTCTGGAGAAAGGCCCACCCTTCTGACTTGGTTTCACCAAGGCTGACATTTATCTGCCCAAGTCTCACCTGCCCATTCCCCCCAAAGCTAAACTGGATGTTGTGGAGGGCACTTGCTTTTGGACGAGGCCATATTAGCACCTTACATACCTTCTGCTTGGGCTTTGCCGCTGCCACTTCCACTGTCCTCTGGGGCCTAAAGATAAGAATCCTCTCCTGGAGCCCCCAGTCCTCCTCTGGGTGCAATCTGTAGGACTGGGCCTTGGGAGAGAGCACTTGGGAGAGAGTGAGAGGGGGCTGTGCAGTGCACACCCAGGCTGAAGGGACTGAAAACTTTCAATAGTGGAGAAAGCGGGAGGCTGAAATAACCATGATCCTGGAGAACATCAAAGCTCTTATACAGCGAGAGACTTCTGTGCCGGACTCGGACAGCATTCAAGAAACAAACATGGGCCTCGCTGGTGGTACAACGGATAACACACTCAAGTGTGACTAAAAAGGTGGCGGTTCAAACCCACCAGCTGCTCCAGGGCAGAAAAGACCCATCCATCGTTTCCCGTCAAGATTACAGGCATCGTGAGTTGAAATGGACTTGGCATCCAATATTTAGAGCAGATTGATGTGTGGTTAGTTGTTGTTGAGGTGCTGCCTACCTTAGCCAAGACCCAGTGGCCCTGCCCAGGCACCACCTATCAGGGGACCTCCAGGATTGTCCTCGGATGGTCAACCATCACAGTTTACACTCATAGTGCTAAGACTGGGGGGGGCCCGGGCAAACCTCCTCCAGTAGCTATTCTTGGTACTTGCTATTTTGGTTCCGCTACTGGGTGTGGTCGAGGCTTGGGCGAACCCACTTCAACCCAGCTAGAAGGACCAGCGCTAGGATGGGGCTAGTTCCAGGGATGAATGTGAGTTGAGAAAGGGGTTTATTCCAGACAACCTTATATTTCTCCTCACCCTCCACCTATCCCCACCCACCAGTTCTCATCAATTCAATCCAGCTCCCGATGATGGAACAGCACTTCATAGTTTTCATATTAGTGACCTTATAAAACAAAGCCCGTCACTAGGCTTTTGAGTGCCTCTGAGTGGGGTGGAATTGCCAACCTTTCAGCTAATTGCTGCACACTGGCTCGTTTGTACCACAAGAGGAGACTTGAACAGTCTCGTTATGGCTGGGACTATATCGCAGGTCTAAAGGGCAGCATGGGGGCAAAATCTGGGAGGGCGATTCTGGAAGTACCAGGCACAGAAGGGTGGATGAGTTCTTATGCCCAAGTTGTCCCAGCTAGGAAAAACAGCCCCTGGCAACATGCATGCAACCCACCAATGCCAGCCTCTGGTACTCTTCTCGCAACTGAATGTATTTACAAATCTCTTGGCTTCTGCCAGAGATGTCAGACACAATTTCTGACAGCTCAAAAGACTGGCTCTCCGGTGATAGAGCTTACTCACTAAGGGGCCAAATCTCACTGGCACAGCTTTAAGTTGGTCTCAAAAATAAGAGTGCTATCTTAGAGATGGAGTGGTTTCAACCAGACTTAAGCATTTCTACATGCTTGGCAGCATGCATCGCGCTTTATTTGGGTTATTTTAATGAAATCCTTACACTAATTCCATGGATGAGGTGCCATTCCCATCCTTTGCTTTCAGGTGAGCCAAGTGATACTCAGGGAATTGAGGGTGTAGGGCTGGTGAGTCTGACCCCACTGCCCATGCTCTGAGCTTGTTCAGCTGTGACTAACATGAGTTTTAGGGGCTGACCAAGAGGTGTCTGACCATTCCTAGCTGTTTCAAGACATCGAATGAATCATCAAGAACCCTAATACCATTTCATCAGAAAGGAATGAAACATCTCAAACTGTTCTGTTGGAGGTATATTGATTCTCGTTTTTAAAGATAAGGACATGATGACAAAGAGAGGTGAACCTCTGATTCTATTTCAAGGATCATTACTCTGCTTGTGAATAATGCAAGACTACTCTGGGGCTGAGGGTTTACTAGTTTAAATGCTATTTTTCATACATATAATTGAAAGAAGCCAGGCTCAGGCTGTCAGAAGAGATGAGGAAGTGGTTCAGGGCTGGAGCTCGCTTCAGGGGACTTGCAGCCAAGTCCTTCCAGCTGAGACTGCAGTTCCCAGACAGGATGGGGAGAACATGCATGCGGCTTATTTAGGACTTTACCTTGGAAGCTGTAAGTGGTGAGTCAAACAGCTACTGCAGATTATATCCCATTTGATAACACTTAACAGAGGATTGCCTAAAATAGCATCGACTCACATGCTCTAATCATGCTCTATTCTTCTCGGACACACATGGGGTCGCTGTGAGTCCATCAGGCTTCTGAAGGCTGGGTTTTCAGGGGTACAGTATCATGCCTTTCTTCTGAGGCACAAGCCAACATGAGACAAAGCACCTGGGCTGTGACAGGTGAACTGCAGCAGTTAGGGCTACCTTTGAACCTGGGTTTCCAGGTCAGCTCAGCTGAGCGATCCCAGGTTCTGGTCTTGAAGAGCATAAGAGGAAAGAGCCCCCTCTTCAAGTGCCACACTTCAGAGCAGAGTGGCCTCAGTTTCCACGAAAGCCTAAGAAGCTTTAGGTTCAGCACCACTATGTGCCACGTCCTATAGCAAATGGTAAGAATATAAAATTAATAAGAACTAATCTCTGTTCTCAAGGACCAACCAAGGCTTTCTTCACTAGGCCGAGGGCAGCCCACGCATACGCAAAGGAACAGTGCCGTGGGGAATGAGTGGCAGCCTGGGAGCAGAAGAAGACTTCCGGAACCAGTAGGGATCCGAGTGTGGGGTCATTAAGGAGAATTTTCTAGAGGAAGGGACCTAAGAACTGAACTCCACCCTCAGTTCCCCTTATTATGGGTCCTCATCAGCTATCACGGAGTGGAGAAGAGTTATGAGTCCCACAGTGAACATAATCAACACGTTCCACTGCTAACACAAAGGTAGGAGGTTCAAGTGCACCTGGGAAGTTGGAAGAAAGTTGGGGTTCAACTTTGGTAAACAGCCACGAGAAACCCACTGGGACACAGTTCTGCTATGCTGCCTGGGGAATTGCCACGAGTCAGCGTCAACTCAAAGGCAACTCATTTTTCACCTTAAAAAATTTCTAAATCATTTTATTGGGGGCTTGTACAATTCTTATCACAATCCATATATCCATCCATTGTGTCAAGCACATTTGTACATTTGTTGCCATCATCATTTTCAAAACATTCTCTTTCTACTTGAGCCTTTAGTATTGGCTTCTCATTTTCCCCTCCCTCTCCCACCCTCCCTCCCTCTGTCATGAACCCTTGATAATTTATAAATTATTATTATGATTTCATGTCTTACACTGACTGATATCTCCCTTCACCCATTTTTCTGTTGTCCATCCCCTTGGGAGGGGGTTATATGTAGATCATTGTGATTGGTTCCCCCTTTCTCCCCACGACCTTCCTCTTACCCTCCTGGTATTGCTACTCTCAATATGGGTCCTGAGGGGTTAATCTGTCCTGGATTCCCTGTGTTTACAGGTCTTATCTGTACCCATTTACATGCTCTGGTATAACCAGGTCTGTAAGGTAGAATTGGGGCCATGATCTTGGGTGAGGAGGAAGCATTAAAGAACTAGAGGAAAGTTGTGTGTTTGATCGGTAGTTGAGTTAGTTAATTGTGCCAGCCTGGCCGATAATCACATGTGATGCTGGTTGAAAGGTGGAGGGATAAATGGGTGGTGAAGCCTCACCTTTCTAGTTCTCGGGTCTCTTGTTTTGTGATGGTTG
>NW_022111324.1:74036067-74098733 GCF_000313985.2 Echinops telfairi
TTTGCCTCCTAGTTCTTTCTTCTATTTCCTTTTACTTTCCTCTTGTCCCACTATCATGTTCAGCCTTCATTTGGGTCTCAGCAATTCCTCTCGGCTACGCTGCCCTTGATCAAGCCCTACCAGGAAAAGGCAACTACTTATACGAGCAGGAGTTTAGGCTCTGGCATCTGCTGGAACAGCTTGGAAAGGAGATTGAATCCCGGCTCTGCCTCCTACAAACTTTGAGCTTTAGTTTCTGTGGCACCCTTCACCAAGCCTTGGTTGCCTTATCTGTCCCATGAGAGTACGATAAGGTCTCCTTCCATAGGGGTGTAGGAAGGATTAAGTAAAATAATGATTCCAAGTATATATGAGCAGAGCTATACTCCGCAGGGTCTTCAGTGGTTGAGTTTTCAGAAGCAGATCACCAGGCTTTTCTCTGAAGGCACCTCTCACTAGATGCTAACTTCCAAGCTTTCAGTTAGCACAACCCAGGGTCTCCTCACAACTCAATTTATGATATTGTTTTTACTCTCACAAAGATCATTTTCTCAAGGGTGCCATCTGATGCTTCTTGTTGTTGTTGGGTGCCACTGAATCGGTTCCAACCCATAGCGACCTTCTGCACAACAGAATGAAACCCTACCCATGCTTGCACCATCCCCACAATTGTTCCTGTGCTTGAGCCCATGGTTGTAGTCA
Source organism: Echinops telfairi (assembly GCF_000313985.2). NCBI lineage: Eukaryota > Metazoa > Chordata > Mammalia > Afrosoricida > Tenrecidae > Echinops > Echinops telfairi. The sequence goes on from NW_022111324.1 coordinate 74,036,749, forward strand.
CTGTGTCAATACAATCCTCTGAGGGTCTTCCTCTCTTTAGGTGCCCTGCCACTTTACCAAGCATGCTACCATTTTCCAGAAACTGGTCTTTCCTGACAATGTGTCTGATGTATGCTGGGGTGCCCCATGAAAACTGGATTTTTTCATATCATTGTGTGCTCACCTCCTCAATATGCTCGCTGAAGACAAATGGGTGCATAAGCAAATGTGGTGAAGGAAGCTGATGGTGCCCGGCTATCAAAAGATATAGCGTCTGGGGTCTTAAAGCCTTGAAAGTAAACAAGCGGCTATCTAGCTCAAAAGCAACAAAGCCTACATGGAAGAAGCACATCAGCCTGTGTGACCACGAGGTGTCAAAGGGATGAGGTATCAGGCATCAAAGAACAAAATGTCAAATCATTGTGAATGAGGGGCTGTGAGGAATGGGGACCCAAAGCCTATTTGTAGGCAACTGGACATCCCCTTACAGAAGGGTTGTGGGGAGGAGACAAGCCAGTCAGGGTGCAGTGTAGCAACGATGAAACACACAACTTTCCTCTAGTTCCTAAATGCTTCCTCCCCACCCAATATCATGATCAATTCTACCTAACAAATCTGGCTAGACTAGAAGATGTACACTGGTACAGATAGAAACTGGACAAACAGGGAATCCAGGACAGATGATCCGTTCAGGACCAGTGGTGAGAGTGGCTATACCAGGAGGGTGGAGGGAGAGTGGGGTGGAAAGGGGGAACCAATTACAGGGATCTACATATAACCTCCTCCCTGGGGGATGGACAACAGAAAAGTGGGTGAAGGGAGATGTTGGACAGTGTAAGATATGACAAAATGATAATTTTATAAATTATCAAGGGTTCATGAGGAAGGGGCAAAAAAACAAGGAGCTGATGGCAGGGGCTTTAGTGGAGAGCAAATATTTTGAAAATGATGAGGGTAGCGAATCTACAAATGTGCTTTACACAATTGATATATGTATGGATTGTGATGAGTTGTATAAGCCCCCAATAAAATGATTTCAAAAATAAGATTTCCCCCCTAAAGCTATGTATTTAAATAGTTTTACAAAACAATTTTATCACCTTCAAAGTACTCTCCATTACACTTAATACATTTGTCAAATCTGTGATTCTCTCCTCAGAAACATTTTTCAAACTCATCTGTTTGGATGGCTGACAGCACCTCCCTATTTTTTTCTTCACCTCTTCTATATTGTGAAATCACTGTCTTCCTGTCCCTTTTCATTCATGGAAAGAAAAAGGAGTCACATGGAGTGAGGTCAGGTGAGTCAGGTGTGTGGGGCAAGAGAGGCATGCTGGGTTTTTTTTAGCCCCAAACTGGCACACTGAGATGGCTGTGTGAGCAGGTGCATTGTTGTGGTGGCAATACCAGTCATCTGCCACAAATCAGGCCTTTTTTGGTCACAGTGTTATGCTATCTTTTCAGAACCTCTAAATATGAAGCTTGATTAACCTAGTGGAACGAACTCCAAATGCACTATGAGTTGACATTTTCATCCATTCAGGAAGTTGACGGACGTCCAGAATGAGGTTTGTCACCAACTGACATTTCACCTTTCTTGAAATGAGAAAAGCAGTTTTACACTTGAGTTTTGCCCATAGTGCTGTCCTTCTAAGGTGTACTCAACATCACAACAGCTTCTGGGGCATTTTTCCTGAGCAGGAAACAAAATTTCACAGCTGCACGCTGTTCTCTTAAGTCAGCCATCACCAAAAACGAGGTTCGAGCAAAACCGCTTTTATGAAAAAATTCACTGTGACCAGGCGACGCCACTGGGCGCACTAACCCAGAGTGAGTCACTCGAGCTCCTGTGCAGGAAAAATGCATACAACGAAAGTTCTGGTCTGCCCACTGCAATTCCGGGTTGTTGTTTTGGGGGGTACCCCCTCGTATTTGAGGCCAGACTTGCCTCAAATGAGCACTCTGGCCATTCTTCTTCCAAGAAAGGTTTGTTTGTTCTTTCAGCAGTCCATGGGACTTTCAGTCAGAGCGGTTTCTCTGGCCTGGAGATGTGGAGAGAGGGGGAAAAAAGGTGACACAGAATGTAAGTTCCCTTGCTTCTTGGATTTGTCCATGTCTAAGCTTGGCGTCACAATGACTCGGCACCATCTTAATGCCAGTGCGTTTTTGAGGAGCTTGATTTGCAGGGCTGTAGAGGAGAACAGGCCAGAGCAGTTGGCAGGGCCGTTCCTCGGGGGCCATTCCTCGGTGGGCTTGCCCTCCAAAGTCACAGTCCAGTCTCCTTCTAAAATCTGGTAGCCTCACCAAGCAGCCAACTCAAGTGAGGCTGGTGGCATGGGCTCTTTAAGATGCCCCTTTGCTAGACTTGTTGCATTCTTCGACCAAGCTCATTTCCTACTTTTCCCAAAGCTAGGACCTATGGATATGGGACCCTGGGTCAGATAGTAAATAGCCAACCAAGATTCTGTTGTCATCAGAGGCCCAAAGGAGGTGACACCAAAGAGCAGGGCAAAGGTGTGAGTCCTCCCTGATGGTAGCCTTGAACGCCACCTTCCTAATCACTTCGAATTTTTCTTCTAATAGCTCCTTCTCTTGGGGTAAAGCATTTCCAGAAATGATTGACATTTCCTGCAATGGACCCTGGGGAAATGGCTGATGATTCAAGATTTTCAGGTGAACCAAGGAGCACTCACTTCTATGGTAGCAGAGTCCCAGCCAAGATCTTGGCGTTGGCCGCATCCCAATCCTGCCCTTCTGGTCTCTCACGTGGTCTCCAGTTGTGCTTTAACACCGCTCTCCACTTGGAGCTGATCGTTTCTGTCCTTTGAGGTCAAGAGGAGTTATGTAACTAACTGTTTTCAGGTGAGTGGGAATGTCACTTTACCTGTATCAAAAGTGATGTCTATAATGCAGAAGTGGTGGATAAAAATAAGCCGTGCTCATTAGATGGCTCCTTGTCCTATATAGCGGCCCAGAAACCGACGTTGACTTCTGCCCAAGTGTAAATAGCCTCCCAATTTAGAAACGGCACAGTGGGCAGCAGATGAATCCGCTAGGAGAGACCAGGCATAACATCACACTCAGATGCTTAAAACCCCTTTGCGTGACAAATATGATGCTTGTCTGTTGTTGAAAGCCAGGCTCTGTGCTCGGGGCTTTACATACATTATCTAATTTAATCCTCTCGCCAACTCTGCAAAGCTCTTCCGATTCTGTTTTACAGATGAGGAAAGGAAGGCTCAGCTAAGTGAAGCAGCTTTCTCGGGCTCCTGCCAATCGAGACAGGGAACCTGGGGACCCAACACTGCTCACTCTTTTCCTGTGCCCAAATTCTTTTTACTAGACCCCAGTGCTAAGGATTAGCCAGAGCCATGAGGTTCTTAGATCCACATCAAGATCTTGTCTTTCATTCCTGTAGAGTGATTCTCGGCCTGATCCTCAGTTGAGAGATGCTCTGCAGTAGAGCTGCCGCTGAAGGAGAAGTAAATCCTTCTCCTGAGAGTAAATCCCTCTCCCGGCAGCTGAGTTCCCTGGTTTCCCTGGACCCGGGACTCCTGGCCTGTGGACCTGACAGAACTGGTGAGCCACATTGCTGGGACACTTTTTGTGTCCTGCTTGCACCCGTGAGTTGGCTCTTCTTGGATTTCCTACCAGCAGCGGCTGGTGGGACTTTGAAGCAGTCCAATAAATAGCCCCCGGCCCCTGCCCAGTTTCTGAATGAAACATAAGGCTGTATCTCCTGGTGGGAACCGCTCTTTCGGAAACTTGGACCCTTCAACCTACAAACCTCAGGACTAGCGAAAGGGACCACCATTAACGATAGTAAATGGCCCTGTTTTTCTTCTGTTAATTCTCACAATCATCTTTTGGGGTTGGGGCTGTTTTTAATCTGCAATTTATTGATGGTGAAATGAAACACTGGGAAGTAAAGAAATAAACCAAGGGCAAAATCCAGGTGGCCCCCAAGGGTCAGGCTTCTAGCTACTCTTGGGGAGGCTCCCATCACCAGGATGCTCCACATAAGAATCACCTCTCACAAATTCACTGACATCGAGTTGACACCAACTCATAGCAACCCTGTCGGACAATGCGGAACTGCATCTGGGGGAGTCTAAGATGATAACCATTAACAGGAGTAGAAAGCCCATTTTTCTCCCAGGGAGCAGCTGGTGGTTTTGAACTGCTGACCTTGTTATTAGCAGCCCACGTGTAACCACTACACCACCCACCAGGGCTCCGAAGAATCACCTGGTGTTTGTTTAAACTTACATTCCCTCCACCTGCAGAGATACTGGTGCCATAGGTTTGAAGCCAAACTTAGGAATCTGAGCTTTCAACAAGTCTTCCTTCCCACCCTCAGGAGATTATGATTTGGATGGTTTGAGAACGATCACAGGATGTTATCCAAGGGTAAGTCAAAAAAGTACTGCTAACAGGATTCTAATTCAGACATCCTTGGGTTTATCCCAAACAAACCTTGTCTAATCATGTCTCTGTGATCAGCGGATGGTTTCAGACAAGTTATCTCTGTAATACACTTGTCTGAGCCCCCTAGAGTCCTTTCAGAAAAGATCCAATCGCAGCAGTGACTTCCGAAGGGAATCTGCCAGACCAGTTAAATGTAAGGCAGAGAGATTAAATCTGAGGTAAAGCAGATTAAATTGGAGGTTATACCAATTGTTTTTTGGGAGGGATCCCACCAGGGAACCGATGCATTTGAACTGTGGTGCTGGAGGAGAATATTAAAAGTGCCATGAGCTGCTGGAAAAAATAAAATCTTTATTGGAAGACGAATGGCCAGAATGCTCATTAGAGGCAAGGATGGCCAGACTGTGTCTCGTGTACTTTGGACGCCTTGTCAGGAGAGAAAAAGGATAGCATGTTTGGTGAAGCAGAGGGGCAGCATATGCCCTGGACTGGGGATACCTATGTAGTGAACCTCCTGGGTCCAGATGACAGAGGAGCCGCAGCAGAACCAGAGCTAGAGCCTGGAACAGAGTGATGGACGTCAAAATCCACAGAGCAAGTAAAGCTGAGGGCTTTTGTGTAGGAGGCTGCCTTGCAGAGTGGGGTGCCTCTGGGCACTGAATTGGGATGTTGAACTTGCTGACCCAGGGAAGCCGAGCAGAGTGCCTTTGGGCGGAGGCTTACTGGAGTTCTAAGCTACCTTTGGGCTACTAGCTGCAACATCAGCAGCTCAAATCTTCCAGCTGCTTCTCAGGGGGAAAAGATGAGGCGTTCTACTCCCATAGAGTTACAGTCTCAAAGGCAGTCCCAGAAACCCACAGGGGCAGTTCTGCCCTGTCCTATAGAGTCACTATGAGTCAGCATCGACTCAATGGTAATGTTTGGGGGTTTTGAGGGTGGGGGTGGGGGGAAGCTGATTGTCATGGCTGCTCCTCCTTGAAGGGGAGCTGTGCCCCTTGCCTTTTAAATCCGAGCAGAGAGTAAATTTCAAATCAGGTGGCACTTATTGGTTTTAGGGGATCATAGCTGCTCACCCACCTCCCTTGCTACGCTCTCTGTCCAGTCTCTCACCCCCACTCTAGTCTCTCGGGCATTCCCAATACCCAGTACCCCAATGCTTCATCCCACCTTTCCTTTCTTGCTCCTCAACAAAACTGACCTCAGTTCCCTTTGTTGGGAACATGCTTACAAAGTCCCATCAGGGTCTGACTGGTTCACAGGTGCGCGATACGCTCCCCTGCGAACATCTCAGAGCTGATGACCCAACCAAATGTAGTGCCTCTACATTTGGCATTTTCAGTACTTGGGCTGGTGAGTATATTTGCATGTGCACCAGGTCTGGGAGAAGACCTTTCCACCAGAATCCTTCAAAGGACCCTAGAGCTGCCGTATGCACCAGGCAGCCTGGAAGTCCATGTTCACCTGGGGCAAGCCACGAAAACTGCCAGGGCCTCACTTCAGGGGTGTGCAGGATGGAGAGGTTGTCTCAGAAGTCAAGTTCACCAAAATGAGACGTGAAGGTGCTTTGTGAATCAAGGCACATCCTTTTCTTTCAAGGCCTGGTGGCTGGAAGTGCCTGGCCTGAGGGAGGGAGGAGGAAAGGAGGAGAGGCAGGTGGGAAGAGAGCCGCACTGTGGGCAGATGAGTCTGCAGAGATACAGCCGGCAGATAGAATGAAGGGCGGGAGGCCTTCCCAGAAATCCTCACAGCTCGTGCCTGATGCATAGAGCATGGGGTCTGGGCAGCCCCCCAACAGTTCTCTAGCCCCTTACTCTCTCAGTTGCAGTGTCCTTCTGAAACCCCGATAGAACACGGATCTACTCGGACAGGTGTGACTCAGGACGCCATGAGTTGGGGTCCACTTCTTGGCAACTGGCTTTTCCTCATTCAGAAAAGAGCAGGTTTGTGTGTGAAGAGAATGGTTTGGCTCAGCAGCTGCTGAGGAACAGGGAGGAAGACGTGCTGGTGCCGGTCGTGCGGAAGGCTCCACATAGATGGATCTGCAGGGTGCTGCTGCCCGAGGGACCCCCGCATCACTGTCACAGTTGGACTGAGCTTAGCAAAGCCTGGACCATTTTGGGAGGCGTTATTAACAGACTATAACCCACACAGTGCTGGTGGATTAATGAGTTCAGAAGAAGGAAGGAACTGAGTGTCCCCTTGGCATGATGAGAGGCTTTAAAATATCATGAACAGCAATTAATCTAGCCCCTCTAGTTAAAGCAAAAACATATTTAGCAAATGCTCGTATGTAATTTTAATGGCCATCCTTGCGTAGAGGTAGTGGCGAGGGGTTTCAACACAAGGAAGGCAAGTGCTCAGTGATGTGAAATCCACATAAAATGTACCTGGCCCTCCTTGGGAGGTCAAGGGTGGCAGAAAAGCAGGAGCCCAGTAAGGTTCTGAGAGAAAAGCAGAGTAATCAGAGAGGACTAACCATTTCTTTTCTTCTACTGATTGAAATTCAGAAGAGAAGCTTGGAAATCCAAACACAGATCGAAATGCTGAGCAGACGATACAGACTTAATCCCCAAATGAAATTAGTCAGCAGATCTTTCATTACCATGATCACAAATGTACCTGCCTTGACTAGAGAATTCATTTTCCTTTCCAATGAAGAAGCGCCTGGTCGGTACCAGGTCACCCACGACAGGACACACACAGATGCTCTCCCTGGATTGGGTTGATCCCAGGTTTCTGGGAAGCGTGCCCGGAGGAACCTCAAAGGATTGTGGTTTTCACGCTGACATTTGAGGAGTCATCCAAAGCACAGCCTTGCTGACTATACTCAGATCATGTTGTTAAAGATGCTCCCAGTAACTACCTCATTGAAAGCTCCGTGGATCCCTAGAAGAAAGGGCTGATGAAGATGGCACAAAGGGTTCTCCACTGTTGCCTGCCTGAGTAAGTGATAACATGACTACCCTTAATTCAGAAAGAAACTTCTCCTTAGGAAGGTTTTTAGTGCTATTGTTGGGGTAGTGGGTTAATACGAGGGGATACCCCCCAATAAAAACCAGAATATTTTTCATAGCTATGTATTTAAATTAAAAAACAAAAAACAAAACAACAAGAAACCTTATCACCTTCGAAGTACTCTCCATTACACTTATCACATTTGTCAAATCTGTGATTCCATTCTTGAAAACATTTTTCAGACTCTGGATGGCTGATAGCACCTCTCTCATTTTTTTTCTTCACCTCCTCTATGTCATCAAATTGCTGTCCTTTCATGTCCCTCTACAGTCACAGAAGCAAAAAGAAGTTGTGTGGAGTGAGGTCAAGTGAGTAGGGTGCCTGAGGCAAGAAAGGCATGCTGTTTTTTGTCCAAAATTGGCACACTAAGATGGCTGCGTGAGCAGGTGCATTGTTGGGGTGGCAAAACCAGTTCCGTCTGCCACAAATCAGGGCTTTTTTGTTGCACACTGTTATACAATCTTTTCAGAACCACTACATAGAAATCTCGATTAACAGTCTGACCTGGTGGAATGAACTCCACATGCACTACAAGTCGACATTTTTATCTGTTTGGGAGGTTGACGGACGTCCAGAACAATGTTTATTATCAATCAATAGTTCACCACTTATGAAATGAGAAAACCACTCATACACTTGAGTTTTTCCCATAGTCCTATCCTTGTAAGCTGTGTTTAACATCATAACAGTTTCTGTGACATTTTCCAGAGAAGGAAACAAAATTTCCCAGTGCACACTATTCTCTTAAATCAGCCATCGCAAAAATGAGGTAGGAGCGAAACTGCTTTTATAAAAAAATTCTCTGTGACCAGAGAGAATTTTCCCAGGTGATGCCACAGGATGCACTAACTGAGAGCAAGTTTCTTGATGCTCGCCTAGTAGGGGCGGGGTGGGTGGGTGGGGGAATGCATACTATGAAAGCTCCACCCAGTGGAACTTTTTTCCCTTTTTTTTTTTTTTGCGGTGTGTGTGCTACTAAACACAGGGTCAGTAGTTCAAAACTACCAGCCATTCTTTGGGAGAAAGATGAAACCTTCTACTCCTATAAAGAGTTACAGTCTTGGAAGCCCAAAGGGCAGTTCTGCCCTGTGGCATAGAGTTGCTGGGAGTAGAAATTGACTCGATGGCAGTGAGTCTGAGTCTCCCCATGACACATCTACCACCATTAGAGCCATGCAAGGAGTTTCCAAGCATGCCAAAGGCCCTATGTGTCCCTCTCTCACGTTTTTCAGTTTCATTGATGTAGGCTGGGTCTTGGGTGCAGGTGGTTTTAAGTATTTGCCAGTTAATTTTCATGTGCAGCTGGTATGGGAAAAGGTGGCTTTTCAGAGTTTGCTTTAATGCAAGGACTCTTACAATTTGACTGCTCACCAGAGTCAACTGGAAGACTGATTGAAACACCCTTAGGATTTCATATTCAGTAGGTCTGACACCAGTCTGAGCATCTGCATTTCTAACAGGTCTCTGGATGATGTTGATGTTGCTGGACCTAAGGACCCGCTTTGAGGACCACTGTGTTATCGGCTCATTTATGGGCTCTGGGCCTACAGTTTTCAGACAGCTTAACACAGTTATACCCATAAAGTTCACCCATAAAGGTGAACTGTGTCTATTGTAGAACAGGTTTGGGCAACCTCCCAAGATCCTCCTTGATTTGCTCCAAATTGACTTCTTTTCTACGCTGAGTTCTATCTGCCTCCTGACCCATGCCCTCACCTCCCCCACCCAGCAGCAGTTAGATTTGGCTTTTGACCCTGGCTCCCCTGGCTCTGACTCTTGGTGCTTCTTGAGGTGTTGGCTTGATCTCCTCCTTTTGTTTAATTATGCTCTGAACAGTTCAGGGTGGCTACACCTCCCAGGCGTGTGCCAAGAGATCATTTGTTAGATGCCCTGTAGCCCCTTCTAGTCATATAGGAAGATGGAACAGTGACCAAATAAAGCAGCGAGAAGATGGGTTGTTTGCCCACATTGTTCTTGGGCTTCTAACCAAAGCAACCATAATAGTACTAATGGTGAACACTCTTGGGTCTCATACACAATTAGCATATGGTCTAATACGTGCTTTAAATGGATAAACTTCTGTTATGTTTTTCTTGCTTCCTCTGTTCTGCAAGCCACTCGGCTCTTACATTGATGGCTACTGTAATCTAAGGGAACTTATTGAAGATTGACTTAAGCAGTTAAGAGAGGGAGCAAAAATATTGAACTATATAATGGCATTGCTATGAATTTTTTGCAACATTGACCAGCTAGGAGAGACTGATCAACCTTCTATCTCATTGTATGATTGCTATATGGCTGTGGCCATTGGATTGATTACAGGTTCAATGACAGTTGCGATTCCCTTTGCACTGTGGTAGGAATGACCTGCCCACGGTAGCTACCTCTGGGAAGGATGGTGTGGAAGAAAATCTGTAATTCTTTCCATCTTAACCTTGGGACAGCTGAAGCACGCGGAAATCCCAGTACTAATAGCAAATGTGGAGTTTAGTGGATCAGAAAGGACCCTCGCGTTATCAGGGTAGTAAAGAAAGGCTTGCTGGGGTGAACTTTCCATCTCCGTGCTTACATCTTTAACTTAAACTCCCCCTCTTGTAATGGATCCAAGTTCTTTCTAGGAGCAGTGTCTGAAGGATTTTTTTCTGAAGAGATAGTTTATAAAAATTGTTTTAAGAAGAGTAACTACGAGAATTTCAAGTTCACAGCAGCTTTCAATTTGAAAAAAAATGTGTGTGTGTGTGTGGGGGGGGGATCATGGATTCTTCTGTTAGACTAAAGTGAAAAATAACTTCCTTCTGAGTATGGCGTGCCAGTCTTAGCGGGGGAGTGGGGGTGGGTGGGGAGGTGGAGTGGCTAAGTCCATTCTGACTCACTTTTGCTTGTCAGAGGGTGCTTTGGGGGGATTCTGGGATTGCAGGAGTTCACAGACTGTCTCCTAGTGAATCAAGAGTCCTAGAAAGAGATCCCAACCTCAGTATGCTCCCTCTGTCTAACCAGAATGAATAGGTGGCCTGTGTCCTGGATCAGCCAGCTGGTTAATAATGTGGGGGCACTTAGACACCAAGCTAGCTTGAACTTCCAGTAGTGTGAGCACTTCAGGAGGTAGATTCTAAAATAAGACTGGGTTGGACAGGAGCACCTTAGTCATAGTTTTTGTATGCAGTTTGGATAAAATAACTAGCTAGAACAAAACATAAAGGATTCTGGAGAAATACAAAGAATTACATGTGTTTTGGTGTTGTTTTGGGGCTTTTTAAAGCTTGCTCTATGACACCTTTTCACCTAGCTACTTAATGAAGGCAGAGGGTATCATAGAGATGTTCGTTTCTATCTTGTTGACTATGCAAATACATGATTGTGCAGATCATAATAAACTATGGATAACACCGAGAAGAATGGGAATTCTGGGACACTGCCTTGTGCTCATGTGGAACCTGTACATTAACCAGCAGGCAATCTTTCAACCAGAATGAGGTCATACTGAGTTGTTTAAATCTGGAGAGATGTGTCAGGGTTGACTCCTTATCCTTCAGCATGCTTATTCAATCTGTATGCTGAGCAAATAATCCAAGAAGCTGAACTATATGAAAAAGAACAAAGCATTATGATTAGAGGAAGGCGTATGAAGAACCTGCAATATGCAGATGACTCACGCTTGCTTGCTGGAAATGAGGAGCACTTGAAGCATTTGCTGATGAAAATCAAAGACTACAACCCTCTGTTTGTTTTACAATTCAGGGTAAACAAAACTTCTCAAAACTGGACCAACAGAAAACATCGCGATGAAGAGAAAAGATTGAAGTTGTCAAGGACTCCATCTTGCGTGGATCTATAATCAGTGCTCATGGAAGCAACAGTCCAGAAGTCAAAAGACATATTGGGCAATATTGTTTAAAAGCAAATAAACCACTTTGAGAACTAAAGTAGCCTGACTCAAGCCCTGGTATGTTCAATGTCCTCATTTGCATGTCTGAGCTGGACAATGAAAAGGAAGACCAAAGAAGAATCACGGCATTTGAATTAGGGTGCTGACAAAGAATACTGAAAGTATTATGGGCTGCCAGAAAACAGAGCTGTCTTCGAAATTGTACAGTCAGTGTGCACCTGAGAAGTGAGAATGAGATTTGTCTTATGTACTTTGGACATGGTAACCAGAAAGACCAGTCCCTGGAAAAGGACACGTTCTTTGTAAAATAAAAGGTCAGCAAAAAAGAGAGAGATTCTCTTTTTTAAAATTAAATATTTTTATTGGGGGCTCTTTTTTTTTTTTAAATATTTTATTAGGGGCTCATACAACTGTTATCCCAATACATACACACATCAATTGTGTAAAGCACATTTGTACATCATTCTCAAAACATTTTCTCTCCACTTAAACCCCTCTCTTATCACAATCTATACAATCATCCATTGTGTCAAGCACATTTGTATATATGCTGCCATCATCATTTTCAAAGCATTTTATTTCTACTTGAGCCCTTGCTATCAGCTCCTCATATTCCCCAGCCCTCCCTCACATGCCCTCCCTCATGAGCCCTTGATAAGTTATAAATTATTATTTTCATATCTTACATCATTCTCTGTCACTCTTCATTCACTTTCCTGTTTTCATCCCCCTGGGAGGGGGTTATATGTTGATCCTTGTGATCAACTTCCCCTTTCTGCCCCCACCTTCTCCTTATCCTCCTGGTATCTCTATTCTCATTGTTGGCCATGTGGGGTTTATCTATCCTGGATTCCCCGTGTTGCAGGCTCTTAAATGTAGCAGTGTGCATATTCTGGTCTAGTCCGATTTGTAAGGTAGACTTGAGGTCATGATAGTGGCGGGAAGGAAGCATTAAAGAACTAGAAGAAAGTTGTGTTTCATTGCTGCTATACTGCACCCTGACTGGCTCATCTCTTCCTTGTGACCCTTCTGTGAGGGGATGTCCAATTGTCTACAGATGAGTTTTGGGTCTCCACTCCACGCCCCCTCTCCCCTCATTCACATTGAGTATGATTTTATTCTGGGTCTTAGATGCCTGATACCTCATGATCCCATCGACACCTCTTGATCACACAGGCTGGTGTGCTTCTTTCATGTGGGCTTCGTTGCTTCTCAGCTAGATGCCTGTTTGTTTATCTCCAAGCCTTTAAAACCCCAGATGCTATATCTTTTGATAGCCGAGCACCATCGGTTTTCTTCACCACATTTGCTTATGCACCCATTTTGTAAGAAAGAGATTCTTAATGACTCAGTGGTTGCAACAATCAGTTCAAACTTAACCCTTGTGAGGGTGGCAGAGGACTGGGTAGTGTTTTGTTCCATTGTACATAGGGCTGCTATGAGTTGGAGCCAAATGGATTGCACCCAGTGAGAAAAACTTAATGCTTGTTAAGCTTACTGAATTTAAGGCTAAGTTAAATTTTTAAGTTAAAAAAATTTTTTAATTGTTTTTAAGGCGTGGAATTTGTTCAAGTTTTTAAGGAACAAATGATGTCATACTATTTTAAACTCTCAGAACTATAAAAGATGCAAAGCCCCCAATCTATTCTACAAAGAAAAATCAAACAAAGATAATTGAAAAAGCAAAAGACCAAACTCATTTATGCATATAGATGAGAAAACTCTAAATAGAACGTCAGCAAATAGTAGTCATGCCTATTTTCCATCATGCAGTAGGGTTGATTCCAGGAATAATATGATTATTCAATATTAGCAAATATATTAAAAGATCTACTAAGAACCTTAGTGGTGCCGAGGGCTGTAGGACAACATTTGGCCACCCTTCTCAGATGCTGTTTAGTCCTCAGCGAAGGTCAGGATGGTGGATTGCTTCTGTCTGGATACTCTTTTCCAGTTTCTTAAAGGAGACACATGGAATTTGCAGGTCTTGAAAACTTCAGTGTCAGCCTCGGGCTCTGCCTGTGTCTCGCTTTCCAGTGCCCCATCTTCTGTTCCTTGTCCCTCAAGCCTGTTGTTGTTGTTCAGTGCCATTGAGTAGGTTGTGAGACAGAGTGACCCTGTGCACAGCAGAAGGACACACTGCCCAGTCCTGCCCCATCCTCACAACTGTTCCTGTGCTCGAGCTCCTTGCCGCAGCCTTTGTGCCCACCCATCTTGCCCGGGGCCTTTTTCTTTTTACTGCCCCTTTAGGTGACCAAGCATGATGTCATTCGCCAGGGACTGGTCTCTCCTAATAACATGTCCAAAATACATGAGATGAAGTTTTGCCATTCTTGCCTCTGAGGACCATTCTGGCTATCCTTCTTCTAAGAGTTATTTGTTTGTGTGGTACTTTCAATAGTCTTCATCAGCACCATAATTCAAATGCATCTCTTCTTTTAGTCTTCGTTTTTAATGTCCAACTTTTACATGCATATGAGGCGATTGAAAATACCAGGGATAGGGCAGGTGCACTTTAGTTCTTAAGCCAACATCTTTGCTTTTCAACACTTTAAAGAGGACTTATGCAGCAGATTTACCCAGTGCAATGGGTCCCTTAATTTTTTGGCTACGGCTTCCACGAGCATTGATTGTGGAGCCAAACAAGACAAAATCCTTGACAACTTCACTTTTTCTCCATTTACCGTGATGTTAACTTCTGGTCCAATTGTGAGGATTTGTTTTTCTTTAGGCTGTAATCTTTGCTCTTCATCAGCAAGTGCTTTAAGTCCTCCTCACTTTCAGCAAGCAAGGTTGTGTCATCTGCATATCTCAGTGTGTTAATAAGTCTTCCTCCAATCCTGATACCCCATTTTTCTTCATATAGTCAAGCTCCTCTGATTATTTGATCAGCATATACATTGAATAAACCCTGATTGATACCTGACTTTAAACCATACAGTATTCCCTTGTTCTGTTTGCACAGCTACCTCTTGATCCATGTACAGGATCTGCATGAGCACAATGAAGTGCTCTGGAATTATGATTCATGCAGCAACAGTGAATTATTTAATGTGGCTCTTCTAGCCGAAGTCTCCAACTTCCACCAAAGGACCTCTCCCTGCAGGAATCTGGTAAGAAGGTTGGGGAGGTACAGGTAGGACTCTCCTGTGAGTAATTGTGACTAGGAGTCCCTGGAATGCTATCCTGCTGTGTATAAAATGAGCCCTCTGAGAACCAGGAGGAAGGATCTCATTACCAGCAAGATCCAAGAGCGGAGTGCATCCTTTGGACCTGAGATTCCTGTGGGCAGTGAACCTCCTGGATTCAGAAGACAGCTCTATGAATTAGGGGAGCAGCTGCAGAACCAGGAGCCAGAGCATGGGGTAGAGTGATGCACTTCCCAACCCAGAGAGCAAGTTAAGGTGAGTGGTTTTGTGCAGGAAGCTGGTTTGTGGAATGAAGTATCTCTGAGTATTTAATTGGGGAAGTTGGACTTGATGGCCCATGGAAGTGAAGCTGAGTGCCTTTGGACTGAGGCTTACTGGAGTGGGGTGCCTCTGGGCACTTCATTCAGGGACCTGGGTTTGCTGACCCACTAAGCTTCAGTTGAATACCTTCAGGTTGAGGCTTATAGCAGAGTGATGTGCCCCATGGGCAATTGTTAGCAGACGTGACAGAACTTGTTAACAAATTCTGATGAATAAGTCAACCCTGAACATTTCTCACTGGCATTACAATTTGTTCATTTCCTTAATAAACCCTTTACTTGTGAATTTTGTCTGTGAGTTCTATGTAGCCATTAAAATGGATATTAGAGCTCAGAGAGGTAAAATAGAGAACACTAAGGTGTTAGTCAGGATTGACTAGAGAAACAAATTCATAGACACTCACATGTGTGTAATAAAGAGCTTTATATAAAGAGTAATTGCATATTAAGAAAACATACCAGTCCAGATGAAGTCCCTAAATCTGATATTACCCACTGTGTCTGATACCAGCCTGTAAATTCCTCTTCAGACTCAGGTAGCACATGCAATGACACTAAATGCAGGAAGATCACAGGCCAGTGGGTGGAAAGTCTTATGGATCCAGTGGCTGCGGAAGCATCTTAGCGTTGGCATGAGTCTCCATGTAGCTCCTTGAGCTCCAAGGTTCTGGCTGGCATCAGCTTGGCTCCGTGTTTCTTGTCAGCAGGAAGACCAAGCAGAGAGACGAAGCAGAGAGCATGTCTGTCTTCCAGTAAGTGATTTATCTCCTTTGAGTCTCCAAATGAGGTTATCAAGCTTTGACCTAATTGACAGGCTAGATTCCACCTTTTTGCAAGTTGACAGGAGATTATGTAACTACCACAACTAATTAAGATATTTACAATCCACACAGTCGAATGCTTTGGCATAGTCAATAAAATAGAAGTAAGAATCTTTCTGATATTCTCTGCTTTCAGTCAAGATCCATCTGACAGCAGTGATGTTCCTTGTTCCATGCCTTCTGAATCTGGCCTGAACCTCTGGTGGCTGCTCCCTGTCAATATACTGCTGCAACCATTACTGGGTGATTTTCAGCAAAATCTCACTTGCGTGTGATATCAATGATAGTACTCTATAGTTTGAGCAGTCTCTTGGGTCACCTTTCGTTAGAATGGGTACACACATGGATCTCTTCCAGTCAGCTGGCCAAGTAGCTGTCTTCCAAATTTCCTGGCATACACCAGTGAGTGCTTCCAATACTTCAACACCTTCTTAAAACATTTGAATTGGTATTCCATCATTTCCTGGGTCCTTGTTTTTGGCTAATGCTTTCAGTGCCACTTGAATGTCTTCCTTCAGTACCACTGGTTCTTGTTCCTGTTACCTCTTAAAATACTGACGATGCTCCCACAGGGCTGTAGTGGCTGGGTTATCTGAAATGGACTGTTTCATTCTCTCATCAGAGTCTGTTCTTAATCAGGAAGCTCAATCAAAACCTGTTCCCTTTGGGTGATCCTGCTGGTATTTGAAATACCAGTGACAGCGGCAACATCACAGCAACACACAAGCCACCGCACTATGACAAACTGACAGACAGGTGATTAGACTGTAAAACGATGTGACCCATTGGGAAAAGCGATGTGGTACCTCCTCAGCAAGTGGGAATAGAACTACAGTACAACTCACTAATCCCTCTCCGTCCTTGGCAGCCAGTTTGTTGTACTGCGGTGGCTTGGGTGTTGCTGGAAGATATGTCACTGCTATTTCAAATACCAACAGAAGCACTCAAAGCATACGGGTGTTAGCACAGCTTCCAGACTAAGAATGGGCTATGAAGAAGGACGTGGCTGCCCATTGCTGAGGAATTAGCTGCTGAAGACCTATGGACAGAACGAAAGGTTGCCAGAAAATACAAACCTCAGGAATAGAAGCAGAGCATTGTCAGAGACAGGGCAAGAAGATGAGCCCCTCAGGTCAGAAGGCACTCAAAGTTGAGCTGACCATCGGACATGACTGGGGGAAAGCCCGTGGGAGGAAAGCCTTCGAGACCTTCATTTGCTGATGGGACATGGTAGAAAATGAGAAGAAGCAGCTGCCAACATAATTAATAATTGCAACTTGGAATGTACAAAATATGAATTGCAGAAAGTGGGAAGTTATCAGAAATGAAATGGAACAGGTTAAAAAACCCCGACATTCTAGGCATTAGTGAGCTGCAGTGGCATAAGGGAGACCTAGGAAGAACGGATGCATATGAATTATGGTGCCTCAGACGAATATTGAAAGTACCACGGGCTGCCAAAAGAACAGATCGCTTTGTCTTAGAAGTTCACCCAAAATGCTCCTTAGCGGCAAGGATGGTGAGGCTGCGTCTCAGAGGCTGCGTCAATGAGCTCAAACATAAGAACCACCGTAGTGCTGGCCCAGTACCGGGGAGTGTTTCCTTCTGATGTTCAGAGGGTCTCTAGGAGTCAGAACCGACTGGATGGCACCTACCAACAGCTGCACGTTCCTACTATTTGGTATAAATCCTCGAGAAATAAGAATCGTGAGAGAAACAGATACATGTACACCCCTGTCCATCACCACACTAGTCACACTAGCAAACAGATGGAACCAATCTAAATGCCCGTTGACCAAAGAAGGGAAAACAACTTTGATACACATATATAATTAAAAAAACTGCTAAAAATTTAAAAGAATAATGATGATCTGTGAAATAACTGATAACACGAATGAACCTCGAGGACATCGAATGAAATGAGTCATTTACAAAAGGCCAAATATTACGGAAACCACTTAAAAAGTCACGAAAAGGTTTTCACACTAGAAAAACTCGTCTTTAAAGATGACCAGGGGGTGGAGGGAAACAAGGGAGAGTCCCTGGCTAGAGGGTGTTCAAGTCTACCTGAGTGAAGGGGATGGCAGTACACTGTTCGAGGAGTTGGGAAATAACATGGTTGGAGCTAGGGTAAGACATTGGGAGGTTTGCAAGAGTTAAATGCCACAGAGGCAAATACTGCCACATACATAACCCTGCAAGAGTGAGGATCTGTGAGTAGCTGCTCGCACAGACAAGGAGGCTGAACAAGTGTAGGAGGAAGAGTAGGAGTAAGCCTGGGATATAGATAGCGATAGAGATATTTGCAACAAAGGTAAATACTTATATACAAATGTCCTCTGCCAGAGATAGATATAGATAGATGAGAGATAGATGATAGATGATGATAGATAGATAGATAGATAGATAGATAGATAGATAGATAGATGATAGATAGATAGATAGATGATAGATAGATCTGGCAAAGGACATTTGTATATAAGTATTTACCTTTGTTGCAAATATATCCATAAATGTGGTAAAGCACACAGTCAGAGTTATGGAAACTTCTTAGACCTAACCCAACCATTTGAGGGAATGAGTTTATGGGCCTGGGGGATCAGGACTATAGTTTCGGGGGACAGCGGGGTCAATTGGCATAACATAGTTCTCAAAGACAAAGTTTTACACTCCAATTTGGTAAATAGTAGCATGGATCTTAAAAGCTTGTGATCTGCCTGCTAAGATGCACCTATTGGTTTATCCTCATTGGGAGGAAAGCAGAGTGATGGAAATCTAAAGGCATATGGGAACAGTAAGTGTGTGGACCAATGGACCGACCACACAAGCATCAGAGTCTGCACCCAGGAGACAGGAATGAGATGGGGTCTGCTACCACTACCAACTGCTCTGAAAGTAACCACAGGAGAAGGTCCTGCCTACAGTGGGAGAAAATGTGGACCAGAACATAAGAAAGACCAGGCTTATTAGTCTTATAGAGAATGGGGGACAGGCCAGCCAATGGTCCTCACCTTGTCTCACACTCAGAATAATCTGCCATCTAAGATGGAGAGGGCAGTAGTATTGACCCAAAGAAAACAGTTCATAGGGTTAGGAAAGAAGGAGGGATGGAAACAAGAAACAGGGAGGAAGCAGGACAAGTGATGGGGCACTGAGGGAATTGCAGTGGATGAGCTGAAACGAATTGTGTTTGACCTGAATGTAAACTGATGGCTTACTCAGCAAACTTTCACCTAGTCCACAATAGAAAGTTAAAGGGAAAAAAGTCAGAAAAGCCCTACCCACCCTAATTTCCATCATAGAGGAAGTAAATAGCTAATGCGAGAAGGACGCAATTGATTGAAGAATGGGGTAGAGCAATAGCAAAGAGTTGAGAGTCAAATGGATGGGTTACAGCAGGCGTCAGTGGTGAGCTACAGTGGGAGGAGATGTTGAACAGCAGCGGTATAATCAAGGTCAGGAAGGGCAGGAAGGAAAAGAGGATTTTAAGAAACGATGCCCTGCATCAGCGTAAAGAGCATCAGTCAAAATTGCAGTTGATCTTAAGTATAGACTAAAACCCAAACCCACTGCCATTGAGTTGATTCCAACTCAGAGCAACCCTTCAGATTCTAGGGTCTCAAAGTTATTCGGCCTACCACCTTTTTGTCAGAAGAACAATTACCTAGCCCCCCACTCCCACCCCTCCCTGGCAATGAAAACTTTTGTACTAGAGCCCCGAGTCCAGGATGAAGAATATGCACCTGTGTTTACAGCTCCCTTGGATGGTCCCAGCGCCCCCAGGGGGCAGTATCGCCCACTTTGGGAAATATGGCTGGAGGTTTTCAGAGACTAAATGTTGACCGGAGCAGATAGCCTCTCATCTTTCTCCTGGTGGGCTTGAAAGCATGGCCTTTGTGATCAGCAGCCCAGTGCCTCACCCACCATGCCACCAGGGCTCCTGTTCTTAACTACATAGATTAAGAACAAACCCACATGCCCTATAATTCATGTGCCACTAATCGTGTGCTACCTTTCTCTCTTCCACGCTGTAAGTTCTTGTATTCCCAGTCCATTCCTATTTTCTAAGAGCGAAAATGTAGAGCTGTAGAGTTATGTTGCGTAGCCTTGAAACTGTGCTTCCCACCTGCGGAGGAAACAATCTCGGCAAGAGAAAAAGCTCTCCATCTCTTTGGTATAACCCTGCATCTTAGAAATACCCTTGTAAATGATACTTCTGAACAAAAATATTATAAGAAACTGTGTAAGTTTTCAGCAATTATCACTCTCAGTGGTGTAGTAGAAGCAACATTTAACCTCAAATCTTGTGATTTTTAATGGCTATCCTACTGAACAATTAGTTGTCCTGGTAATGGAAGAATATCTATTCCATATCTGTTTTCTGAAAGATGTAAGCACTTGTGAAGTGTGTTTGTTTTGTTTTGTTTTGTTGTCAGAAAGGCTCATTGACACTTTCTTCTTCTAATGGCTATGAAAAGAAATAACACCTAGTTCTGTGTTCAATTTCTTACTTTTGAACAAAGAATTCTGGGCATCTGGGTTTTAGTTCTCGGCACTAATACTCGGCTGTGTTTGCATTGTGTTTCCTGGAGAATAAGCTGAACAGGAGCTGTCAAGGTGCTCCACAAGAGCAATTTTCCATAAGCCCCCAAGCCCCAACTCGCCATAATTGGCATCTCCCTACGTCCTGAAAAGTTAAAGAAAATGGCCTGTGGGTCCAGTTCCCTGCTGTTCACTGAGAGATTAGTGGTCTAAACCCACCAGTGGCCCCACGACAGAGAAGATCCGGCTGGTGCTCTGCATCCATAAAGACGGTTGCTCAGCACGATCTAGTTGGTTCTGTTCTGACTCATAGTAACACCATGTGCAACAGAAATATTGCTCGGTCCTCATCCATGTTGAGCCCATCGTTGCAGCCACTGTGCCATCCCCTGGAGGCTCTTCCTTCTTCATGCTGATCCTCTACTTTACTAACCAGGACGGCCTTTTCTAGGACGTGGTCTCTCCTGATAACATGTTCATGTTACATAAGACAAAGACTCCCCGTCTTCCCTTTGAAAGCGCATTCTGGCTGTACTTCCTCCCAGATGGATTGCTTTCTTCTTCCGGCCCTCCATGGTACTTTCAGTGGTCTATCTACATCTGTGCCACATTTCAAATGCATCCATTCTTCTGCAGGCGTCTTTATTCAACATCCAACTCTCACATATATATAAGGCCACCAGCAATAGCAAGGCTTGGGTCAGCTAAGTTCTCCAAGTGCCGTCTTTGCTCGCGATTGCTATCAAGAGTGCAGTGAAACGGTACAGTGTTGGTGCACAGAGAATCTGATTTTAAACCATAAGTATCTTTGTTCTGTTTCAAGGAGTGCCTCTTAGTCTATCTACATACTGGTTCCACATGAGCACAGTGAAGTGTCTGGAATTATCATTCTCTACAATGCTATCCTTCATTTGTTATGATCCGCCTAGTCAAATGCCTTCGCATAGTCAATAAAATAAGACTACAGACTTTTCTAGGATTCTCTGGTTTCAGCCAAGATCCATCTGATATGAGGAATGATGTGCCTCTTTCTATGTCTTCTTCTGATTCTGGCTTGAATTTCCGGCAGTTACATGGCAATGTACTGTTGTAACTGCTTTTGAATTATTTTCAGCAATATTTTACTTGCATGTGATGCTATTGATATCATTCAACAATTCCACTTCTTTGGGGTCATTTTCTCTGGAACGGGCACAGCTATGGGTCTCAACCAGGCGGCTGGCCAGGTAGCTGTCGTCCCAGTTTCTTGACAGACAAGTGAGTGCTTCCAGTGCTGCTTCAGTTTGTGGGGACGTTTCAACTGATCTTCAGTCCGTTCCCAGGGTTCTTTTTCACTGCTTCCCTCCCTACAGCTTGGACTTCTTCTGCAATATAATCAGCTCTTGATCGTAAGCAAGGGGCCCTTGTGGCATCGTGCATTGTGTGTTGGGCTGCTAACCTCAAGGTCAGTAGTTCAAAAGACCATCTGTTCGGTGGGAGAAAGATGAGGCTTTCTACTCCTGGAAGACAGTACCGTCTCAGAAACCCGTGAGAGTGTTCTGCTCTGTCTTGGGTGCCTTTGAGTCAGAAGGGATCAATGGCAATGAGTTGTCTTTTCTTAAGCTACCTCTTGGAGTGGTTAAACAGAGTCCTATTCTTTTGGGTACAGTGACTGTAATCTCTTCCCCAGAGAGTACAGCCTAGGAAACCCTATGTGACAAATTTTCTCTGTCGTACAGAGTCACTCATGAGTTGGAATGAACTGCACAGCAAAGGACAGCAGCAGCAGCAACCACAACCCCAATGGACTGCCCGGGAGATTTCCCCAGCTTTATAATGAGATCCCTTTTCTGATTCCTTTTACAGCTTGTGCATCAATCTCTCTTCTTCCCAGTAAGTATCCCTAGCTCTTGCACAGGGGTGGGCGTATAGGTGCTCAATAACTATTTATTGAATGAATGGCCTAGGAGATAGGCAGTATAGTTCCTCAGCGTTCTTGGCTATAGACAGCTGTTAGAAGATTCTGAGATTGATGAGGGCATTCATTTCAATAAAATCTACTCCTAGGTAGTATAATCTTCTAATCTGGTTCCCCAAGCAATGAGGTAGAGAGCCTGCCTCATGTACATGAACCATCTATCACCCCGTTTATATGTACCTCTTAAACGTACTTGACAGAGGAGACTGCACCTCAGCTGGGGTCAGCTTTTCAGACGCAGGGAGAAGGAGACAGCCATTCAGTTTCTATCATACAACATTGTGCTGAGGTCACCCCAAGGCAACAGACACTCCTGCACAGGATAAGCAAACCTTACTGTCTATTCAAGGCCAGATGGGAGGAAGGGGGCTTATATGCCTCAGAGAAGGCCGTTGCATTTCTGTTGGGAGAGAAATGGGGACGAGCAGCCTCCGCTCAGGAAACAATGCTTCACAATACTCACACAGAGACCAAGGGGAGAGTGTGCCTGATACTGTGCTCCGAACTAGACACTTCTGACCTAGTTTCTGCCTAGAACTTGAAGATCTAGGCCATGTACTACCGGCTACCGGGACTTTAGATGATGTTCTTTCAAGGTGCACAATATCCTTCATGAGCCACACTAGAAGAACTCAGTGTGGAAACCTCACTAAGTAAACTGGGCGTTACCTCAAACTAACCTGTAGCCCTTGGACTTCGGGCTGAAACTCCCTAGGGGAGAAGAAGCAGATGGCGGTTACCGTAAGGCTGTAGAACTGGCAGTTGTTAGACTTTGTTCAGATCTCTTGCTTGAGGGTGTCCAATGAATGGTGGACTGGCACGGCCATACACTTATTATTTGAATGCTCTCCTTGCTTTTTATTATGACATGGATGAATCTGGTAGGCATAGTTCTGCCTCTATGAGTGAATGTTTCTAATATTTTCCCCTTATTACAAAGCCCCAGTGTTTATGTGAACAGGGCCCAGTCACTAAGGAGTTTAATCTGTACAAGTCAACAGTTCATGTATTGCAGTTTGTAGCCAAACTAGTAAACTTTCCTTTACTCAACAGTTTTAAATTCTATAATGTTGGCTAAATTAATGGCACCATCAATAGCATTATCTAATCCCCAGGGAGACGATCCGTAATGTTTCTTTAACATAAAATGGTAATGATGCCTCTAAGGTGAACCAGCGACATTCTATAGACCATAGATATATGAATGGATTTGGGGCTTGTACTTCACTCTAGCTCCAATCTAACAACCATTAGTTCTTACGACATAAACCTGCTTGATACTCACCTTCATGAAGAGATCATTGGAGATAAGTGTGCTAAAGCCGAGTGTGGTGAAGAAAATAGATGATGTCTTACATAAGAAACCATGTAAGACAGACGTCAACTAAGTCCACATGAAAGAAGCACAAAGGCCTGTGTGAGCCAAGCATTTTAAACAATAAAATCCAAATCTGAAGGAGGGAGTGGTATCAGGGCTTAAACTATGAACACCTGGTTTACAGAGGCTATGGGATGACAAGGGAAGCCCAAAATCCATTTGCACGATTATCACATAGATTCAGCCTCAGGTGAATCCCTTCTGACCATAGTCACGGGATATCAGACGGAGAGCATTGTGAAGTCTATTACAGCAGATCTAGTTAGGTTAAAATATATGATCTTATCATTTGATCTCCCCTTTGACCCATTTAAAGTTGTTTCGGTTAAAAAAAAAGAGTAAAGTGGAAATTACACATGGATTAAGCCTGTCGTGAATATCGTCTGACCATGACCAGGGATGTGAACAGCCTTGTATCCTGCAGAGTGCATTGCAAAGTGGATTATTGAAGATACAGGTAGGTTAAAATTTAGCACGTTATCATTTGCTTTCCCCTACAACTCATTTAAAATTTGTTTTAGTTTTTAATATTTTCTGCTTTCTTTTTGATTGAGGTTTTACTTTTTTTGGTATGTTTTTCTGATTATGGAATTCAGGATAGGTAAATCTATAGATACAATAACTGGATTAATGGTTTCTTGGTGAGGTTGTGGGGGAATGGGTAACAATGAATATAAGAAAGAAGAAAATGTTCTAAAAGTGATTGTATTATTAATTGTACAACTCTGCTTGATATGATTACACTATTAAATTGTATGATATGTGGATTATGTGCCAATAAACTGTTTAAAAAATCTATTCCAAGTTGAGTAAATAGGCCCAAGAGTTATGACCAAGATTTATCTCACATCTCAAATTACGTTTGACTGTGTCCTGCAACCAGGCTCTCAAGCCCAAACTCTACAAAACCAGTTGCCATTGAATCCACTCTGACCCATGGTGACCCCAAATGTGTTAAAATAGAATTGCGTTCCAGGGGTTTTCAATGGCTGATTTTTGAGAAGTACATTTCAGGCCTGCCTTTACAATGACATCTCAGTAAACGCAAACTTCCAGCCTTTGATTAGCGGTCAAATTTGATAAATATTGAACCTTCTAGGGATGCATGTACAAAATCTAAAAACAACCCCCCAAACCGTCAAGTCGATTCTGAGGCATGCTAACCCTACAGAGCAGTGTAGAATCGCTCCCTAGCATTTCCAAGGCTGTACATCTTTCTGAGAACAAAAAGCCTCATCTTCCTCCCACTGAAGTGTTGGTGGGCATGTTAAGCTTGCAGTTAGCAGCCCACTGTACAGCCCACTCTGCCACCAGTGCTCAGGCTCTGCTTAAGGTAAGCCAAGAGGAGGAAATGTTTTGAATCTGCTCCTATTCAATTGAAAACATCTTAAAAATTATAACTAAATGGATATTTTCTTCATTTACTAAAAAAATATTATACTAAATCATCAGCCAGCATCATGTGAGACAATGAAATAATGAATCAAATTAGGTACAAGTCTGTCCATAATCATCATTATCAAACATTTATTCTGTATGTTCTGACCAACTTAATAAAAATTAAATTTTTAAAAGGGGTCCATAAACGGTTTCAAATGAACTCCCCGTCATCAAGTCAGTTCTGATTCAGCATCCCTAAAGAACAAAACAGAACTGCCCGTGTCAGTTTCAGAGGCTGTACGCCGTTATGGGAGTAGAAAGCCTCACCTCTCCCTTGAGGAATCGCTGGTGGTTTCAAACTGCTCATTTCATTTTGCTAGGTGGAATCAAGAATGAAGTTTCAAGTTATAAAAATGTCACATTGTACTATTGAATTACATGACGTTAAACAAAATAATTAACATCTTTACTATAATTAGTCATTCTAGCCATGGTTTCCTAGCTTGATTCATTATTTCACTGTCTCATATGATTCCGGGTGATGGTTGAATATAACACTTTTTAGACCAGCTGAAGAAAATAACTCATTATGCCACCAGTGCTCTGAAGATTATTATTTGCAGATAGGAATTTATCTGTAGAAAACCCAAAGGAGTAAAATTGGAGACTAGCGTGGAGCAAATAAATTGGAGTAAAATATGAGAATTAATGAGTTCACACACACACACACACATCAATAGCTCTTTGACATAAGGAAAGTTATAAAATATAATAAAGATTGGAATCCTGATTCCTATTTTCTAAAAAAAGGAAAATTTTTACAGACCATCTGAATAAGAAATTAATTATTTACTTGGAGAAAACTATAAGAAGCTACTAAGAATTATGAAGGAAACCATGGCTAGAATTACAGAAAATGTCAATTCTTTATAATTTAATTATTCCATTTAATGTCATTTAAGCCAACAGTACAATGTGATTTTTTCACAAGTTGAAAAATCATATTTGATTCCACCTGGCAAAATAAGCAAGTGAGAATAGCAATATGTTAGGGAGTAAATATCATAACAGATATTAAAATCCAGGAAACTTTAGTCATTAAAAATGTGAGATATATGCAAGAATAAATGGAGTACTCTTGCTACCAGCCATCATGACCTCTCTTTCTTTGTCATAGCAGTTAGAAATAGTATAATTAAGTAGTTGTTGAAGTATTTATTTAGGAAATCTGGTAGCTTCTACAAGTGAGTCCCCAATTCCTAGCACTGTGTCTGACACATAGCAGGCATTGGCTAAATATTTGCCAAGTGGATAAGTGTATAAATGAGACTGCAGAAAACACAGTCTATCCTATGTTGGTGGTGGGGGTGTCAGTTGTCATGAGTCGGCATTGACTCCTGGTCACTCTGTGCAGAACAGATCAGAAGGTTGTCTGGGCCACTGCTGTATTCATGCTCTTCGGTGTGTTTGAGTCCACTGTTGTGGCGTTTGTGTCCGCGACTTTCACGGAGGGTTTCCCTGACACACATGCACAATCCTGCTTGCTGAAAATGGAAATGACTTGAAGAATTTCCTCATGAAGGGCAAAGACCCTTCATCGGCCTTCGGTATGGATTATACCTTGACTTAGATTGAATTTTGTCCACCCAGAACATGTGTCAATTTGGCTGGGCCAAGTTGCTCAGTGCGTTGGCCATCACGTGATGATGTAATGTGGGACTTATGTAGGAATCTCCCATGATCAGATCTGATGTGATAAACCAATAAAAGAACGAGTGGTGAGGATGAAACACCCTTACTCCTGCCACAGGTTAGATCCAAGGTCAAGGGGTTTAGCTGAGGGTGGACTGCAGCACCGTTTATCTTACAGGAGATGAAAAGAGAGAGATGAGAGATTTTAGGAAAGTGCTACCACCAAGCAAGAAGACGTGTGTCCTTTGGACTTGGGTCTTGCACTATGAAGCTGCTAGATCCAGGGCGAAATTAATACCAAGCCGCGTGGAGATCTCAAAGGAATGTCAACCCTACAGGTGCTGAAAGAAAGCAAAGACCTTTCTCCAGAGCTGTCGCAGAGAGAACGCCAGCACTCAGAATTTGAACTTTTAGCCGCCTAAACTGTGAGAATAAATGTGTTTTTAAGGTCATTCATTTGTGGTATTTCTGTTATAACAGCACTCGATAAGGCGTGCCCACTAGACGTGCGCCTAATAAATGACAGCAGTAATGCCATCCAATGGGAAAGAGAATGCCTACAATACGGGGAATTGGCTCAATATTTAGGTATTTGAGGGGGCACGGATTGCTTTCTTTCCTCATCTCCTTGCACATGCTAAAGTAAATTCTCAACAGAAAAAAGACTTAGATTAAAAACAATTCAAACCACAGAGAAGATTTTAACAGAAATGTAGCAGACATTTACCAACCCACTAAGGTTATTGGACTGCTTGAATGGTCTTGGTTCAAGTCTACCAGTTGCTCCCTGGGAGAAAGAGGAGGCTGTCTGTTCTTATAATGATTCATAGGCTCACGAATTCTACCTACAGTCGAAGTGAGTTTAATTTTATTTTAGATCTAATAAAGCATCAGTATTGTTCGGTTGAAAGAGCCATAGTGGTGGAACAACAGGGACCTACATTTAATTATTAGCTTTGCTTTCACCTTGAGGCAAATTAATAAAACTGTCTGAGCCTCATTTTCTTCTTATAAACTCAGGAATAATACTTACCTTGCAATGTTGTTGTAAATAGAAGTACTATCAGTAAGAACTCTGGAGAATAGTAAGTGCCCCGCCCCCAATAGTTATTGTTATCTTTGGTGATTATTATTATCCTATATCCAAAAATCCATCTTAAAATAATCTTAATTAGGAAATTGACTTTATGTGCAAAGATGCTTCATGGATTATTTATGGGCAGAACTGTCCTAAATGTCATCCTACTGGGAACAGTCACAAAAAATTGAGGTTCTTTCTCTCACTGGAATGTCATGCAGCAATTAAGATAAATATTTATGAAGGTTATGTAATACAGAAGAACACGCATGACAATGTTAGCTGAAAAAAAGCTGAGTATGAAACTACATTTATAATATGCTTACAATTTTATGTAAGAAAAAATCTATGCCTAGAAAAAAGCTTGGAAGGAAAAATACTAAAATGTTAACAATGATCGTGAAAGTATGGATAGCTTATTTTCTATTATTAATTTCTGGAAATGTTCAATATGTTTAATAAACATGTAATCTTTTAAAAATAAAAATTCATAAATTTAGGGATGGAAGTATAAAAGGACACTGTGAAAATTTACCTTTGTAATCTGGGAATCATTTAGTCAGTCTTGGGCAATATGACCGAGGCTGTGGTAATCCTCACTGTCTGAAAAGTTGTGAAATGAGAGAAAAATCCTCTAAAATGTTAAAACAGAAATCTTGGCTATCAGTAACTTCACATCCCACAGGAGTCCTTGAGATTCCAGGTAGGACTCAAGGAGGAAGAATCTAGAAACAATGGTCAATGCCAAATTGGGGAAACTTGTTCAGCACCTTTATTGAGGTATGCTTGGAGATGAACACGCTTCCAGGGTTCGTGGACAGAAACAGCTCTGCCTGCAGCAGAGTCCTCTGTGTTCCCACTCACTCTGTCTTTTCTCCTCCTCCCTACTCCTCTTTCTAGATCTTCTCCCCACCTCAGCTTAGGGTAGGTTGGTGTTTCTAGAGTTCAGTGTTTTTAGAGACTTAAAAATATGTGTTTATGCCCATTAATCTAGTAATGTCTCTGCTGGCAATCAATCTCAAGGAAATAATCAGAAATGTGAGGGAAGGTTTACAAGCAATTATTGATCAGAAAGCAATTTATCAAAGTGAAAAATGAAATTTGAGATAAGGTTCAATAGTGGGAGCTGGTTAAAGGCATGATGGCTTATCTATATAATAAACAACCCTGCAAGCATTAAAATCCATTTAGAAGACTATTAGGATTGATGGTGAGTGACAAACAAGGAAGTAAAATGAACTCTATATACAATAAGTCCCCAATTCAGTAAAGGAGAACAAATGTAATTTCCATAGACAGATGAAGATGTTGAATAGGAGTTGACTGGAAAGATTAGCCTAGAAAGTTAATGATAATTTTATCTGAATAGTGTCATGATGAGCAATAATTAACTATTTTACATTTTTTCTGTACTTTTATTGGGGGCTCTTACAGCTCATATCATAATCCATACATTCACCCAGTGTGTCAAGCACATTGCACATATGCTGCCATCATGAGCCCCTGATACCAGCTCCCCATTTCTTCCTCCCCCCATCCTCCCTCATGAACCCTTGATAAGTTATAGATTATTATTTTCATATTTTACATCGTCCTCCATTCCCCCTCACCCACTTTTCCATTTTTCGTCCCCCTGGGACTGGGTTATAGGTTGATCCTTGTGATAGATTCCCTCTTTTTTCCCCACCTTCCCCTAATTCTCCTGGTATCTCTACTCTCATTGTTGGCACTGAGGGGTTTAACTATCCTGGATTCCCTGTATTGTGGGCTCTTATCTGTAGCAGTGTGCATGTTCTGGTTTAATCCAATTTGTAAGGTAGAATTGAGGTCACAATAGTGGGGGAGTGGGGAGAGGAAGCATTAAAGAATTAGAGGAAAGTTGTATGTTTCATTGGTGCTATCCTGCACCCTGACTGGCTTGTCTCCTCTCCACGACCCTTCTGTAAGGGGTGTCCAGTTGCCTACAGATAGGCTTTGGGTCTTCACTGAGCACTCCACCTCATTCACAATGATATGATATTTTGCTTTTTGATTCCTGATACCTGATCCTATAGACACCTCATTATCATGGAAATTGAGCTACCATACAACCCAGCAATCCCCCTACTGGGCATATACCAGAAGAGGCAAGAAACAAACCATGGCCAGACATCTGTGCTCCAATGTTCATTGTGGCACAGTTCACAATCGCAAGGATTTGGAAACAACTCAAATTTCCATCAACAGATGAATGGATCACAAAACTGTGGTACATACATACAATGGAGTATTACACGTCCCTAAAAAGCAGTGATGGATGCATGAAGCACATCACTGCATGGGAAGAACTGGAGGAAATTAGGCTAAGTGAAGTAACCCAAGCACAAAATGACAAATATAACATGAGTCCACTGAGGTAAGCTTAAAAATGCAAAAGGAGCATAGGGAAAAAGCTACTGTATGCTTACATTCCTAGGGTGAGGTCCAGGTACTATGGCAGGGGCCAGACCAAATCCAGGGATACATATGTTAGCCAACTAAAATGGAGGGGGAAAAAGATATAGGTAGTGGGGGAACAGGGCACTAACCCACACAAGGGCAGGGTATTGTTTATATCTCCACAGGGAAAGAGAGACCAGACTTCAACCTGGTGCTCCAAGACGTGAATGCAACATACCGGCATGAAGCAAGGAACCAATAGAGAAGTCTGAGGGGCCAGCTCCAATCCCAACTACGTGGACAGCCACCCCTCCCCGCAGAAGAATTCACTTCAGAGGACAGTACTGATAGTCCAGCTCAGGGAGATGGACATATCTGATAAGAGCACACAGGAGCAAATGAAGGGGGAGTAAGAGATTGGAGCACATCCTGGCCCACCAAGCCCTGAGGATGATATTCCTACTCAGAGCAGCCAATGCACAGAGAGGACCATAGGGCTGGCCCCACTAGGACACATGACAAACCTCACTGATCCATAGCCCTACAGGGGACAACACTGGAGACACAGTGCGGAGTTGCACCCGATCTGACCTCAACACACGGAGGTGAAACACTAATGGCGTGCAACAGAACAGCAAGGGGAGCAGAGCAACAAAGTCCCCAGGAAATACCAAAAATAGACTTTGGAGCCAGGGTGTGGCACCCCATTAGACTCAACCGGAAAACACTCCTAAAGGTCAACAAACAGACTTTGAACTATTTACAGGCTTTTCTTTTTATGATTGTATTGCGATCTTTTGTTGCTTTATTTTGCTCTGTCTTGTTTTTGTGCATATTATTATCTCTGCATATTTATCTAAATAAAATAGGCGGGATAAATAATCTGGAAGAGAAAACAACAGGACCAATGGTTCTGGGGGGACATGGGACAGAGGGAGGCGGGTGAAAGGAAGTGGGTGTTAACAAACCCAGGGACAAGGGAACAACAAGTGATCTAAAATCGATGGCAAGGAGGGTGTAGGAGGCCTGGTAGGGATTGATCAAGGGCAATGTAACCGAGAAGAATTACTGAAACCCAAATGGAGGCTAAGCATGATAATGGGACAAGAGGAAAGTAAAAGGAAATAGAGGAAAGAGCCAGGAGGTAAAAGGCATTTATCGAGGTCTAAATACAGGCACATGCATATGTAAATATATTTATATATGATGAAGGGGAAATAGATCTATGTGTATATATTTATAGGTTTAGTATTAAGGTAACGGATGGACATTGGGACTCTACTCAAGTACTCCCTCAATGCAAGAACACTTTGTTTTATTAACCTGGAATTCCATGATACTCACCTTCCCGACACAATCACTGAAGACAAAGTGGGTGCATAAGCAAATGTGGTGAAGAAAGCTGATGGTGCCTGGCTATAAAAAGAGAAAGCATCTGGGGTCTTAAAGGCTTGAAGGTAAACAAGCGGCCATCTAGCTGGAAGCAAGAAAGCCCACATGGAAGAAGCACACCAGCCTGTATGATCATGAGATGCCATTTTGACTTTTAAGGAGCTTCACAGCAATACTCATTCACCAGGCCGACAGCAAACTTAATGATTTTGTTCACAACTAGTTGCAGCATGAATGGAATTAAATTCTGCTCCTTATGACTGCATTAGTAATGGTCTGATTAATTTTGTATTGCTATATAGGAACACAGCGATGGCGGCAGTGGTGTAAGAGAATTTTTTAGCAAAACTGATGCTTGTTAATGAGCTAATGGCTCCCAATAATTATCTACTCAATGTAAAATTAAAGTAGCAACCCTCCCCCCACCTTTCATGTTCTCACTCCTCTTGCTCTGCTGCTTTTGAGCAAGGATGAATACCACTAACAAGGCAGGGGATGGTGGTCTTGTTAGATTTAGATAAAGGGTTATAGACTTTATCAGAATGGCATCTTTGTGAATATACATTTCCAGTTCAGATTAATTATTGTACGTGGCTTCTAGTGTTTACAATTGGGGAGGGGAAGGAATTTGTTGTTCAAGAAAGAGATAGTTTACTGTTTATACAACTGAGACTTTAAAGATATTTATTTGATATGTTTTTATAAAGCGGCTTCTTTAGTATAGTGATTAAGAGATGAACTGTAAATTCAGGAGCCCCCAAGACTACCTGCTGGTTCAATAATTTGCAAAAAGGATGCATCGAATTCAGAAAATCTGTTATATTCATCACGCATTCATTGGTGTGGAGTGGATTCCAACTCAGAGCCACGCTAAAGGACAGGCTAGAATTGCCCCTGTGAGTTTCCAAAATGGTGAATGTTTCCCTGAGTAGACAGCCCTGTCTTTCTCCTGCAGAGCCACTGGTGGTTCCAAACCACCAACTATCTAGTTAGCAGCCTGATGTGTAACTTACTCTGTCACCAGGGCTCAGCTTATGCGCTGCGTTATACTTTACAACAGCTACAGGATACAAATTACAATCAGTCGAGGGAAGAATCACTGAGAGCAGGGGTGAGGAGTCTCCAGGCCCAAAGCTTCCCTTCATCTTGTGGTGGAACTATGGGGAGCCTTGGTGTTGCAGTGGTTTAGCACCTGGCTGCTGTCCAGGAGGTAAGTCGTCCAAAGGAGTGGGAAGTGGCAGTTTGCATTCATCAAGATTTCAGTCTTGGAATCTTCTTCTGTCTTATACGTTCACTTCTTTTGTGTCTGATACAGCCACTGTGGGTAAAATTGACTCAATAGAAATGGGTTTCACAGGAGTGGCATAATGGAAACCATGCCTATTTCTATGAGCAACAGTATGTGACAATATATATGGAGTATTAGCAACCAGGGAAGCTCACCTGAGCCTAGTAAATCTCTCAAATACTCAAGCACACTTGATACTCTATCAACTTCTTTTTCTTGAAGGAGTCCTGAACCCCCTTCTGTGGTGGATTGGTTGACTTCTAGGCCAGTGGCATAGCTTTCTGTGTGGGACCTTTCTTCATCACCCTTAAGGAAATTCCCCTTGTCTCTTGTATCGGTTCAACTGTTGTCTGGACTCCATGTCTCCTAATTCTTGGACAACTCCTTCATTGTAATATAGTACATCCTCTACTAAGTCCTCAATAACTACAGGTTAATAGAAGAAGGGAAGGTTGTGAGCCTTTTAAGGGAGTTGATAGGCACCTTTCTTTACACAGGTTATTTGACTGAGTCATCCCTCGGCCTGGGCCAGACCCTAGATTTGGTGTTCCTACTTCCATCTCCAGCCTCCTCACTCGTCCTTGTTTCCACAGAAGCAAGGGTCCAGTCCCCGAGGTCTTCATTTTCCATATGAAATGTCAGGGCAGACTTCACTAATGAGTTAATTGATGAGAGAGCCCTGTGGTACCAGGAGGGAGGCTGACTTTCCTGCTGGGCTGGGCACAGCTGAGGAACACCCAGTCCTTACTTCCTCCTGAGCTTGGGTGAAATCTCACGCATTACCCCATCAACAAGTCCAAATCTTGACTCTCTCCTACTGTTCCAAACAAAATTGTCTGAGTGAAGAGCCATTAAAATGTCATTAGAAGCAGCAGGAGCTCGGTGCTGAAATTTATGAAACTGTACTTAGAGTGGTGAGTCACAGAGGTAAAGGGATACTTGCTTTTTTATTTGTTGCTTTTTTTTTTCTCCTTCACTAATGATTGATTTTTTAAAAAAATGCCTAGCAATGTAATAGTTTGTTTATCTCCTAATTGAGTGTGCAATGTTGTAAAGGGGAGAGATCTATTTTAAAATATCCAAATTATAGCTTGACAGAGAATGTGTCTGTTTACTGAGTCACACTCTCATTTTTCTCTTTCATTCACCTTTCCTCCTGCAGTAGGGGAGACAAGGTGCAGATTGAGCCCCTGAGTGCTCCCTTCATCTGAGCGGAGAGAATCTTGGCATTCCCCGGGCTGACTGAAAATGTTGCTTGCAAGTGCCTGGCTAATAAAAATAACATGGCTTGGCTTCATGCTTGCAATGAGGATGTTTCACGGTTTAGGCTATCAACATGTATGAAAATGTATCTTTTCTCTAAGAGCAGAAAGGACTTCCCTCCTTAGAGATGGCATGTGGGTCACAAAAGACCATGGTCTTCCAAGCAAGCTGGCCAGTCAATGACAGTTTTGTGGGCAGGAAGAACAGGCAGAAGTTTCACATCCGGGCTGGGAAGAAATAGAGAGTTTCCACTGCGATGAAAATTGGAGCCGTACTCATGAGGGAGGGGGGAGCAGGGAGGGAGGGGAAAATGAGGACCTAATGTCCGGGGTTTAAGTGGAGAGAAAATGTTTTGAGAATGAAGTACAAATGTGCTTTACACAATTGATGTGTGTATGGATTGTGATAAGAGTTGTATGAGCCCCTAATAAAATGTTTAAAAAAAAAGAAAATTGGAGCCGTGCTCATAACTGAAATTATGCTACTTAGAAAACAGGTTTAATGAATTTAAGATGAACAGTTATGATGAATAGCGCTCCATTTTCACCTATTTGCAGAAAAAAAGAGAACATATTAAAAGTACACCTGCTGCTATGGGACATTCCTCAGTCCTACTTGTAGGCAAATGTCAGCATGAAATTAACTACTTTTATTACAAAAGCACAATTAGGAAAGTTTTATCTGTCTTTATGTTACTATTTAAAAAGGTCCCAACTTAAAGGCATTCCTTGCTGGGGAAAATACTTTTTCATTAGATAGCCCATTGGAAAATTCTGGGTCTTTCTCTGAAAGCCAACCACATGAACAACAGTCTCCTCCACCCTGTGACCAGAAGAACCATATGGCGTCTGGCTACCCTACCCACTGCTCTGAAAGGAATCACATTGGAAGGCCTCCGGTAGAGTGGAAGAAAAATATGCAACAAAACTCAAAATCATCAAAGAGATCAGACACACTGGTTGGACAGAGGCTGGCAAACCCCCCTGAGATGATGCCTCTTAATCTTCTTTTGAGCTGGTCTCATCTTCAGGGCTCCATTATCAGCCACGGTCTCTCAGCTCTAAGGGGAGGAATACCACTAGCAAGGTGCAGGCACACACTCCTCAGAACAGTCAAAAGTTGAGATTAAAAATGGCAGCACTTACCCAAGGACAAGAGTCCGAAGGCTCAGAAAAGAAGGAAGCACGGAAACAGGAAGCACAGGGAGGCAGTGGTCACCGAGGAAACGGCAATGAATGAGATGAAGCAAAATGTGTCTGAATCGTCGACTGGAAAACGGACGATCTGCTCTGTGAACATGATTCCAATTCACAATAAAACGTTTCTTGGAAACGAAAAGTGGATTAGAAAAAAAGTCATAGGTATTTTCTGAGAAAAGAAAGAGGAAGAACTAAAGAGCAAAAGAAGGAAGAGTTAATGGTAAGAGTGGCAAATGTTAGATGACAAAGAATACTTATCCTTGGGATTATAGACAGTCTCCAGTTATGAACAAGATCCAACTGTGCCTTTAAGATTTTTAAGGTAAATCAAAGCAGGTGCATAACATTTTTATTTAGCCCCACTTTAGTGCCAAGAGAAAAAAAAAAGGACTTAAAGCATTTTCAGTGTTTTAAAAGCTGTGTGTGCAGCCAATACAGGTGATTGTGATGAACAATTTGTCACAAGTAGGGATTTGTTCAGTCATTTCAAAATATAGGAAAATTGATGTAACATTAAAGTAGGGTTTCAAAGGAGGCAGTGCCTCAATCAAGGATAGAGTGGCAATCCACCTGTGGATGATGGTGCCCCACTCAGAGATATTTTGAATATGTGTGGATCTCGGCAGTTCTGCCAATAACCCAGTCTCACGCATTATGGTTCTGAAAGGGTTCATTACATCTCTTCTAACGCTCTCTTCTAAGCTTCAACCCGTAATTTTTCCCATTTTACATACTGGAACTTAATCATTCAAATAGCAAGAATCCTCTTCCTATTTTACTTTTCAGCCATAACAGAATTGCTTCAAAGCCGTGCATTACAAGGCAAGTGGGAATTTGGGGTCAGCCTATAGTTAAAATGGCAGCAAATCCAAGAAAGAATAGGAAATTGAGATGGAGGACTCTGTCTGGATATTGATAGATATAGATAAATTGGCAAACTATGATGAAGGCTTGGATAAATACCCAATTGGAATATGCTTTATCAGCCTGCTTTAGTTCACCATCGCCCCTTTGTCAGTTTGTCTGGGGTATTGTTAAGATACTGGAAGCTAGGACATTGACATTTCAAGTGCTAGGAGAGCGCTCATGGTGGACAAAGTTCAATAGAGCTTGCGGACTAAGATAGATTAGATTTATTTCTAAAAATTATCCAGTGAAAACCCCACAGATCACAACAGAATATTGTTTGGTGTTAAACAGGGAACACTGCATGGTTTAGACTCAGTGAAGACATGTGTCAGGCTTTTCTCATTTCACCATTCTTATTCACTCTGGATGCTGAGCACACAATCCATGAAGCTGGACTCTATGATGAAGGACATGCAGTGTTGTGGGAAGACTCACGAACAATTTGTGATATGATTATGACACAGCCTTGCTTGCTGAAGGCAAGGAGAACTTGGAATCCATCCTGATGCCAATCAGAGAATATAGCCTTGTGGCAGTTACATAAATCTCCTGTCAACCTGCAAAGGGGTTGAGTTTAGCCTGTTAATCAGGTCATAGCCAATAACACCTCTCTGCGGGCATGGCCTTCTCCTGAGGTTTCTGGGAATTACTGTCTTCCTCGCTGGAGGCGGGACACACTCTCTCTGCAAGATATTCCTGCTGGCAAGACACATGTTGCCACGCTAATGGAACCAGAGCCCTGGAGCTGGACAAGCCATATGGAGACCCACGCCAGCACTGAGATGCTTCCACGACCACTGGATCTATAAGACTTTCCACCCATGGGCCTGTGATCTTCCTGCATTCAGCATTATTACATGTA
Source organism: Echinops telfairi (assembly GCF_000313985.2). Taxonomy (NCBI): domain Eukaryota; kingdom Metazoa; phylum Chordata; class Mammalia; order Afrosoricida; family Tenrecidae; genus Echinops; species Echinops telfairi. The sequence continues at coordinate 74,073,705 of NW_022111324.1, forward strand.
TTGCATGAGGCTAAGGAAGAATCCTGAGACTGGTATCAGACATAAGGGCTAGTATTGGACTTATGGACTTGATCTGGACTGGGCTGGGATGTTTTCTTCATATACCATTACTCTTTATATAAAACTCTTTCTTATACACATGAGCGTCTATGAATTTGTTTCTCTAGTCAACCCAGATGAACACAAGCCTTCAATATGGATTATACATCAAGCATAAGGAAAACAAAACTCCTCACAACTGGACCAATAAGCAACACCACCATAAATGAAGACAAGATCGAAATTGTCAAATCCATAATCAAAGCCCATGGAAGCAATAGTCACGAAATCAAATTATGTATTGTGTTGGGTAAATCTGCTGCAAAAGAGCTCTTTAAAGTTATAAAGAGCAAATGTGTCCCTTTTCAGGATTCAGGTGTGCATGACTCAAAACCATGGTATTTGCAATGAGCTCATATGCATGTGAAGACCAGACATGAATAAAGTAGATGGGAAAATAATTGATGCCTTTATGGTGCTGGCATAGAATAGATCATGAACTGCCAAAAGAATGAAAAATCTGTGTTGGAAATATAGCCAAGATGCTCCTTAGAAGCGAGGATGGTGATATTCATCTCAAATAATTTGCTGTTGTCTTCAGGAGCAACCAGTCCCTGGAGAAGAACATGAGGCTTAGTCAAGTAGAAAGTCAGAGGGAAAAAAGGGAGACTCATAATGAAATGAACTGACACATGGTTGCAATAATGAACTCGAATATTGGAAGGATTGTGAGGATGGTACAAGACTGGGTGGTGTTTTATTCTGTTGTACGTGGGATTGCGGAAACAACAAGAATACATCTAGCAACATAGCGCTGGAAGCACCCAGTGCCCCTTAGATTGCAAGGCACAACACAATGTCTGCAATAAAGAAATGGAACATGCCAACAAACACGGAGATAGCTCAGGAGCAGACAATGCTTCATTGTGTTGTACATAGACGCGCTGTGAATTGGAGATGGCTTGCTGGTAATTAACACCAGCAGCAGCAGCAGCTTTTGCTCAGGCTGCATTTTTGGTCAAGTAAACAACCTCCAACTAATAAATAATATTCATTCCTGGATGCCCATCTTGAGTGCCCACTCTTCTGAGGAATCCTCCCAAAGTGACCAAATTCTTCCATCTCTATGCTTCTATAAGCATCTGTACCCACCACAGACTCCACTGTACTGTAATTATTTGTTCATGTGTCTTCTCCCTAGTAGAATGTGTGCTCTCTCTGAGACCAACATATTCATTTTTACAGCCACGGCATACACCATGGTTCCTGAAAACAGCAAATATTTACTAAAGAATTCTTGACTGAATGATTGAATGACTATGTCATTGTTTTTAATAATAATAGTTTACTTTTGAATAGCACTGTAAGGTTAAGTTGTGTAGAGAAACAAAACCAGTGTGTGTGTGTGTGTATATATATATATATATATATCTCATATACATATGAAAGAACTTTATCTTTATAACAAGAAATGTTACTCTCTCAAGAAGACATACTATCCCAGTTCTACTCAAGTCCATTGTCCAATTCAAGTCCAATGCTCACTAGACCCCTCTTCAGACTCACCTAGCTATAGGCGAATGATACAGAAAGCTCAAGTGGGAAACAAGGCGATCACAGGCCAGTGGGTGCAGAGCTGAGTAGATATAAAGTTGGTGGAACATGACAGGGTGCCAGCACCTTCCTGAGTTGGGGCAACCTCTGGAGGCAGACACAGAATCCTAATAAGCAGAGAGGGTGAAGGGCCAGAAGAGGGAGAAGTTCTCATTGACAATGATGCCCAACGGGACATCATTAGGCATTGATCTGGTTGATAGATTAGACTTCACCATTACATTTTTAAAAATAAAGTTCAAGTTTTCATATACTAAACACTAAGCATTCAATATACTAAACACTAAGCATTTAATAAGTTTTGAAGAACCATCACACATTATTTCATTTGCTTTTTGGAGCCTACTTGAAGTAGAGAGGACAAGAATTAGGACTGCGGGAATCCCAGCAAGATGGCAGACGAGGCAACAAAGACAAGAGAGTCTGTGTGGAACATAGATGGATGATAATCCTGGAACCCTGAGCTTTAGAGGAAAGACTAGAGAAGTAGATTGAAAACTAATTAGGAAAAGAAGCTGATCAAAGTGGCCAGAGAGAAGAAAGATGGGTAAGATACCTACTGGACTGACATGGATTGGCCATAATCAGTTCCACTAGCTCATGACCAGGACAAGCACCTGCACTGGTGGCTGACAACAGGAAAGGTGGGGTCTTCGCTTGTTCCACACACCCTTCTGGTGGCCAGAGGAGTGGCCAGCCGCACTCTCGCCCACTCAGCAACTTGTTATGTAAACCCTGCCCAGCTCCTGCTCTACCAGAGCTCTGTCAGAGCGTTTCCCTGGTGAAGCAGGCTCCTAATGCACAACCGCCTGTCTGGAGGTGTATGAACTCCACCTCATCAGAGCAATGGAACTCAGTGCCAGACAAATGATCTGTTGCTAGTCACTCAGGGTGAGCAAGAACTCCTTCCATAAAGTGGTGTTAACCCACTGAACCCCCAGTTGTCATACGAGCCTTAAGAGTTCCTTTCCAGGAATAAGCACCTTAATCGCAAATACCATCTGAGCCTCCATGAGCTACTTGAAGATCAGGTCCCTGACCCAGGTAACAGCTAGGTTGGTAGGAAGTCTATCTAAGACTGGGCTTCCTGCCCCCTCTTCCCTCCCCTGCTACCCTGTGAACTCCTTGGATGGTGGAGGGTACTGGTCTAAACCGGGCGCTGAGCCCTCCACAGTTTTCTCTTGCTGGGTCCTGCTCCTACAGGACAGTTTTCTCCTTTCTTTCTTTTTTTCCTGCCCTCATTTTTATCCTTTCTTTCTGTGTTTTCCTTTTTTAACAAATCGTTCTGCAAGATAATTGGCCAGTCCCTCACAGAAGGGCCATATGGAAGGGATGCTATATCCAGGGTGCAGTATAGCACTGGTGGGAACCAATAACTATCCTCTAGTTCTTTAATATTTCCTCCCTTACGACTATGGTCTTAATTTTTTGCCTCATTAATCTTGTTCGACCTGCGTATGTTCATTTGTATAATTAAGATTGTTTGATGCATAAAATCCAAGACAGATAACCCTTCAGAAATAGTAACGGGAGTAATGATTCCCAAGGGTATGGGAAGAGATGGAGAGGAAAGCAGGGGAGAGGGAACCGATAGCAATGACTATATAACTCCACTTGAGGGGAGCAAATAACAGAATAGTAGGTGAATGGATACATTGGATGATGTAAGATACAGCAATAATAATAATACTTTAAAAAAGATATAACATAAAATACCATCCAAACTTGCCCTCAATTATGCTACATGAACAGTAAACATGAACTGCTAAAATACTGACATGCTTTATCATACCCGCTAGGACATAGGTGGTGAGTGGCTTCATTAGGTTGGGTTTTCTATAAAAACAAAACCAGTGCCACTCATATATGTATGAAAAAGAAGTTTACATCAAGAAAGTGGCCTACTGTAGTTCAACTGCTACCTGTAGGCCCTTCAGACTCCTGCAGCTCCTAGCAGGTGAAGCAGCAAGGTGAAGTGGTAATCTGTGAGATCACAAATTGGTGGGTGCAGAGTTGTATGAATCCAAGTGCCCCAGGAACATGACAGGGCACCATCAGCTCCTACGGATAGCAGGCCACATGGATCAGACATGAGGCAGACGACCAGTCAAACAGGAAGGAGTGGGGCAAGAGAAAGAGAAATTCTCCACAGCATCTCATAAAAAGGGACACCTCTCCAAGGAGAGTCCATCAGGCTATGACCTGATTGATAGGGTGGATCTATCCCCACTTTCAGAGGTATATTAAGTTGACATAAAATATAGCCATCACAGTGGCTAAGGCCTCATCAATGTAAAAACCTAAATTAAATATAAACACAACATCACAATATCACAGAGACAACAGACAATTTTAGTTTCACATAAAAAAAACAAGATATGGTGGTTCAAACTAATGACTGAAAGACAGAGTCAGATACTTCTTAGGAAGAAATGACATAGGAACTATCTGATGCCATTAAAAAGAATGGTGTTTAGGTTCCTTCAATTGATGGAAAGCAGGATCGAGAAAGTTGCAGATGAAATCAAGGTAAACACACACACACACACACACACACACACACAAAGAATTCAGGAAAGCACTATAAGAATAAACTGACAAAATACATTTAAAAGCTAGAAATCACATCAAAACAATAAATAGAAATCCTAAAGATTAATACTAATGTTGCAAAAATAGATAATGCATTGAAGGAGCAAAAAAGTAAAACTGAGTCAATGGGAGACCAAATTTATGAGCTTGAAGGCAAACCTCTTATTCCTGATCTGCTATACCAATAATCAGAAAAAGCACATAAGTATCCAAAGAAATACTAAGAATGATGTGGAACACCATTAACAGCAATAACTAACATATGATAGGAATTACAGAACAGGAAGAAATAACAAGAAGCGCATATAAAATTGTTGAAACATTCACGGAAAAGCTTCCCTAACATCATGAAATGAGAAGATATGCATTCCAGAGACGCCCCACCCCCAAATCTCCAAGGCATCATAGTACAACTTTCCAACACTGACCACAAGGAAAGAATCAAGAGAGCAGGTCTGGAGAAATGAGAGTTCCCAAGAAAAGGGAACCAGTAATACAAAGCTCTGATTCCTCAACAGAAATCACGCGCATAAGAAGGAAATGAGACGACCAGCACACAATGTTAAAAGAAAGACATCGCCAATCAAGAATCCTATACCTAGGGAAATTGTTCCTCAAATAGGACAGTGAAATTAGGACATTTCCAGATAAACCTAAATTCAAGACATTTGTAAATCCAGATCAAACTTACAAGACATTCTAAGGGGGATGGGTGGTTTAGGACAGAGAAACAGCAACAGTACACAACAAACCAAGTATAAGGTACATGAACATCGATAGTAGTCAACACGGGTAGTGACATATCCAAAATACAACAAACCTTCAAGGGTGAAACTAAAGAACCAGAGATTTAAATTTGTAATGAAGACAACAGCAAAGTGAATGGCAGAAACTGTATAATGACCTTTCAAATGCAGAGAAAGTAAAGTAGATCCCCAGATAGAAGACACTGTTTTAAACTGGGGAAGAAATTAGTCAATTAGGGTGCAACCACAAAGAAAATTAATAAACCTCATCAAAATTTCTTGAAAATGAAAATAATAAAGATTTAGTAAACACTAAAATGATTGCAACGAAGAAAATGGCAAGAAATCCACAATAAAAATGAATTCAGAATGTATGTATGGATTGTGATAAGAGTTGTATGAGCCCCCAATAAAATGATTTAAAAAAACGAATTCAGCACAGAAAATTATGTGGAATAAAGAAAACAGCAGCACCACACAAATATAAACACAAACACACACACGCACTAAAATGACAGCTGTAAATTCAGACCAATCAGTAACTACAAGGACACTTGATGGTGTAGTAGGTCATACATTGAGCTGCTAATCACAATCAGTGACTTGAATCCGTCAGCCACTTCACAGGAGAAAGATGAGGGTACTTGCTCCCTTAAAGATTTAAAGTCTTGTAAACCAGAGGGGCAGTTCTCCCCTGTCCTATAGGGTCACTATGAGTCAGAGTTTACTTAATTGCAGTGAATTTGGTTTGGTTTTGTCAAAAATTACACAGGATGCAAATGAATTAAATGTAACAGTCAACGACAGAGTTAGGGCATGGAGAAGAAACCAGGATCCATTAATATGCTATCTACAAGAGATACACTTTACACAGAAGTTCAAACATAGATTAAAAATCAAATGATGGAAACACATATCAAGCTCATGGCAATAAAATAAATCTCTAGTGATAACGTTTATTTCTGACAAGGTAGATTTAAGGCAGATCTAGCATATTAGATAAAGAACATGATATAATGATTAAAGGACCAAGTGAACAAGAGGTTATAACCATAATAAATATCTATGCACCAAATGAAAGAACCTCAAAATAAATGAAATAAACTCTTGCAAAATTGAAGAGAGAAATAACAACTCTACAATAATAGTAGAATTGACTACACCACTTTCAATGAAAAATTGAAAGAAACTCATCAAAGTCACAGAAGAACTAAAGAACATAATTAAGCAGCTGACTTCACAGACATATACAGAATGTACCTCAAGCAACAGCACAATGTACATTCTTTGGCCGTGCATAGGACATGCTCTACAATACAGCATATGTTAAGCCACAAAGCAAACCTCAATACATTTAAATCATTGAGACCTTACAAAGCGACTTTTCAGATCACAGCACTATAATATTAGAAATCAATAATAGGAGGAGCATGGGAAAACCTTTGAATGGATAGAAATTGAATAATTGCTTAAAATGTACTGAGTCATATAAAAACTTCCCTTGAAACAAACAAGAATGAAAACACGACATACTAAAATTTAGTATGGGACTCAGCCAAAGCAGTGCTCCAAGGGAAATCTATAACAATAAACACACGCATCAAATAAGAAGAGGTAACCAACATCAACACCTTCAGTCAGCATCATCAACAACCAGAACAAGTACAGGAAAAGAACCCTACAACCATCATAAATAAAGAAATGGATAATAAAAATTGGGCAGAATATATAAACAGAAAAACAATAGAAAGCTTCAATAGTACAATAACTTACTTCTTTGAAAAGGTTTTTTTAATGGCAAATCAGTGACAAATCTAAGAGAAAAGAGGATGCAAGTAATATGAATAAGAAATGAAGCTGGCAACATCACAACAGAACCAACAGAAATAACAAGGATAATGGGACACTGCTAAGAATTGTACTACAACAAATCTGAAAACAGGAGAAATGAGCAAAGTTTTAGGAACAGACCACCTTCTTAAATGAATATGGACTGAATTAGAATACAGACCCATAACAAAATTAAGTAAAATACTACCAACAACAAGAACAAAAACCCTCCAGTCCCAGCAATCAATGGTGAACTGTACTAAACATTCAGAAGAGATGACACTAATTCTATTCAAACTTTCCCAGAACATAGGAAATGATGGGAAACTTCTGAATTCACTTTATGCAGTGAGAATAACCCTGATACTCAAACCAGGGAACACCATGAAAAAAGAAAATTATAGACTAATATCCCTTATAAACATTGATACAAAAATTCTCAACAAAATCCTACTCAATAAACCCAAAATATATTTTAAAAATAATATACCAAGAGTAAGCTGGATTCTTTTTCAAAAAAATCATTTTATTAGGGGCTCATACAACTCATCACAATCCATACATACATCAATTGTGCAAAGCACATTTGTACATTCATTGCCCTCATCATTCTCAAAACATTTGCTCTCCACCCCAGTCCTTAGCATCAGCTCCTCATTTTTACCCCTCCCTCCCTGCTCCCCAGTCCCTCATGAAACCTTGATAATTTATAAATTATTATTTCGTCATATTTTGCTCTGTCAGACGTCTGCCGTCACCCACTTCTCTGTTGTCCGACCCTCAGGGAGGAGGTTATATGTAGATCCTTGTAATCGGTTCCTCCTTTCCACCCTACCTTCTCTCCACCCTCCAAGTATCGCCACTCACACCACTGGTCCCCAAGGGATCATCTGCTCTGGATTCCGTTTCCATTTCCTATCTGTACCAGTGTACATCCTCTGGTCTAGCCAGATTTGTAAGGTAGAATTGGGATCATGATAGTCAGGGAGGGAGGAAGGATTTAGTAACTGGAGGAAAGTTATATGTTTCATCATTGCTACACTGCACCCTGACTGACTCGTCTCCTCCCCGAGACCCTTCTGTAAGGGGATGTCCAATTGCCTACAGCTAGGTTTTGGGTCTCCACTCCACACTCCCCCTCATTCACAATGATATGATTTTTTGTTCTGATCATGCCTGATACCTGATCCCTTCGACACCTTGTGGTCACACAGGCTGATGTCTTTCTTCCATGTGGGCTTTGTTGCTTCTGAGCTAGATGGCCACTTGTTTACCTTCAAGCCTTTAAGACCCCAGACGCTATATCTTTTGATAGCCGGGCACCATCAGCTTTCTTCACCATATTTGCTTATGCACCCGCTTTGTCTTCAGCGATTATGTCGGGAAGGTGAGCGTCATGGAATGCCAGTTTAATAGAACAAAGTATTCTTGAGTGGAGGCCCAATGTCCATCTGTACCTTAATACTAAATCTATACATATATGCACAAAGATCTATTTCCACATCCTCATATATAAATATATTTACATATATACCTGCCTTTATTTAGACCTCTATAAATGCCCTTTACCTCCTAGCTCTTTCCTTTATTTCCTTTTACTTTCCTTTTGTCCCACTATCATGCTCAGCCTTCATTTGGGTTACAGTAATTCCTCTCAGTTACATTACCTTTGGTCACACCCTACCAGGCCTCCTACACCCTCCTCACCACTGATTTGGATCACTTGTTGTTCCCTTGTCCCTGGGTTTGTTAACACCTAAGTTGGATTCTAAACAGATATGGAAAGATGGCTCAACATTAGAAAAGCAATGACCATAATCCTTCACATAATAAAACAATAGAAAATAAACACATGATTGGATCAATTGATGCAGAAAAATCAGTTGACAAAACCGAACATCAATTCTTGATGAAAAATATCAACAAAATAAGGCTAGTAGCGAAATTCCTCAACATAATAAAGGATGTACGTATATGAAAAACCAATGGCCAACATTACTTTCAATGGAGCAAAATTGAAAGTATTACCCTTGCAAACAGGAATCAGGTAAGGATGTCCTTTATGACCACTCTGGAAATCTCAGCCAGATATTTAAAGCTGCAACGGGAAATTAACAGTATCCAAATTGACAATCTCTCTCTTTCTCATTGCCATCAGGTCAATGCAGACTCATACCCTATAGAACAGGATAGAATTGACTCTGTAGGTTTCAGAAGGTAACTCTTTATGGGAGTTGAACACCCCATCCAAACTGACAAAGAAGAAGTAAAGTCATTTTTTATTTGCACATGATATAATGTAACACATAGAACATCCCAAGTATTTGGCCAGTAAATTGCTGTAACCAAATGAACTATTCATAAAAATGTCAAGGTAAATGACCAACAACTGAAAACCAGCTGGATTCCATTCCTATAACAAAGAGAACTTTGAAAAGAAGTTAAGAAAATGATACTATTTACAATAGCTACCTCAAAGATGGAATATTTAGGATGTAATAAATATTTAGATAGAATAAATCTAACCATAGTCCTGTATAAAGAAAACTACAAAATACCATTATAAGGAACCAAAAGAGACGTGTGGAAATGAAAAAAAAAAAGACATTGTTTGAGGATAGGAAGAATTAACATTGTGAAAATTTCACTATTATGTAAGAGGATCCACAGATACACTGCAACCCTGATCCATAGTCCAATGCCATTTTTTAAAGAGATGTAAAATCCAATGACCCACTTTATGTAAAAAGAAAGAAACCCTGGAGAAACAAAACAGTAGATATATGCAGATAACAGTGTATGTATATATGTATATGTACACACACACACACACACACACACACACATATATATATAGAATATAGAAATTCTCTCATGTTCCAATATCAAAAAAACCTACTATACATATAGTAGTAAAACAGTCTGCTACTGGTCAAAGATAGACACATAGCTCATCATTGGAACATAATTGAGAACCTGAAGTGGATATATCCACGTACAGGCAATTTTTGAGAAAAAAATCACAACACATTAAATGAGAAAGAAATCATCTTTTTAAAAAATGATTCTGGCAAAACTATGTGTCCGTTTGTATAAGAATGAAAAAGGATCCATATCCCGCACCATATGCAAAATTGAACTCCAAATCGATCAAAGACCTAAATGTAAAATCTAGAATTATAAAGATGATTAATTTAGAAATAGAGATGAACTTAGGGTCTCTAATGCATGGTATAAATCCACTATTAAACCCAAAGGGGGGGGCACCAAATAGATTATTGGAATGTCCTAAAAATCAGAAACCTATATGTATCAAAAGATCTCTCAAGGAGAGGAGCCGAAGAAGATGGCGTCTAGTTAGGTTCACCCACCCAGAGCTCCTGCTGCCAGACCAGAAAACTGGGAGACCAGAGGATGTACACTGGTACAGATAGGAACTGGAAGCACAGGGAATTCAGGAAAGATAAACCCCTCAGGACCAGTGGTGAGAGTGGCGATACCGGGAAGATTGAGGGAAGGTGGGGGAGAAAGGGGGAACCAATTACAAGGATCTACATATAACCCCTTCCCTGGGGGGGGGGGGAAGACAACAGAAAAGTGGGTGAAGGGAGAGGTTGGACAGTGTAAGACATGACAAAATAATTTATAAATGATCAAGGTTTAAAAGGGAGTGGGGGAGCAGTGAGGGAGGGGAAATAAATGAGGGGCAGATACCAAGGACTCAAGTAGAAAGCAAATGTTTTGAGAATGATGATGGCAACAAATGTACAAATGTGCTTGGCACAATGGATGTCTGTGTGGATTATGATGAGAGTTGTATGAGCCCCAATAAAATTATGTTTTAAAAAGATCTCTCAAAAAGAATAAAAGGGGACCCTCAGACTAGGAAAAATTGTTTTCGATGACACGTCAGATAAGAGACTAATCCCTAAAATTTTTCAACACCTGAGTTAGTTGATTGTGCCAGCCTGGCCGATAATCACATGTGGGGCTGGTTGAAAGGCGGAGGGATAAATGGGTGGTGAAGCCTCGCCTTTCTAGTTCTCGGGTCTCTTGTTTTGTGATGGTTGCACCGGGTGCAGCTGCCTTAGCAGTTCCCTGCTTCAGCTTGCAAGATTGACTTCCTACACAACATCCCGAAGGAGAAGCCGCATGGATCTATCCCGATGCAGCCCTGGGTGCTGGAGCAGCTGTGTGGAGACCCCTGCCAGTGCTGAGATGCTTACACGTTCACTGACTCAGCTTTCCTCCTGCAGTCGGCATTATTGCCTCTGTTTTGTGAGGTGGAGGACTTTGTGGACTGGTGTTGGGTATGGGTTAATGTTGGATTTGTGGGCTTGGGCAGCATTGGGTTGGGATGTTTTCATGATGCACATTTTCTTTACATAAAACTCTCTCTTATACATGAGTTGCTGTGGATTTGTTTCTCCAAAGTACCTAGACTAATACAACACCTAAACAAGACGAAGACAAATAATCCGATTAAAAAATGGGCAGAAGGCATGAACAGACATTTCTCCAAAAAGACATTCATATGGCCAACAAACATGGAGAAATGCTCGTGATCATTAGCCAGTTTAAAGATGCAAATCAAAGCAAAATGAGATATCCCGTCACTCCAGTATTAATAGCAAAGTTCAAGAAACAGAAAACAACAAATGCTGGTGAAAGTGTGGAGAGACTTGTATTAGTCTGGGTAGACTAGAGAAACAAATACATAGAAACTCACATGTATATAAGAGAGAGTTTTATATAAAGGCTAAGTGTACATTAAGAAAGCATCTCAACCCAGTCTAGTCCAATCCCAAACGTCCAGCATTAGCCCATATGTCTGACACTGATCTACAAAGTCCTCCTCAATTTCACAAAACACATGCAATGACACCAAATGCAGGGGACAAGCCGAATCAGTGAGTGTGTAAGCATCTCAGCACTGGCAGGGGTCTCCACACGGTTGCTCCAGCACCCAGGGCTGCTCTGGGGTAGGTCCATGTATATGGCTTCTCCTCAGGGATGTCTTGCAGGAAGTGAGCCTTGCCAGCTGAAGCAGGGAACTGGCTAAGGCATCTGCATCCTGGTTGGACCATCAGAGAGCAAGAGACCTGAGAACTAGAAAGGTGAGGCTCACTGAGCCATTTATCTCTCTGCCCTTCAATTAATCCCACATGCGTTTATCAGCCAGGTTGGCACAACAAACCTTAACTATCTCAAGACTGAAACCTTCCTACAGTGCTTGTGGTACTGTAAAATGGTACAACCACAGTGGAGAGCAATATGATGCCTTCTAAAAAAGTTAAGAATAGAAATACCATATGACCCAGCAATCTATTTGGTATATAACAAGAAATAAGTACCACGACAGAAGTAGATATATGCACATCCAGGTAAATTGCAGCAGTGTTCACAATAGCAAAAAGGTAGAGACAACTTAAATGCAGTGAAATAATGGCTAAATTATTTTGGTACATATACACTCAATGAATATTACTGAATGTTAAAGGATAATGATGACTCTGATAAACACCTCATAACATGGGTGAACCTTGAGAACACATTGAGCGAAATTAGTCATTCACAAAAGGACAAATATTATATGGGACCACTGTTAGAAAAAGTCAAGAGAAGGTTTAATCACTAGAAGAAACATCCTTTCATGATTACCAGGGGAAGGAGGAAAGTCACTGGTGAGTGGGTAGTACTATACCATAAGAGGGAGGTTGGCAAAAATGATGGAGGCAGGGGAAGACACTGGGAGGTTTTCAAGGATTAAAAGTAAGAGGGCAAATACTGTAATATACACCATTCTGCAAGATTGATGATGTATTAGTAGATGTTTGGCTAACAGGGATGCTGAACTAATGTGGGAGGGAAAGTATCTACACCTATGGATATATATACACCCTGTTTCCCTGAAAGTAAGACCTACTTACAGTTTTGCCTCTCACTGAAATATAAGGCATCCTCCTGAAAATAAAACCTCCTCCCAAATAAGCCCCCCGAAGTTATCATGCTGAACTAATGTGGGAGGGAAAGTATCTATACCCATGGATATATATACACCCTGTTTCCCTGAAAGTAAGACCTACTTACAGTTTTGCCTCTCACTGAAATATAAGGCATCCTCCTGAAAATAAGACCTCCCCAAAAATAAGCCCCCACCCCGAAGCTACTGTAACTCTGGTTTCTGGACCGTAGCGCTGGGCGCCGCCATGCAACTCATTGTTAGCCACAGCACAGCCGGAGCAAACAGGAAGCGAGAGGTCTCTTTTAATAAAGCAATAAACAATAAATGTGTACCATATTCTTCTTCATGGAAAAATAAGACATCCCCTGAAAATAAGACCTTAATAAGTGCATCTTTGGGAGCAAAAGTTAATATAAGACACTGTCTTATTTTGGGGGAAACAGGATTTATGTATATATATTCTGACAGAGGATATTTTTATATGTGCATTTACATTTGCTGCAAATCAATCCATGAGTATGGCCAGCATACAGAGGGAAAAGTTATGAAAACTTCTTATACACAACCAAATACCTTGATGGACTGAGTGTTTGGACCTGGGTGATCAGGGGTCAATTGTCATAACATAGTTCACAAAAACAATGCTCTAAATCCTACTTGGATGAATAGTGACCAGGGCCTTAAAAAATTATCCAATTATTGGTCTCTCCATTCAGAGGAAAGAAGAGTGGTGGAACTTGAAAGATCTATGGAAGCAATTAGCCCGCTGGACTAATGGACCATGAAAACATCGGTCTCCACAACTCTGAGATCAGAAGTCCTGGATGATACCTGGCTATGTTTACCAACTGCTCTGAAAAGGATCTCATTAGCAGGGACTGTATGGTGTGGAAGAAAAATGTTGACTATAAGTCAAAATCATATGACAAAGTTTAATGGTCTGATAGAGATGTAGGGAAACTTCTAAGACTATAACCCTGTGTATCCTTCAGAGCTGGAACTGAACTTGACCCTGTGTTAGAATAATCAACTATTTAAATTTAACCAAAGACGCAGTTCAGAGGGTGAGGAAAGAAGGACAAGTAGAAACAGGAAGCACAGGGAGGCCCTGGAATACGTGCTGGTGCTTTGAGGGGATTGTAATAGATGAGTTGGAACAAAATGTGTATCCATTGTTGAATGTAAATCCGATGATCTGCTCTGTAAATGTCCACCTGATTCACACACACAATATTTGAAAAAAAAATTGAATAGCACTTTGAGTGTGAATCCCATCACTTCCTCTTAGGCTTCCAGAGAGATAGGTGGACAATTGCTACAGTAGATACTGTGAAATGAGAAAAAACCTGAAGGAAAACAGCAGACTTCCTATAGTGGGATTGTAGACAAGAAATCTACATTGCTTCTATATTCTTTATATTTATCTTCTGTTAAGGAGCCCTGGTGGCACAGTGAGTAAAGTGCTTGACTTCTAGCTTAAAGGTCAGCTGTTTGAATCCACCAGCTGCTACGGAGGAGAAAGATGCAGCTGTCTGCTTCCATAAAGTTTCCCTCCTCAGTAACCGCGCGGGCAGTTCTACTCTGCTGGGTAGGGTCACTATGAATTAGACTCGATTGGACAGCCATGGGTACAGGTATCTTTATTTATGAGCAGACGGCCTTTTGTACTGAGTCATGGTTTGGCAAGCTGTTGCTGTGGCTCTTGTTCGGTGTCCTGGAGTCCCATCTGGACTCGTACGACAGAACAAAAGACTGCTTTGTCCTTACAAGTATTATAGTTGAGCCCAAAGTTGCGGTCACTGTGCTAGTGCATGTCACTGAGAGTCTTCCTCCTTTTCTTCTGATGCTGTGACCAGCATGAAGTCCTTTTCCAGGACGGATCCCTCCTGATAGCAAGTCCAAAGTGTATGAGATAAACCTTGCCAGCCTCACTTCTAAAGACCATTCTTGCTGTACTTCTTTCAAGACAGATTTGTTGGCTCTTCTGGCATCCATGGTACTTTCAACATTCTTGGACAACATCGTAATTGCCATGCATCAGTTCTACTCAGTCTTCCTTATGCAGTGCCCAGTTTCCATATTTATATGAAGCACCTGAAAATACCAGGGCTCGGATCAGGCACATCCTCACAGTGATAGTTTTGCTCTTTAACACGTTCAAGAGTTATTTTGCCCCAGATTTGTTCAATGTAATATGTTGTCTGATTTCTTGACATGAGTATTGATTGTGGATCCCAGTAAAATGAAATCTGTGACAACTTTCTTCAGTCTTTTCTTTGTTTATCATGATATTATTTGTTGGTCCAGTTGTAAAAGTTTATGTCTTCTTTATATTGAACTGTAATCTATACTGAAGGACTCCAGGCAGCCTAGTGGATTACGAGTGGGGTGAAAGCTCAGCAGTTCAAATCCACTAGCTCCTCTGAGGAAGAAAGATGAGATTTTTCTACACTCGTAAGAGTTACAGTATTGGAAACTCCAGGGACAGTTCTGCTCTGTGCTGTAGGTGACTATGAATTGGAATCCACTCAAGGGAAGTGAGTTTGGTTTCTTGTCTAATTTATCCTGAAAGCTGTATTCTTTGGTCTTTATCAAGTCCTTTTTTTGCCTTCATAGCAAGCTAGAATGTGCCATTTGCATATCGCAGGTGGTTCATGAATCTTCCTCTAATCCTGATGCCGTATTCTTGTGGAACACCTCATCACACATAACATAATTAATTCTTGAGGTTATAAAAACCAGTAATAATGACCCCAGGTGGGAAAAACCAGTTTATGTTTTTGTCCGGGGTATGATTCACTGAGAGCAATAGGCTACACTGTCATTCCATCTTTGGTCCTCCTGGGTACCCAGGGACTGCAGCCTCCAACTTCTTAAGCCACACTTGACATTCTGAGCCTGATTTTAACACAGAGAGACACTTTGAGGGGGAGGGGGCAGCGGGGTTCACTTTAACGTGGTTGTCTTTGTCCTGAGCGATTATGCTATAAAACTGAGATCCCACGAGGATGAAGGAAAAATGATTATGCCAACTGAATAAAGTAATGGCCCATTGTGAGTGTTTCCGACCAACTATTCATCTCTTTCTTCTAGAACGAGTTCTGATTTTCCCTTGAGGAATCCCTTTTCACTCCATATCGTTGTACTGGGATAAACCACGTGTAGTGAAGTGAAACCGTTCCGGAGGCAAGCAGGAGACTTAGGCTTGGCCAGTGAATGCCTTTCATCTCCCCAGTCATGTGACTGACTCAGAGATGTGCACGTGATTCAAGTTTCTACCAAGGAATTCAATGGAAGGCTTCTGTGAGAACTATTTGAATGGAGAGTCTCTCTTTCTACTGGAACCGCTAGCTGAAAGGAGAACATTCTTTCCGAGCTAGCAAGGGCTCACTGTGGAAATGTGAGCGTGAAGACAACAGAGGAAAGAAGGAAGAGAGAGAAGAGAGACTCAGGCTTGCTCTCACTTTGAGTTTCGGAGTCCAGTTGTACCTAATGTCAGTATTTTTCATTGGAAAATTTCAGGTCTATAAACTAATTCTCTCTATTGTACGCACAATCGCTTGCTTGTAAATCAATTAGTATTATATTTGGGGGGTTTGTTTATTTGTTTTTACAACTCAGAACCACTCTCAAAACATGCAATTGGAGGTGGTGTTGTGGGAGGGTCTGGGGGCTGCTAAAACTTGGCTAGGAATCTTTCATATGCCATGGATTCCATACACCACAGAATCCAGGTAGAAAGTAGAAGAGGAGAGGAGACTAGAGTGCTTACACAGCTTATGAAGAGAGTGTGGGTGTGTACATAGGGAGACAGGAGAAGGATGTGGTAAGGATGTGATCACTACAGCCAAATAATCACGTTCAAATGCTATTTGCTGGCATTGTAGGTAGACTGTATGCTAAAGGAGATGTATGGAATGGTTGGTAGAATCAATTAGAAATTGCTTCAGTAGTGTTAATGTTACACTCTCTGGTAGATCTATGTAATATGCAGCATCTCCTCTGAACTATTCTGTTCCACCCCAAAATGACATGATGAGTAATTGGTTTTAGGCTTCTGGTAGACGGTGGAAATATTGCTTCTCTATTTTGGGATCTTTATATATTTTTTATAATAAAAATGCTGCTTTGCTTTAGTTCAATGAGTTTTATATGTGAAATGCTATGTTTCATAACCATGTGATTCTTCATAAAGAGTCCTTGTGGTGTAATGGGCTATGCACTCTAACCATGAGGTAAAACCATCAGCTGATCTGGGGACAATAAGGCTGTCTGCTTCTATAAAGACTTACAGTCTTGGAAACCCAAAGATGCAGTTCTCCTCTGCCTCCGTGGTTACTGTCAATAGGAATTTACTTGATGGTAGTGAATTTTGAGAGTTTTGATTTTCACACAAAGTCATGGAAGTTTGTCCTTAAGAAGAATCTGTTTATAATGAATGAAACCAGCACGGATCTCTTACTTAGACTCTGTTCATTCCTTCCTCTCAGTCCCTCCTTCCTGAACTTTAGTTTTGAAAGAACTTTAATCTGAAGTTGATCTGATTTACGATCAACCATTAACTCCCATAACTAATTCTCCTTATTTTGATATTGTTAATTGACTTGTTACTACATTCAATTTTATAAACTGGATTAATTTTCTTTTTAAAAAATCATTTTATTGGGGAGGTTCATACAACTCTTATCACAATCCATACATACATGGATTAATTCTCTTAATCACTATACTAATTATTATAGATACTAATCGGATGTTTTATTAAAAATATTTAAAATCTTGAACTCACAATATAGCACTGTTTGTTATGTAAAGAAGTCATGAAGTTTGAAGAAATAGAAATTCCTTAGAAAACAGTTTAGCACTTCATTTTGGCTGATCTCTCCCTCTGTCAAGTATTCCTACTAATTCAACCACATACCCCTTCTCTCTCTCTTACACACACACACACACACACACACACACACACACACACACACACGATTACAGAAGCAAAGTCCAACTATAGCATGGTGAAGACATTGGTGGTGGTGCCCAGCTCTTTACACCATAGTGACAAGGGTCTTAAAGACTTATCAAGTGAAGTAGCCACCAGTTCCCAGTTCAGTTCATGGGGGGAGTGCCTGGGGTCTTCAGAGCCTCTTTGGAATAGGTACCCATCTAATAGATATGAAAAAGCCATGGCAGAAGTCGCTCCTTTGAGGACAGCATGCGACTTGCTAGCCCCAAGATACATCTCCACACATAACAAAGTAAAGAGTTACTAAGTTCACACAGAAGCTACTCTTAAAAGAGTGACCAGCGCAGTTCTATAGAAATTCTTGATCCGAAGTAGCTGGGGAAAGAGCTCAAAAGAACTAGGTGCTTTCCATAAGGAGCGGCTTCTGCCGAAGATGGAGGCCAGACTTCCCTGCCTGGTTTTTGCCCCTCTTACTGCTTGTCCTGAGCTGACGTTCAACCAGCTCACATATTTCAGGACATTTGCGGACGCCTTCTTCCCTCTTCTACTGCTCGCCTGTCAGTTTGCGGTGCTGGCGTGGCTTGTCTGTTTGCTGGCAGTAATGTCAGTGGGATTTCAAATGCTGGCAGGGTCACCCGAAGTGAACAGGTTTCGGGGAAACTTCCAGACTAAGAACCGACAACAAAGGAAAACACTGAAATTCCACGGACTGCTAAAAGGACAAACAAATCTGTCTTGGAGGAAGCACGGCCAGAGTGCTCCTTTGAGGCAAGACTGGAAAAGCGTCCTCTTGCATACATTGGACACATTGTCAGGAGAGACCAGTCCCTAGTGAGGACATTGTGGTTGGTGAAGTGGAGCGGCAGGGCCAAAGAAGGCCTTCAACGGGACAGACCCTGGTTACAACAAAGACTCCGGCACAGAAACCGTTGTGACGATGGCACAGGACTGCGCAGTGTTTTGTTCTGCTGTGCAGAGGGTCACTATGGGTCGGAACCAGCTCAACAGCACCTCACAACATCTTCCTTTCTCTTTACGCTCACAGCTTGCTCCCAAGAAGAGCTCAAGCTGGCTGTAGAAATTTCCATACATTACGCTGTTAAATGACTCAGACTTTACAATTAGCAGCATCATGTTTAAGGGATCTTTCCAGTGCCTTGACTGCTAATGCAGGAATTTGTAAATGTCAACCAATCCATTTTCGACTGGTAAATTACTAGATCCTCTGTTTTTAAAATTCCCTTTCATGGCAGTACTTTGCTGAATTCTCACAAAGCACTACCCTATCCTGGATAATTCTCTTCCCTCAATAACTCTCTAACTTTAACCCAAGTGCCAGTTTGCTCTTGACAAGCTTAAATATAGAGGCTCCATCATCTCTGATAACATGAACAAACTTCCTGTTTTAAGCAATTCCCTTCAGAGTCCAACAGCCAACGTCCTGCTTACTTGAGATTACAGCAGTGGTTACCATGTACTCTGCCTAACCTTTTTATGTCAGAAGACTAACACCCCACATCAATCTAAGTTCCAGATGCGGATAAGGCACCTTCTTTGTGACACTGCCTCTCTTCCTGACTGAGCATGCACAGAAGCTGGTGATACATGCCATTCAGATGCCAGTTACTGTCCTACCAGACCACTGCTCCAGGACCCGGACATGCAACTTCTTGGTATCATCCTGGCATGCTTCTTTGCTTGGCCAAGCAAGACCTTCTTTCACTTTCAGATGCTCAAGTCACGGTAGCTTGGCTGTGTGACTTTGGCAAAGTTCACTCTCTTGCTCTGAATCTGGCATTTAGCTTGCCTCTGTCTAACATCTGAGTTTCGCGCCTTGAGCCAATCAGTAGTCTACTGGCCTGTCTCATTGGCTTTGGTACCCATGTGAGTCAACAGCCCGATGTGGTATAAATGAGGATAATCTTCTAGAACATACTTTGGACATATTGTTTCCCAAACTGGGTGATAAGAACCCCTACGTCAGGGCAGAAGAATTATCCAAGAGAGTTGCAAAAGCAGACACCTACCTTTTATCCTGGCTTATCGGCTATAATACAAAATTTTTTCATTGTCATGCGATCCTGAGTAATTTCTTCGATGGTTCATATGAGATATTGCAGTGACTTTCAGAACCCTGCAACATGAGGGAGAGTGCTGGGGGCAGAAGTGGTGGCAGGGATCATGAAATGATAGAGCATTTTGGAAAAGTTGAACATTTGGAACGTCTTTAATCTCCAACTCCTTGGGACAAGCCCTGTACTGTTCTTTCTAAAAGAAATTATTTAGCTGCTTCACCCTGCTAATTAAGATTTGAGGGTAAGTAACTTCTTGTCCGTATCTGAGAGGCTGCCACAGTGGAGGGCAAACTCAGAACAAGGAGCGGTGGGCCCATGAGGAGGGAAGGTGATACTGCCCATCTGTGGAGGGAAAGGGTGGAACAGCTGTCAAGAAGAAGGTGGGTGTGTGGCCCCGGAGAAAGACCGTCAGGCATGCCTCCTGAGTCTCACCACAGCTTGTGCGTCTTGCTTCCGGGCCACACAAGGCCAGGAGGTCCGGCTCTGCACCTGCCTTGCCATCTCTGAGCTGTCCCTGTATCTCTCCAGCCCTTTCCCTTTTGAGGTCATTGTTGTTTGGTTAAGCTACTTCTAGCTGGGCCCCATGATGGGCAAGCACAAGATCTCAATTAGACAGGGGGTGACAGTAAAGAGATGTGAACTGCTCCTTGCTGGAAAAGAAAGAAGAGCAGTGGGGTTTTCAGAGACATACATTTTGCCGATTAATCCTCATCAAATACCCACCGTTTTACAGCCGAAGCAAGGGAGTCTCAGAAAGTTCAAAAAAGGAACCTTTCTCAAAGTCACACACGCTGAGAGAGACAACCTTTTCATTCCATTATGGTCTAATTTGATAATGGCAATATCTTTTAGCTATTTCTTTTCCTGACGTGTAGCTGACTTGCTAGTACCTGGGAGAGCCACGTTGCCAAGGGATGGTGCATGCATGCCCGGGAGGAACGTGCACACGTGGACGGACACAATCCTCACACATCTTCCTTCCTCTTGGGGAGCCCTGGATCTTCCAGAGAACGTTTCGCGTCTCAGGAATCATTTATCTTCTGTATTTCTTATTTTTTTAGTTGATGCATTTTTTATCTAATATCTTCCATAAATACTCAAATAAATATTTTATTATTAAAGGGATATGTTCCTTATTGTCACCGTTGAAGGTGAAAATAGGAAGAAAATTCACTATCCCACTAGCAAAGTCAATCCTGGCTAACACATCGATGTATTTCCCTATAGCATTTCATTATGCCTAATCAAGTGCATTTTGTATTTTCTTCTGTTTCTTCTAGTTGCAACCAGACTGCATGCTGTATGGTTTACTCAACTCCTGATGCCAATAAAACCTTGAGTCTGTAGGTTCACTTAGGTGTGTGTGCTCACTGACATCGAGTCGACCCCCTCACAGAGACTCTATAGGACTTGGCAGAACTGCCCCGGGGGGTGTCTGAGACTGTAACCTTATGGGAGTAGAAAGCCTCATCTTTCTTCCACTGCGCGGCTAGTTGTCTCAAACTGCCAACCTTGCAGTTAGCAGCCCACCACTGCTATATTACTCCTAATATTTTTACTACTGCTACTATTAAATTTGGAAACATTCCTTATATTTAAAAAAAGCTTTCACTTATATGATCTCAGCTAATCCTCATAATCCTGTAAGAAAGGAAAGCATTTACTATGTTATTAAGAGAAGGAGAAATGGCTGCTGATGGAGACTAAAGGACTTGCTAGTAGCCTCAGGTAGTCAGAAAAGGAGCCACCTTTTTCACACAGCCACCTCCTTCACCCATCCTCCACTATGGGTGTGAGAGGAACCCAAATACCCCGTGCTGTGCCCAAGTGGGAAACAAATGAAATGCAAAATGGAGAGTCTGGCTTCAGATATAAGGGTTACAGAATGCCCTCAGAAGGTCTGACATCATTCTGCATCTCTCTCCTGTCGTGGTGCTACCGTCTAAAAGGATGGAGACCTCCATGGTGATGGTGTTACTCTGGCTGTGGAAGTCAAGAGTTTTACATGGTATTATTTTTTCTTGTATCATTTGTCATCCCCATTAATATTAAGTGATATCAGAGATTGAATGATCTTCATTCAGTCTTGACAGTCGCCATGGTTTTCATTGTGCATCTCCGTAGGCTGGTGAAACCAGCGGAGACGATGGTGGAGCAAGGAGGAGATGCAGGAGACTGTCAAGGTGGGACAGAGCTCTTCAGCGAGCCCAGCAAATGGTGCTTTGCAGTAAGAGGGAGGATGTGGCCCAGTCCGCCTGGCAGCATGTTCCAGGCGCACTCATGTACAACCCTTGAGTGGATTCTGAATCATAGGGCCCCCACAGAACAGGTTACAACTGCCCCTGTGGGTTTCCAAGGCGGTAACTCTTTATAGGAGTGGGGAGCCTCATAAGTACCATTTTCCAAGGCCATACGTTTGTAAGGGAGCAGCAAGCCTCATCTTTCTCCCATGAACTGGCTGGTGGTTTCAAACCGCTGACCCTGTGGTTAGCAGCTCAATGTGTAACCACTGCACCACCAAGCAGTATATATTATAAAAGGTACAAGGAAATTTCCAAAGGGTCTTGGAAAATTTTAGGATGTTTCTTTCCTTGAAGAAGTAGTATAGAAAATAGGAGGACATGTTTAGGACATAAAGCAGTGGTTTTCATACCTTTTTTTTTAAACATGACTTGCAATAAGAAATACATGGGGAAGCTCGCGCGCGTGTGTGTGTGTGTGTGTGTGTGTGTGAATGTGTGTGTTCACATGTGCATAAATGAAACAAAAGTTTCAGCGAATAATATTTTTACTTCATGCTGTATATTCTGATGGAGTCTCTGGGGGTCGCTCGGCTGCTTTTGCAAAATTGAAGCCTTGAGCTCACCCAGAGAAACCCTGAAAGAAACCCGTAATGATCTACTTCCCAAAACCAGAAAACCCGATGGAGCCCTGAATTCTCATGCTTTGTAACTAACTTCACCTAATTCACAACAGGAAGTGAATACACGAATATGGCCACGAATTCTATGCAACCACTCCCCTCTAAAGGTAGAGTCTACTTCTCCACCCTTTGAATCTGGCTTACTTTCCACGGATTGTACCAAATATCATATTGGATGACTTCCAGCTTTGACCTCATGAAACTTCACATCCTCGATGCTTGCTTTCCTAGAGTGGTGTTGCCCTGGTCAAACTGTGAAGAAAGCCAAGATTAAAGTTCACGTGGTACAGCCATCCCGCTTAAGACCAGCCCCAACCATCCTGCCAGCTGGAGGCAGCAGCATGAGTGAGCCTAGGTAAGATTAGCAGAACAACCGGCCAGCCAATTCACAGAATTGTTAAAAAAAAATGCAACATTTAAGCCACAGAAGTTGAGTTTGAGGCTGGTCTGTAGTACATCAATAGATAATCGATATAGACACATCTATATTCTTGCAGAACAATTGAGTTTGGGGCTTAGTTGAGCATTAATCCAAGGGGTTTGTCAAAAATCCAATGCAGTCAACGGAACACCAACTCATCCTGACCCCAATATACCAGTGTAGAATTGCTTCGTAGTCTTTCAGAAACTGTAAATCGTCACCTAAGCAGACTGCCTCATCTTTCTCCGCAGAGCGGCTGGTGGGTTTGAACTGCTGATCTTAGACTATCATATAAATTCAGTTCAGTGAGTCACTGGGCTTGGGGACCATATTCTTGGGAGCCACCAAGGTCATTTGGCATAATAGCATCCATAATGAAAATTCTCTACACCATACGGTCCCAAACTTAATTGGCTAACAGTCCCCTTTAAAAAAAATTCTTTTGTACTTATAGCCTTAACCTTGGATAAAGAGTAGGTATCTGATTTTGCAGCCCCCCTGGATCATTCCAGCACCCCCAGGGCAGTATCACCTACTTTGGGAAACACTGCTTTACCTCTTACTTTGGTGAATGGCAATAAAGGTCTAAATTGCTCCAGATCGGCCATTAAAGATGAAACGATTGTTTTTTCCCCAGCCCAAAGAAAGAAGAGTGAAGAAAAGTGAGCCTCTATGGAAACGATTAGTCAATGGACCACACACATGCAGCCTCCATGACCCGGAGACCTAAAGAACTGGCTTGTGCCCAACGACCCCTGCCACGTGCTCTGGGCTCACATAGAAGATCCTGGATAGAGTGGGAGGAGAATGTGGGACGAAGCTCCAAATCATAAAAAGATCCGGGTGGCTGGTCGGAGAGAGACTGATGGAACCCTCAAGACTGCCTCCTTAGCCACCTTTGGATCGGAACCGAACTCAGCCCCCTGGCTCAGTTTTCAGCCGAACAACAGGCAGATTTAGAAAAGAAACAATAACACTCGTGAGGTGCACATTCTGCAGAATAATCAACCATTTGAGATCCAAAGAGCAGCATTTTCCCAAAGACCAGGGTTAGACGGGTTTAGGAAACAAAAATGATGGATGAGAAACACAGGGAGGAATGATGCTGCACGGTGGGGATTGCTATCAATGACATGAAACAAAATGTGCTTGGGCTGTTAAGTAGTAAATGGATTTGTCCTGTAAACCTTTGCCCAATTCACACACACGTTCCTCAGAGAGGAAGATCCTGGGGACTGACTATAGAAATGGCTCCCAGAGGAAAGCACACAATATGGGCAAAGCGGCGCAGGGCAGAGGAGGAAGTCAAACAAGGGTGTGGGATGTCAGGCGGGTGCCCCAGGTGTTGTTGCACCCGAACCTTGCCGAGCCCTCTGGAGTGTACAGTCTCCTGCTCTGGGCCAAGGGGACTTTTTCATTTTCATGCCTTTGCACCAGTCGTGGGTGCAGGACGTCCTTGGAGCCCTCCAGGGTATTTTCAATCTACAGGGAACTCAGGAGACAGAGTAGGAGTGTCCCCAGGGTTTTCTTATTGTAAACTTTACAACCAAGTCTTTCTCCTGTGGAGCCTCCGGGTGGGTTCAAACTGGGCACTGAACATTCTGCCATCAGGACTCCTGGAAGGGATTATATATAATATATATAATTAATATCTATCTATCTATGTATCTATCTATCTATATATATCTTCCTTAATGTGGAGGGAAACACATTGAAAAATATTTGCAGGTTGTATTAGTCTGGGTACTTTAGAGAAACAAATCCACAGCAATTCATGTATAAGAGAGTTTTATGTAAAGAAAGTGTGCATCACGAAAACATCCCAACCCAATGCTGCCCAAGCCCACAAGTCCAACATTAACCC
>NW_022111324.1:74099018-74111038 GCF_000313985.2 Echinops telfairi
CCATCACAAAGCAAGAGACCCGAAAACTAGAAAGGCGAGGCTCACCACCCATTTATCCCTCCGCCTTTCAATTAGCCCCACATGTGATTATTGGCCAGGTTGGCACAATTAACTAACTCACAGGTACACCTGTTGAAGCAAAAGCAAACCCAAACCATGAGTGTCGGGTAATGGCCTGCCTCTATAGAAACCGTATGGGCAAGGCTTGGGCCACAGCAGAATGTAAGTCTTCCCGGGACACCTTGTGATTTTTCTAAAGCATGAGCATGAGGATGTAAAAGGTGGTTTTGAGGAGCTATTGCAAAGCCATTTTCCACTTACTTCCTTGTCTTCCCTGGTAGACTGTCGTGAGCCTGGTTCACTCTGCTGCCTGGCTACGGGTTAGGTGTGAGACTTTCTGCCTTGCCCCACACAGGACACCGCAGCAGGATATAAAATGACTTAGCACAGCCTACCCTTAGCTCCTCAGCAGCAGTGTCCCAACCTCTTGTTGCGGCCATCCGACCCCTTTCTCTTGGCGTCCTTCTGTGAGAGGACTGCAGGGAGCTGGCCCATTTGGCTACTCTCATTCTGAGAGTAAGTGCATGAATAATAAATTGTCTCAATCTAACAAAGGCTCGTGGTTTCCTCACTGACTGCATCATTGAGCCATGGCTGTGCCTTGTGTGTGACACGAAGGTGCACACAGTCATGGGTAGAAAGAATTCTGACGGAATCATTGCATCGATATTATCAGCTCTAGCAGGGCAAGTATGGTCTCTACTTTGAGCAGAGCAAGGTTGACTTTGGAGAGACTTGATCACTCAGGGTCACAAGACACCAAAAGGTTGAGGCCTAAACTGGATCTTGTGTCTTCTGACTTTAAAGTCGCTGCTCCGTCAATGGACTGTAATAAGCAAGCTTTGTCCAGACTCTACAGAATCTGAAAGCCCCACATAGACATGGTGGTCGCAAGGATCTTCTCTAGATCTGAAATGATACTGGGTTCCTCTGCGTGCGTCAGGCCTCCCGATCATTGGTGTCTTTCTCTGAGCTCCCGTAGTCACTGGAGCCTCCTGAGGTAGACCTTTCAATGAACGTTATTTGGCATCACTGTTAGAAGGCAAAGGTCATGCTACAAGTCCAAGGTAAAGATTTTAGCAGCAAAGGTGGCTCTAGAGTCTTCCTTTGGGACATCAGCTGAAATGAGGTTCTGCTCTTGAGGTTCTACCAGGTGTTTCTTCTGCATGGGCTCGGGCCAAACACGATGGGTCTCTTCCTTAGTTGTTAAATGAGGGTCATGATGGCATATTGTTTTCCTAGGGCTGTCAAAACATGTTACTGCTCACTTGGTGGCTTCTTCTGTCCCAGGCATTCTCTCACAGTTCTGGAAGCCCGAAGCCCAAATCAAGGTGTGTGCAGGGCCACGCTCATTCAGGATGCTCTAGGGGAGAAGCCTCCCTTGCCTGTTGTAGATTCTGGGGACTCTAGGGTTTCATGGGTTTGATTGCGTCATGCCAGTCTGCCTCCATCTTTGTAAGAAGTTCTCCTCTCTGTCGTTCCTCTGTTTATCTCTTAGACAGATCCTTGCCATTGGCAGTGCGGCCCCTCTGCCGCTCCCCTGGATAATTCAGGATGATCTCATCTCAAGAGCTTTAGTTACATCTCAAAGTGCCTTTTTGCAAAACAAGGTAGCACTTACAGGTTCTAGGGATTAAGATGTGGATGAATCTTTTAGGGGCAACCATTTGATCTCCTGCAGATGGTCTTCTTCCAGCTCTGCTAGGCCCCTGGGGAAGCATGTTACTTCTCTGAACCTCTGAACCAGCATTTCCTTACTGCAGAATAAGGGGTTGAGCTAATAGTTCTCCCAGTGAGTCCACTCAGTTATGAAAGTCTGTGGTACTTGGGTACCGAGTTAGTTAATTGTGCCAGCCTGGCCGATAATCACATGTGGGGCTAATTCAAAGGCAGAGGGATAAATGGGTGATGAGCCTCGCCTTTCTAGTTCTCGGGTCTCTTGATTCGTGATGGTCGCACCAGGGTGCAGCTGCCTTGGCAGTTCCCTGCTTCAGCTTGCAAGATTGACTTCCTGCAAGACATCCCCAAGGAGAAGCCACATGGACCTATCCCAATGCAGCCCTGGGTGCTGGAGCAGCCGTGTGGAGACCCCTGCTAGTGCTGAGATGCTTATTCGTTCACTGACTCAGCTTTCTTCCTGCAGTCGGCATCATTGCCTCTGTTTGTGAGGTGGAGGACTTTGTGGACTGGTGTTGGGTTAATGGGTTAATGTTGGACTTGTGGGCTTGGGCAGCATTGGGTTGGGATGTTTTTGTGATGCACACTTTCTTGACATAAAACTCTCTTATACATGAGTTGCTGTGGATTTGTTTCTCTTAAGTACCTAGAATAATACAGGTACTGATTGGGACATTTATAAGCCAAACTCCAAATTCACTGTCATTGAGTCAATGCTGACTCACAGCGTCCCCCCTGTAGGTTTCTGAGACTGTACAAGTTGACAGGAGTGGAAAGCCTGGTCTTTCTCCCGCAGAACTTCTGGTGGTCTCAAACTGCCCAACTCATAACCACTTCTCCACTGGGGCTTCTTCAGCAAGCTTTGAACAATATCATAGCAAAATCACAAGTAGTCATTGCACTTCCATTTTAAAGCTGTGCAAACATGCAAAGGTCCGTTACATTTCAGTTTTAAAACCATGCTTTTGTGCTGTCGATGTAAAACTTACATTCCAATAAAATTAATTATAACACTTTTTTTAAAAGGGAGACTTTTTGTGTTGATATGAGTAATGAAATTAATATATTATACTTTTAAATGTTTATTTTGATCAGGCTCAGAAAAAAAATAGTGCCCCCAAATTCCCATGTGCCCTTCACTCGTTCACTCATGCTCCTCAAATGTTACCCTCTTACCACACTTGCTTAGTTTCTTTTTCTCAATATGACACACATACAATCACTTTTCTGAAATATTTCAGAGTACTGACCTCTAAATACATCAAGGTGTCTTATTTCCTGAAGGAATTCCTTCAATTTGCGTATGTCTGTTATTCATTTATTACCATCTATAGGTCATGCATTTCTGATTTTAAAAAAAACCCATAGAAGAGATGTATAGTCTTCTCAGTACATGTCAGGAGACACATGATGTCAATATAACAGCATACTTACGTAGTTTCAACCTGTTTTCCAGAAAAGACATATTAATTAGAAAGGGGTAAACATTTGCTTTACTATGAGAAATGGACACAGACTACTTCAATCAAGCAATCAAATTTCCCATCATCTGAAATCAAACACCTTGAGAGTTGAGAGAGGTTGAAAAGTGGGTGCCAAACTGGAAGGGCAGAGAGGATTGGGAGTCAGAGAAACAGAGAACTCCTTGAAGTGAGGCCTTTGGGAATCAGTCTGGAATTGGATTATGAGTTAGGACTTTCTTCCTTCTGCATGGCTTGTTGAGAGTTGCTCAGCAGAGGGCGGAGGCTCTGGGCAACTTTGGGAACAGTGAAGCCTGCAGGCTCCCTGTGACTAATGCACGCTGTGCTATGTGTCTGTGCACACCGGCTGGGCCTGCCTGAGCCTCCTCAGGGGGCGGGACATACCCTTCTGGCTGCTGTCCTATCCCGCTGAGCTGGCCTAGTTCCACATTCCAGTCCCTTGCTGTCTTCCAGATTGGCTATACGTAAGAGGCCAAGCTTGGCTGGATTCTGAGATGCTGCAGTTATCAGCCGAGATCTGTGCATGGTCCCTGTGGAGCGGGCAGAGCAGCTTTACAGATTGGGAGATGGAAGCACCTACAGGGCAGATCACCTGCTCAGGGTCACGAGCTCATGGATGACACCTTCATGAGATCCAGTAGGCGCCAGCTGCCAGGGAGTGGATTGGAATCATGGTGGCCCCGGTAAGTCAGAGTAGAGCTGTGCTCCATGTAGTTCTCGCTTGCTAATCACCAAGCCTTTCTTCTCAGGTGCCTCTGGGTGCCCCGGAACCTCCTCCCTGAGCACGTTCACCCCGGCACCACCTGGGAATGCCGGGGTACCCATGATACTTCTAGATTTCTATGACAATCAGAAAGAGCAAAGGGCACACTGGCAATGGGTATGCACCCATGGATCCCGTTTCACGGCTACTAATCTTTATCACCACGCACTTGTAAAAGACTGGCGTTTTGTACCTGAAAAACAGTCACTGGCATGTAATTGACATATCATGCAATACTGTAGTTCAGTCATACTGAGAAGAGTTATGTGATCATCACCAAATGAATTTAGAACATTTTCTTCTTTCTTGTACTCATTCATTGCTGTTAGCTCCTCCCCTGCCATGGCCCCGGGTAATTATTAATCCAGTTACTAAATCTATAGATTTAGCTATCCTAGATTTCATATTACAGGGGGGGAAAAACCTACAAAACAAAACCAAGGGACACACACACACACACACACAGCCCAACAATGACAAAATAAAGCGGAGAAAAACTTCGATTGAAAAAAAAGCATATGCTATTACAAAATGGATGAAATCAAAACTGGATTAAAAGGGAGATCAAATGATAAGTTGTGATATTTTAACCCAACTGCACCATCCAAAATAGACTTTACAATGCTCTCTATCTGATAGCAAGGCTGTTTACAGCTCTGGACTCTGGTCTGAGGCGTAATTCTCGTGGGGACCCTGTAGGTAGATTGTGAGCTTCCACTGTGAAGGCACAAGTGCCAAGGGCCTGCAGAAGTCAAAAGGAGGCCTTCTTAGTGAAAGAGGTAGAAGTAAGTTTCCCATTTCACATGCAGTATTCCTTTCGTCTCAACCAAAGGAGTGGTTGGCCAGCATTATATTGACCCCCCTGACAGCAGGAATCTGTGGGCAATGTGCATTGGGCTCACACATGAACCTGCCTGAGGGTGACCAGGAGAGCTAACGGGAAAAAGAAGACCCCCCTGCCTTAACCAAACCAGTTGCTGTCCATTTGACTCTCTTTCATGGTAACCCCATGTGCGTGCTCTGTAGTGTTTCTAATGGCTAGTTTGTCCTTTTAATAAAATAGAAAACCAGCGCTTTTTCCTTGTAATAGGTTTATTGGCATATTCTTCACATATCATCCAATGTAATCATTCAGTTCTATTAAGATTTTTGCAGTCAACTGGACACCCCCTGACAGAAGGGCCATGGGGAGGAGAAGAGCCAGTCAGGGTGCAGGGTGTCAATGATGAAACATACAGCTTTCCTCTAGTTCCTAAATACTTCCTCCCCCCCATTATCATGATCCCAATTCTACCTTACAAATCTGGCTAGACCAGAGGATGTACATTGGTACAGATAGCAAGTGGAAACACAGGGAATCCAGGACAGATGACTCCTTCAGGACCAGTGGTGAGAGTGGCGATGCCTGGAGGGTGAAGGGAATGTGGAGTAGAAAGGGGGAACCAATTCCAAGAATCTGCATGTGACCTCCCTGGGGGATGGGCAACAGAAAAGTGGGTGAAGGGAGACGTTGGACAGTGTACGATATGACAAATTAATAATTCATAAATTATCAAGGGTTCATGAGGGAGGGAAGAGTGGGGAGGGAGGGGAAAAATGAGGAGCTGATATCAAGGGCTCAACTAGAAAGAAATTGTTTTGAGAATGATGATGGCAACAAATGTACAAATAAAATGTACATTAAAATGATTAAAAAACCAAACAAAAAAATTGTGCAGTCATTACCACCATTAATTCCGGACCATTTTCTTCTTTCTGGTGCTCATTGTTGTTAGCTCCCCATTGCCCCACCTTCCCTTGCCATGCCCCTAGGTAATTATCAATCCAGTTACCACCTCTATGGATTTCCCTATCCTAGATTTCATATACAGAAAATCAGAACAAATGCAAACAGGAAACGAGCAACCAACAAACGCACAGCAATCATGACTAGCCCCAAACAGAGAAAAACATCAATCAAAAAAGTACAGACAATATTAAAACATGAAACAACTCTAAAATAGGTCCAATGGGAGATCAATTGATAAAATGTTACATTTTAACATAACTGCATCTGTCGTAATCGAGTTCACAATGTTCTGGGTGGATGAGAACCTCCGCCCCTTCAATTACCGCTAAGGGCCTTAACTGTTGGTGCCCACCCAGAGACTTCCAACTTGGCCTCAAACCAAAACCAAACCAAACTCACTGCCATTGAGTCAATTTGACTCATAGTGACCCTATAAGACCCCTGTGGACTTCTGAGACTTTAACTCTTTAAGGGAGGGGACAACCGCATCTTTCTTCTTTAGGGCTACTGGTGAATTTGAACAGTTGATCTTTGGGTTATAGCTCAATGCATAACTCACTGTACTGGCAAGGCTAGTTTATTTTAATTCTCTTGGCCTATCCTCTCTCTAAATTCCCATCCCATATGGTGTTGTCAGGACTTTAAGGGATCAAGGTCAGTAGTGCATGTGGGAAGTTGTGTTATTCTGGGTGGACTGGAGAAACAAGTTCATAGACATGCATATGTGTATAAGAAAGAGCTTTATATACAAGAGCAACTGAATATTGAGAAAATATTTCAGCCCAGTTCAGATCAACTCCTTAACCGATATTAGCCCATACTCTGATACCAATCTATAAAGTCTTCTTCAGACTCACGAAACATGTGCAATGACGCCGAATGCAGGAAGATCACAGGTCAATGGGTGGAAAGTCTTGTGAATCCAGTGGCAGTGTAAGCATCTCAGCACTGGTGTGGGTCTCCACGTGGCTCCTCCAGCTCCAGGCCTCTAGTGTATCCCCTTGTGTCTTGTCAATAGGAATGTCTTGCAGGGAGTGAGTGAGTGTCCTGCCTCCAACAAGCGATTTATCTCCTTAACAGCTCCAAATGAGGTCAAGCTGTGACCTGATTGACAGGCTAAACTCACCCCTTCACTCTTAAGTCTCAAGTTGACAACAGATTATGTAACTACCACAGAAGGATATGTTACCTAAGAGGCAGTGTGGATCTCTTCTGTGTTTAAATCCATGTTCAGTCACTCTTATTCCCTACGCAGCCTTGCTGCTAGTTTAATCTGTAAAATGGAGATAATATTCCCGGCACAGATTTAGAGGAATTGAAGTGGCTCACGTCCTAAGTACTCTTCAGATACACATCTGGCTCTCAGAATAAATGAGCAGTTGGCTGCTTTCCCCTCCTGTGTGCCTGCCTGGGGCCTGCACAAAGGGACTGGTGTGTGTGTGTGTGTGTGTGTGTGTGTGTGTGTGTGTGTGTGTCTGTGTCTGTGTGAGTGTGTGTGGCTGCCTGAAATTGCCTGTCGGATGGAGTTCTCATTGTTTCTGTTATACCCTCAGCACGTGGAATTTCAGAAAAACACCCCACTGAATTCTTTTTAGATTATAAATAGAAAAATTATTGAATTTTTTTTCAAGTCACTTGTATTTACCCCAGCGGTTTGTTACTGAAACATGCAGTCATGAGCACAATAAGATGTGACAATAGGAAATGTAGCCTGAAGAATAAGCAATTATTTGCTGCAAAGAACTAAAATAACCTCATCAGGTGGGTACCAAAGGTCTTTTGTCAAGTTTTTTTCAGCCCCTTGGGCTTGCGGAGCGTGAATGGTGACCATCAATGGGACTTCACCTGGCTTGATGCCATCGCTCTCCATGTCCTTTTGTTGAGGATTGACTTTTTGATATCAGGGTGTTTGTGTAACAAAGCAAACCTGAAATGAGACCTATTCTTGGAGGGGTGGGGGGCTGTCTACCTCACTGGCTCCTGACTCAGGAGTGGATAGTCATTGGTCACTGAGTTGAACCGGTCCAGAATTGGCAATTCCATGCTCATTCCTCTTGGACGGGCCTGCACACACTCAGGAGATGAGAGAAGAGCTTTCTGTGAGTACCCATTGCATATGCTCATTCCAAGAAGTGCAGCGTCTTCCGGGTCAAGAGATGCAAAGCCCAAACCTGCAAGAGGCCAGCCAATTACCCTGCTGCCTCAGTCAGTTCTCCGCATCCGGAGAAACCAAGTCCTGGGTAAGAGAGGAGCAAAGTACGCCAGGGATACGGAGCCTGAGCTGGACCCTTGGCCCTCCTAAGCTCGGGGAGTTGTCTTAGCCTTGACTTGGTGGTGGTGTCAGGTGGGGGCGGGCAGTGGGGGGTGTTCTAGAAGGAGCTGCAAGTGCACTGCAAGAGGATCTGGACTGCTTTGCTCTGAGTCCAAATTTAGCTTTTAAATTACAGGATGACCTGCTGGAGCTTTCCATCTATAAAATCAGGGGTTTTTGAGGTTACCTGAGAAATAGAAAGTAACTTACAAATTGGGGACAGCCATTGGCCACCTTCAACTCTGCTTTCTGTTTGCTGTCTCTACTATGCTCCTCAGCAAAACAGATGTGTGTTAGTCTGGGTACATTAGAGAAACAAATTCACAGAAACTTATATACATAAGAGAGAGTTTTATATGAAGGGCAAGTGCGCATCAAGAAAACATCCCAACCCAGTGCAGCCCAAGCCCACAAGTCCAACATTAGCGCATTTGTCCGACACCAATCCACAAAATCCTCCTCCATCTCACAAAATACACAAAATGATGCTGACTGCAGGAGGAAAGCTGAATCAGTGAGCGTGTAAGCATCTCAGGGCTGGCAGGGGTCTCCACATGGGTGCTCCAGCACCCAGGGCTGCATCAGGGTAGGTCCCTCCGGCTTCTCCTTGGGGATGCCTTGCAGGAAGTCAGCCTCTGATCTGACCATCAGAAAGCAAGAGACCTGAGAACTAGAAAGGCGAGGCTCACTGAGCCATTTATCTCTCTGCGCTTCCTTAACCCCACATGTGTTAATCGGCCAGGTTGGCACAATAAAGGAACTACCTCAAGATGCAAACCTGCTTCCTTCACTGATGGCCACAAATGGCTATCAAGCACTCGGCGAATATGTTACTTTTCATGGAGATCCAAGGGACAAGAAGAGATGATAAGAACCCTCTTTGACCAGGCCTCCTCCCTCTCCCAACTCTCACTTTCCATGGAGATGAAAAGTTCCCTTATTCTACCCAAGTAAAGTAGTTTCTCCACTGTTTCAGGAAGAATCTGGGCCTCAGACAACGCCAATGTCAAGGGGACTCTGCTCCCTCTCTTCGCCTATTTGCCAAGGCTGCCCTTGTGGTAAAGGAGAGCTCTTTCTTCTCCCAGGTGTAGTGGCATTCAGCTTGATGACAGCTCCTCCCTTTGGCTTTGTCCATTGTGGCCATCAAGGTCCTATTGTATATGCAAACTCAGCTCACTGTCATTGAGTGAATTCTGACTCATAGCAAGCCTATAGGACAGGGTAGAATGGCCCCTGTGCCTTTCCAAGACTCTAACTCTTTACAGGAGTTGAGAGCCCTGTCTTTCTCCCTCAGAGTTGTTTGGTGGTTTCAAACTGATAACGTTGTAGTTTGCAGCCCAACACATAGTCACTTTGCCACCAGGGTTCCTGGTATATGCAAAGGAAATCAAATTCCATATGTCATTTGTGTTAGGCCAGGTTGGCTAGAGAAACAAACCCAGTGACAATTATTTATGTATAAGAAAGAGCTTTACACATTGCCGCATGGGAAGCACTGGAGGAAATCATGCTAAGTGAAGTACGCCAAACACAAAAGGACAAGTACAGCATGAGTCCACTGAGGTAAGCTTTAAAAAAGAATGGGGCATAGGGGGAAAGCTACTATATATGTACATCCCTGGGGTGAGGTCCAGCAACTATGACAGGGGCCAAACCCATTCCAGGGATATATATGGCAGCCAACTAAATAAGGGGTAAAGAAAGAGAAAGAAAAAAAGACATGGGTAGTGGGGGAGCAGGGCACTAACACACCCAAGGGGAGGGGATTGTTTATAGCTCCACAGGAGAGACCAGGCTTCAACCTGTTGTGCCAAGACATGAATACAACATACCGGCACGTGCCAGGGAACCAATAGAGAGGTCTGTATGCAGGGCTGGCCCCAATCCCAATTATGTGGACACACGCCCCCGGACCCCCTCAGAAGAATGCACTTCAGAGGACAGCACTGGGGCCACATCTTGGGGAGATGGGCGCATCA
The DNA here is from genome assembly GCF_000313985.2 of Echinops telfairi. Taxonomy (NCBI): domain Eukaryota; kingdom Metazoa; phylum Chordata; class Mammalia; order Afrosoricida; family Tenrecidae; genus Echinops; species Echinops telfairi. Next base: position 74,109,079 of record NW_022111324.1, read on the forward strand.
GATTAGAGCACACGGGAGAAATACAAAGGGATGGAGTGGGAAGAAAGGACATCCTGGCCCACCAAGCCCCAAGGACGATATTCCTGCTCAGAGTAGAGAACACACAGAGAGGACCATTGGGCCGGCCACACCACGAGACACGACATCCCTCACTAAACCATAGCACTGTGGGGGACAACACTGGAGACACAGTGCGGGAATAATGCACAATCTGACCCCATCACACGGGAAAAACACTAAGGGCATGCAACAGAGCAGCAAGGGGAGAAAAGTGATGAAATTCCTAGGGAATACCAAAAATAGACTTTGGAGTCAGAGTGTGGCACCCCATCAGACTCGGCTGGAAAACACTCGTAAAGGCCAACAAACAGACCTTGTACTATTTATAGGGTTTTCCATTTTTGACAGTGGCTTTCTTTTTGTTATTGTTATTTTGTTTTGGGATTTTTTGTTGGTTTTAACTTCCTTTGTTGTTTTATTTGGCTTTGCCTGGCTTTTGCACTTATTAATGTATCTGCATGTCTATCTGCTTAAGATAGGTAGGACAAATAATTCGGAGATGAAAAGAACGGGACCTATGGTTCTGGGGGGTGGGGAGATACCGAATGGTTCGGTGGGGCACGGGGGGTGGGGGTGGGGGGCGGGGATACCAGAGAAGGGGAGGTGGAGGAAAGGAAGGGAAGGGTAACCAACCCAGGGACAAGGGAACAACAAGTGAACTAAAATCAATGGAAAGAAGGTTATAGGATGCCTAGTGCGGCTTAATCAAGGGTAATGTAGCAGCGAGAAATTACTAAACCCGAATGAAAGCCAAACATGATGGACAAGAGGAAAGTAAAAGGAAATAGAGGAAAGAACCAGGAGCCAAAGGACATTTATAGAGGCCTAAATACAGGCATGTATATATGTAAATACATATATAATGAGAGGGGAGTAGAACTATGTACTCATATATATATGTTAAGAATTAAGGTAGCAGATGGACATTGGGCCTCCACTTAAGCACTCTCACAACACAAGAACACTTTGTTCTAACAATCCAGCATTCTGTGATGCTCACCTTCCCGACACAATCGTTGAAGACAAAATGGGTGCATAAGCAAATGTGGTGAAGAAAGCTGATGGTACCTGGCTATCAAAAGATATAGTGTCTGGGGTCTTGAAGGCTTGAAGATAAACAAGCATCCATCTAGCTGAGAAGCAACAAACCCCCATGGATGAAGCACACCAGCCTGTGTAATCATGAGGTGTCGATGGGATCAGGTATCAGGCATCAAAGATCCAGAATAAAACCATACCCAAGGTGAAAGGTGGCGTGGCGGGGGGGATGGAGTGGAGACCCAATGCCCATCTGTAGACAATTGGACATCCCCTCACAGAGGGGTCACAGGGAAGAGATGAGCCAATCAGGGTGCAGTATAGTACCGATGAAACACATAACTTTCCTCTAGTTCTTTTGTGCTTCCTTCACCCCACTATCATGATCTCAATTCTACCTTACAAATTGGATTAGAGCAGAGCATGCACACTGTTACAGATAAGACCCTGCAACACAGGGAATCCAGGATAGATAAACCCCTCAGGGCCAACAATGAGAGTAGAGATACCAGGAGGATTTGGCGAGGGTGGGGGAATTTATCACAAAGATCAACAAGAACCCCCTCCCATGGGGACAAATAATAGAGAAGTGGTTGAGAAGTGATGTAGGACAATGTAAGATATGAAATAATAATCTATAACTTATCAAGGGTTTGTAAGGGAGGGTAGGTGGGGGAGGGAGGGGGGGAGAAATGGGGAGCTGATATCCAGGGCTCAATGGAAAATAAATGTTTAGAAAAGAATGATGGTAATATTTGTACAAATATGTCAGATGCAATTGATATATGGATTGTAACAAGAGTTATAAGAGTCCCCAATAAAATGATTTAAAAATTTAAAAGGAAGGAGCTTTTTTTTTTTT
>NW_022111324.1:74112336-74155254 GCF_000313985.2 Echinops telfairi
ATGCCCTTTGCCTCCTACTTCTTTCCTCTATTTCTTTACGCTTTCCTCCTGTCCCAATACCATGATCAGTCCATTCTGGCTTCAGTAGTTCCTCATGGTTGCCTTGACCGTGGTAGGAAGGAGCTTTATATGAAGAGGTCATTATAGACCAAGAAAACATCTCATCCCAGTCCAACTCAAGTCCCTAAGTTCGATGCTAGTCCATAAGTCCCTCTTCAGACCCACTCAGCCACATGCAATGATGCAGAGTTCAGGAAGACCACAGGCCGGTGGGTACAAAGTCTTGTGGATGCAATGACTATGGCTCTGGCCACAAGCCACCTGCAGGAAGGTGAAGGCAGAGAGAGGTGGGGAAGTTCCTATAGCCCTCCTTATGACAGGCTGAAAACTACCCCTACATTTTTATATATCTTCAAGTTGAATGAAATTACATAACTTCCATACTGTTTCTGCAGAAACAAAACCTAAATGGGGAGTTAATCCTTATGTTTTCAAACCCAAATACTGAGCATTTGCCATCATCTTGCATCAGGATGGCTACTTGGTTTTATTACAAATGATAGGGAGGGAACTTGGAAACCATCGATTGCAATGCTTTGCTTTTCATTTTGTATTTTCCAAAGCGATTAGTGGGCCAAGGACACAATTTTTAAAGAAAATTGTACAATAAGAATAAAAGAGGACAAAATACATCAGAGCACCTTACAAGAACAGTCTTTTTTTTTTAAATCATTTTACTGGGGCTCATAAAATTCATCACAATACATAGTATTGCAGTATGAAACTTTTGTTTGGATTGTGTCTGTTCTATGTGAATGCCCTTGTATATTGAGTCATGAAGTATATAATTGGTTTCTTACTGAGAGAATCCTCCCCCCAAAGTTTTACAACCATGGCTTCCATTTCATTGCTTCTCAAATTCTGTTCTTTGGATCATGCTGATCTGACTTACCTGAAGCAGGACAGTTGAAATGTAGGTTCCAGAGCTTGCTGACTAGGATCCTTTGTGAGTAAACCCGGTAATGTGTACTTTCAGCAATTTCCCCCACTTCAGTGTTCTGTATATGTACTGGGCATTTAAAGAACTGAGTACTCTGTCTTAGGAACAGTTCCTTGCACTTTCCATGCACAGTTGACTTATTCACAAGAATGCAGAACATGAGCTGTGAAGCCCGGAAGTGAGAGATGGTGAGTATTCAGACCAACAGTCTGGCCCTCAGTGCCGCCTCCCTGCCACGATGCTCTAGGCCCAATAGAGCATACATGGGGAGAAGGGGGTATTATGAAAACTTCTTAGATATAATCCACACCTTAAGGGAATCAGTCACTGGGGTAGAGGCTCAGGATCATAGTCTCAGGGGATATCAAGATTAATTGACATATCTTAGCTCATAAAGACAATGTTCTTTCTATATTCTATGTCGGTGAGTAGCAATGGGGATTTTTGAAAGCTCCTGAATGGCCACCAAAAGTACAACTATTGGTCTGTCCACATGCAGAAGGAAAAAAAATCTTGAAAATCAAGAGATGCATGGAAACAATTGGACTCATGAACCATACAAACACTGGTCTCTACAACCCTGAGACTAGAAGAACTCGATCCTAATTCTAACTGCCCTCAAAGGGTCGTATTAGAAGGTCTTGGTTAGAGTGCAAGGAAAACATGAAGCAGAACACAAAGTCACAAAAAATGACGAGGCTTCCTGGTTGGCTAGAGACTGGTGGAACCCACAGAACTATGGCCTTGGTCACTTTTCAGATCTGAAATGAAAACTCACCCCCATGGCTCAATTTTTCAGCCAAACAGCAGACAAGTCCGTTATGGAAATAATAACACTTGAAGGGTATGCACACTTCAGAATCATCGATCGTTTAAGATAAGACAGGCAGCATGTACCCAAGAATAAGGTTCAGAAGGCTTATGAAAGAAGGAGAATACAACAAGAAAACCCAGGAGTCAGTGGAACCAATGACGGTACATTGAGAGGCTTACAATGAATGAGATGAAACAAAGTATTTCTGAATTTTTTATAACGGAAAACTGATGATCTGCTGTGAAAACCCTCACTCAATGCCGCATACAAAGTTGTGTTGTTTTTTTTTTAAATAAAATCTATTGAGAACTTCTACTCCGCATCCTCAATAACAGTAAAGCATGACATTGTAAGAAATGGCACCACGGGACGTGAGGACAGGCGTCTCCTCCCCCTCTCCCGGCAGCCGCACACTGCTCTCTCGGTTTCCAGGTGCTTGTCTCAGGGAAAGGGCTCTGCATTTTCCCAGGATCCTTTGGGATGACCTCCTTCCTGGAGACACCACAGCAGTCATTCTGAGTTTCTGGAAATTATCCAGTGTCTGAAACACACGAGTGAACATACATTTTCCTTCAGTCTTGAAATTTACTTGAGGAATGGTTGAGTTCATTGTCAGACCCACAATTTTAAATTAGATCAAACTCCCTAGGACACCCACTGAGTCCTAGCGGTTCATCCAGAAATTTAAACCAGATTCTCTTGCGCTTGGTACACGTGATTCCCTCCCTTGAAAATAGTGTGAACACCCAGCCATAGAGTAAAACTGTTCATTACAAGTAATGTTTGCCCTTGAATGCCATTAGCCTGCTGGGCCACATCCAATCGTCTCTCCTTGCACGTTAGACACTGTTCTCAGGGGTGGTCAGCTTGGTCTTTGTAGCTGCACATTCTGGGGAGCTGGGTGGTTCAGGCTCCTTGAGAGGAGGTAAGAGTGTCTTCTCCTCTTCCCACATCTCAAGAATTTGTAAAGTTCTTGTATCCTCACCCCCTTTTTTTGTATGTACGGTGAGCACCCGGCTGTTAAGCGCATTCCTGTGTAACCCAACATTCCCCTGTCCTCCTCTTTGCATGAGACAGATGAAGAAGGATAACAAGATTTCAGGTTTTTTGTCCACAGAAGCACAAGGAAAGATGCCCCAGCTCTGCTTCAAAACCCTGGCAGTTCTCCCTGAAGGTTTCTGGAGTCTCTCATATGAATTGACAACAGTCGTCTTTTCTTCTTTTGAATTAGGCCATGGGCTCACATCCCACAGCTGACACTTACAGGGCAAACGCCTGTGTTCAAGAAAGGGTCCTAAATGGGTGCTTAAGCAAATGTGGTGGACAAAGCTGATGGTGCCCGGCTATCAAAAGATATAGCGCCTGGGGTCTTAAAGGCCTGAAGGTAAATAAGCCGCCATCTAGCTCAGAAGCAACAAAGCCCACGTGGAAGAAACACACTAGCCTGTGTGATCACAAGTTGAAGGGATCAGGTATCAGGTATAAAGGGACAAAACTCATATTGTAAATGAGGGGGAGTGCAGATTGGGGACCCAAATCCCATCTGTGAGCCACTGGACATCTCCTTACAGAAGGATTGCGGGGAGGAGTGAGCCAGTCAGGGTGCAGTCTAGCAATGGTGAAACATACAACTTTCCTCTAGTTCTTAAATGCTTCCTACCCACCCTCCCTCCCCCCACTATCATGATCCGAATTCTACCTTGCAAGTCTGGCTAGACCAGAGGATCTACACTGGTACAGATTGGAACTGGAAACATAGGGAATCCAGGACAGATTACCCCCCCAGGACCAGTGGCGAGAGTGGCGATACCAGGAGGGTGGAATGAAGGTGGGGTAGAAAGGGGGAACCAATTACAAGGATCTACATATAGCCTCCCTTCTGGGGGATGTACAACAGAAAAGTGGGTGAAAGGAGACGTTGGGCAGTGTAACCTTTGACAAAATAATAATAATTTATAAATTATCAAGGGTTCATGAGGGAGGAGGTGGTGGGGAGGGAGGGGAAAATGAGGAGCTTATACCAAGGACTCAAGTAGAAAGCAAATGTTTTGAGAATGATGATGGTAATAAATGTGCAAATGTGCTGGACACATGGATGTGTATATGGATTGTGAGAAGTGTTGTACAAGCCCCCAATAAAATGATTTTAGAAAAAAAGAGGGTTCCGTCTCCCAAGACCCACCAAACTGCCTATTCTCCCCAGGAGAGGTGTCCCCGTGCGTGCAATCTTCCCTGAGATGCAGTCCCTCCAAGTCTCAAGCAGGTGTGAGGGCAGTGACCAATCTGCTCTGCTCAGTGCGCCTGCAGCAACCCTCTGACATGTCTGGGAGAGTCTGTGGGGTTTACCTCTCTCTACATGCGCTTCCTCTTCTCCGGGCCCTCTCCACAGTCCTTCAGCCGGTAGGTTTCCTCTTCCCTGGCAAGTTTACTCAGCTAAATAGGTACCTAAAGACTCCTCATGTTATGGACCCTTCAGACCCACTCAGACAGGTGTGGATCACAGATACAGACAGACGCAGCACTGACAGAGTTGGAACCTTATTCTTTGGGTTACCTCACACTTGTTAGTGTTTTCCATCTGCAAGTTTGCAATCGCAGTGAGATCCTGACCTCTCCTAAGTACCAAGCACAGAGCAAGCACTCTGCAGTTTGCTATTGCTTGTTTTTTCTCCTGGTTCAGACGAAGCAAAACCAGAATGGGCCTAAATTTGTAAAATGTGGGTAAACCCAAAAGGTACCTGAAGGCTCTGGAACTGGAAATCCCTGCTAGAAACGTCCTCTTTGAAAACAAAGTTAGAGTTCATGTTGAATAGCAAACAACTCCCTGGATTGACAGTCAGAGACAATGGTGCCCCAATCAAAGATGATAGTCAACTGTGAATGGCCATCCCTTTCCAGAGTCCGGGCAATAATCCATTATCCAGGCTCCTCTAAGGGCACACTATGCTTCTTCCAAACTTCGATTCCCAGGTTTGACCTGTATTTTTTTCCATTCTACCCATTGTTCCATTTCATCCAAATTTTAAGAATTCATATCTGTTTTGATTTCAATTCCTCAGGCAGGGCTGAACCAACTGGAACTGATTTGAACTGGGAACTCTATTTATGACTACGAGAGATGGAAAGCCATTAACATGAGAAATGAGCAGTAAAAGGCAGGACCATCTGACTATTTTTAATGAGTCCATTTATGAATACATGGAGCATCACATCTAAAAGCCCAAATGCTAAACCAGATTGCTGTGTTCCTTTGCTTATTGTCCCTCATGGAAGGGGCTGGGTACAGTGAGAAGGGAGAAAATCACCGATAGAAGGAGGTTTTGCTAGCGGCATCGTTGGTCACAGGTCACTTTGTAGGAGGGAAGGGAGAGCTTAGATTTTTCAGCACACTCCCAGAATGAATTGTTTGCCTTATTTCAAATCCTTCTCCCCACTAATACCAAAGGGAACTTTTCAAAGTGTATTTCTGATGTGTGCCTTTCTTCTGCTTTTTCAAACTGTTCTTGTTGTCAGTTTTCATTGAGGCATCACCCACTTGGATGAGCCCACGTCCAACAGCCCAAGCTTGCCTTGTCGTGTGTCACCTTCACCAGTGTTAGTGTACACATGCCTACGCTTGCAGCCACTGAGCATTTTCAACACTGCTCACGCTAGGGGATCATCGGCCAGCACCATCTTGAACAATATTCTGTGCTGATCCATAGGTGTGCATCAGTTAATTTTGGGGGAAAAAATTGCAAAGCCTTTCTTCTAGCCTGTCTTAGTCTGGAAGCTCCACTGAAACCTGTTGGAAATACTGGTGGCATCACTTCTGGCACCATAGAAACATTCACATGACCAATATGACAAACTGTAGAGAGGTGGTGTAAGTAGCTTCATGAGGCTCTGGGGAAAAGGAGGAGGAGGAGGAGGAGGAGGAAGAGGAGGAGGAGAAGGAGAAGAAGAAGAAGAAGAAGAAGAAGAAGAAGAAGAAGAAGAAGAAGAAGAAGAAGAAGAAGAAGAAGAAGAAGAAGAGACCCTATCCAGTTAAGGATTAGGGTAATCCCTGCATGTCTGGCCTTCCTCACCGGCTTTATCTGGCTCCCCCTCCCCCAGCCTTCTCTTTGCGGCTCTCCTCCGCAGTGCTTGACCTCACTGAACTTGCTCTAGCTCTGAAAGTACTCTTCATCCTTTCTTACCAAAAGACTTTGCCTTTGGGTTGGCACCAATTTCTGGATATACTTTAATTCCCCAAACATCTCCCTATTATATCCTGACAGTACTTCTCTTCCTATGGTTCATATCCCAGCATTCATTAGTGTAAATTTTAACTCCTGCATGCTCCCCCAATCTGCAAGGTCGATGAGTCTGAACACCTTGTCTCCTTGGCCACATCCTTGGTTCCTCAGTTGCTGACCACGACAGAGCACAGAGGTCCTAACTGAAACAATGAATGGCATGAGAAACTATTTCATGTCTCAAATGTTCAGCTGCTTTAAAAGCTAGGCATACCAACAGCATCGACCACATAAGGGTATTGTTGAAGCCTAAAGTACATTAGGTAGCCAAAGTCATAAACCATTTAGACCAGGATCTGCCTCTGTCGAAAAGAGCACGACAAATGGCACTCCTCACGATTATCATTACTAGCAGTAGTCGCAGTGGGGGCAGACTTTGAGGGAGCAGGTGACACAGCTCTTTCAGTATTTTACACCAACCTAATGCCTTCAGAGAGGGCTGATTAGCTGTTGCTGCTGAACAAACTACCACAAGACCTTACCATGATTAATAATTTAAACCAAATCTACTTGTTTATTTGCAAGCAAATGTTTTATAAGTTACCACAGCATTCGATTTGACATATTAGTGCTGGTTTTATTTATTCGTGGAGTTACCTACCAGGAATCCTAGACTTGATTGGGCTCAGCTATCCAGCACTCACCCCAGGTTTCTTTTCTTTTTATAAAAATTTCACTGCAGCGAAAAGTGCAGCTCAGACAACCGTCACCAATTCAGCCTTGGTCACTTGTACAATTCAGTGAAACCCCTGGTTTGGTTGCAGTTGATGGAGGCGCCTTCATTCACAAGGCTGGTGCATGTACCGGGAAATTGCAATCAGCAGAGGGCTGGGATCACTGGGACTCTTCCTGAAAGTGCTCCATCTCACTTCTGTCTGCTCTGTCCATGTGGCCTCTCCACATGGGAGCCTCAGAGTAGCTGAACGCCTCACACTCTCCTGGGCAGCTCGAATGGGCACAGTGGGGGCTTTGGTGCGCTCATTGTGTTGGGGACTCTTTCTGCTCCCATTTGTTGCATGCAGTGTCTTAGCCTTCTGGGGTGATGAGAGGGGAGCGTCCAACCCACTGAGAGCTGCCTCGAGAAAAACTGGCCCAACCTGCAGAGTCTTTTCTGAAGGGCCAGCATCATTCCTGCCACATTGTATTTGTCACATGGGGAAAGAGTTCAGTCCCCATTCAAGGGGAGGGCCGTAGATGCCCCCTTTAGATGGAAGGAGAGTCAAAGGACTGCTAGACATGGGTTATAATGCCTTCCCCTCCTCCAGCTGTGGCAGATTACACAATGGCCTGATAAGGAACCTCACAGGCTCTTGGTATAAAAACTACCACAAGCTACGAGGAGGACAACGTGATCTGTCTTGGAAGAAGTATAACCCAATGCCTCTTAGAGGCAAGGATGGCGAGACGCTGTGTCACAAACTCTGGACATGTTGTCAGGAAAGACCAGTTCCTGGAGAAAGACATTATCCTTGGTCAAGGGGAGGGACAGTGAAAGAGGGGAAGGCTTTCAAGGAGATGGACGGACACAGTGGCTGCAGCCATGGGATCAGGCACAGGAACAATTGTGAGGATGGCGCCGGACTGGCAGCGTGTTGTTCTGTTGTGCCTAGGGTCACTAGGGGTCAGAACTGACCGGATGGCACCTAACAACAGCCTGAGTCAGAAGTGGCCTGATGGCAGTGCGCTTTGAGTTTTGAGTCTCAGCTTCAGGACCCCTGAAGCTTAAACCCAGCAGCCATTCTGCAGGAGAAGGCTGTGGTGGAAACCCTGTCGGGAAGTTGTACCCTGTCCTACAGGGTTGCCAAGAGCAACATGCTTGGATTTCTTTGTGTTTTAGTCTCCGTCTCAATACCCTGAGCGTTGGGCGCTCCTTGTCTCCCGAGGGATCCAATCCTGTCCGGACAGTTTTCGTTATGATGCAACTCATCTTTTTTTTTTAGGATGCAACTCTTACGTGACATTAGCGTGAACCTCTAGCTCCCACCTGGTCCTGTGGAATAAGTAAGATCAATACTAACCTCTGACAGAAAGACAGCACACTTGATGAAATCAGGAAGTTATGATGGGAAATTATTTAATTCGTCTATAGACAAGGTTCAAATTTTAGCAATTGGTCCACCAAGGTCATCTGTCTGGTTCAGATGCGACATTGTATTTACTTGTCTCATCTCTTTGGTTTCCTACAATCTTCCTTTCCAGGAATTCTTACTTATTAGGTTTAAAGTGGGTCCCAGGAAAGTGTCTTTTTCAAAGGTTTCACAGAAAAATTTGCTCTGGTCATATACAACCAAACCAAATCAAACCCACTGCCAGCAAGCCAATTTTGACCCACAGTGTCCCTGTCGGACTGATTCAAGTTCCCAACAGGTTTTCCTGGGCTGTAACCTTCAGGGAAGTCAACTGTTGCATCTTTCTCCCTCAGAGGAACCGGTGGGTTTGCCCGACCCCCCCCCCCCCTTTCACACTGCCCCACTGCAGCTATTTCCTCTGGCGCAGGGACAGCAAGTAGGGTAAGGGTTTTGGTGGGGGCAAGGGAGGGTACAGTGTTGGTGGTGGAGGTAAAAGGGAGCTGATGTCAAGGAGTTCAAGAATGAAAAGAATGCTTTGAAACTGATTGTGGTAGCATTTGTACAACACTGCTTCATGTGAGTGAACTATGGCACAATATAATATCTGTATTAGCTCCCAATTAAATGGTTAAAAAAAGTCAATAAAAGTCAGAACTACCCACTTTAAAAAAGCAAGAAAAGGAAAACAAGCAAACTCACCGAACCGAGTCTCTTCTAACTCACAGTGACCCTATAGGACAGAGGAGGACTTGCCCTTGTAGTTTTCTGAGGCTGTAAATCTCTTTTTTTAAAAAAATCATTTTATTCGGGGCTCCTACAATTCTTATCACAGTCCAACCATCCATCCATTGTGTGAAGCACATTTGTTGCCATCGTCATTTTCAAAACATTTTCTTTCTACTTGAGCCCTTGGTATCGGCTTCTCATTTTTTCCCCTCCCTCCCCCACCCTTCCTCCCTCCCTCATGGACCCTTGATAATTTATAAATTATTATTATTTTCATGTCTTATACTAACCAATGTCTCCCTTCAAACACATTTCTGTTGTCCATCCTCCTGAGAAGGTGTTATATGTAGATCATTGCGATTGGTTCCCCCTATCTCCCCCCATCTTCCCCTGCCCCTCCTGGTATGGCCACTCTCAACATTGGTCCTGAGGGGTTTATCTGTCCAGGATTCCCTGTGTTTCCAGCTTGTATCTGTGCCCATGTACGTGCTCTGGTCTACTGAGGTTGTAAATCTTAACTTAAGCAGAACATCTCATCTTTCGTCCATGAAATGAATACCTGCTAGGTTGAACTGCTGTTAGCAGCTCAATGCATAACCCACGGTGCCACCAGAGTCCCTGTGCATATAAAGATATGTAATTCACCATGTATCATAATTGGCTCTGTTTTTAATGATGAGTACTACTGTTGCTAATATTTCCAATAATAGTTCATTTTAAGCACTTTCTGTATGCCAGCTATTGTTCAATTATGTTACATTTTCTGCTTCTTGACCCCTCACAACAGCCCATTGAGTTGGATTCTGGTACCCATCTTTTTTGAAAGAGGAACTGGGGCACAGAGAGCTTCTCCGAGATTACATGGTCGCTAAGTAGTGGAGCTGGGATTCAAAGTAGTAGAGCTGGGATTCAACCATTTTGGTTCCAGGAGCCACGTAGAAGAAGCAGAATCCTTCCTCTGGTGGAAAAGGGCCATTCCTGGATTGCATGCTCCAAAGATCTGCAGTGTTGTGGATGAGATATGAGACATAAATAACTATAGCAGTGTGATTATGTGCCATAACAGAATTGCATTCACAGACGAGGAAGTCATATGTCCACCCTAGAGAAAATGATAAAAGCTTCCCACAGCAGATGGCAACTGAGCCGTCTTCAAGCATGAAGTTTGCCAGGGGGCAAGGGCAGTGGGAGGGAGGCTGTGGGAGAAGGGGTTTTCAGCACACAGAACAAAAGGGCCAAAGGAGGGGATGCATCGCAGAGTGTTCGCGACGAAGCTGGGCACAAATGGAGCACAGTGGGAGCGTTGTGAGGGCTGAGGAAAGGCAGGCGTAAGGGAAGGGCAGGAAGGGGTCTTAAATGGAATGTGAATGGCCTGTACTCTACAGGTGACAGATCTGAAACAGGGGAGTTTTATAAAGGTCACTCTGTCAGCAGAGTGGAAGATGGACTGAGGGATAATACCAATGAATCCTGTTTGCCTGGAGTTCGTGCTCAAAGGAGAGTTATAGATCACAGTGTCAGAGGAGGCCAGAGTATGGCAAGCACTCCATGTGGAAGGTGCTTCCAGGTTGTCTGTGGGCAGAGGGTGGGAGAAGGGTCCAATCCTTATTTTAAATGAGAACTCTGAGTATGGCTCCCTCACCGGAACCTGATGGCGATCGTGGTAGCTCTGTTACATGGTGTTTTAGTGTAGGTTCTCTCAAAAGTAGAACCAGAAACAAGGACCCCAAGGCAAATGGCAGGGAAGGTAGGTACTGAGACAAGGTGGAGAGGCAGCCAACAGAAAGTGGGTGGTCAAGATGGCTAGCTCTGTTTGTGATGGGAGCATAATCTTAGGGGACATTCGGAGAACAGTGTAGAAAATGCTCTTCAGAGGGAAAATGAAAGGGTGTGACTTGGGGTAGTTATATATCAACTCGTCAGTTTGAGGACTACATTGGTACAAATGGTTTGTGTTCAGCTACTATCCTGTTTCCCCGAAAGTAAGACATCCCCCCAAAATAAAACCTACTTACAGTTTTGCCTCTCGCTGAAATATAAAGCACCCCCCCCAAATAAGACCTCCCCCAAAATAAGGGCTTGGATTGTTATGATGATGTTCCAGCAGATGATGGCATGACTGTCATTGAATAAACGAGTAAATTTACTATAGATTGTTATACATGGAAATAATAGTAACAAGAAATTCTTGATACTGTAGGATTCACAGTTTGTCTGGTTATGCTGGTTTGTGATGACAACTACTATTGTACCATATACAGGTAATACATTTCCTTTTTGGTTGTTCAACAATAAATGTGTACCGTACTCTTCTTCATGGAAAAATAAGACATCCCCTGAAAATAAGACCTAGCGCATCTTTGGGAGCAAAAATTAATATAAGACACTGTCTTATTTTGGGGGAAGCAGGGTGACTGAAAAGCCAGTGCTTTGACACCCCACTTGTCGGTGCCACAGAAGAAGGTCCTGATGACCTACTTCTGTAAGATAGCAGGTATTGAAAGCCCGATGGAGCAGTTCTACTCTGAAATATTAGGGGCCACCGTGAGTCATACCGTAATGGACTGAATAGCAACAGGTTGCTCCAATGAAGCCATCCGTTGCTGTTGAGTAGACTGCTTTTGGTTAGCAGTCAAGTGTTAACTACGTGGGCGTGTTAACCACCTCCCTACAAAAACTTCCTATGATAAATAAGAGGGGTTTCAAAAAATTTCCTGGGAAAATGGAATTAAAAGATCGTTGGATTTTCCCAAGAACTTTTAGAAGCCCCTTCATATAAGCCCTTAACAAAGGACAAGGTGGGCCCTTGGGTTTTCCATCTGCTGCTCTTCTTAGGTGCCATCAGGTCGGTTTTCACTCATAACAACCCAAAGTCCAAAGAACGAAACACTGCCCAGTCCTGCGCTTCCTTACAATCGTTCTTCTGCTTGAACCCAGTGCTGCAGGCACGATGTCAATTCAACTTTTAGGGTGCTCTTCCACCGAGCATGATGTCCTTCTCCGGGGATTAGTCTTTCCTGATAACACATCCAAATATATATAGGGGCTTCCCATATACTGGCCTGAAAAACAGGATGAGGTAAGAATCACCAGAATGAGGCAAAATAATACATCCATCTGGCTGGGCAGATCTCAAAAGCCTCATGCAAGTTGTTTCATTTGATGGAGGATTAAGGGTGGTTAGGATTCCAAGAGATAAATATGGAATCTGATCTCGGGAAGGAAGTCAGACAGAAACTTCCATTTGGTTAGGGAACAGAGTACATTGTAGGTAAAGCTAGCGAGAAAAGTCTGGGTGAGACTACGCAGGATTCGTAAATGTCAGATTCAGGCATTTGGACTTGAGCAGAGAGCAATCAAGGGCTATCAATAATCTTGAAGTAGGAGAATATCACATAGAGACCTATCCATACCATCGAGGCCCTCCCTAAAGATTACATCGAGGTCATCGCAATCCTACAGGACAGAGTAGAACTGCCCCTTTGCGTTTTCAAAATTGCAAATCTTTACAGCAACAGGTAGTTTCCTCTTTCTCCAGGGAATGGCTGGTGAAGTTAGCAGCTCAGTGCATTTTTCATGGCGCCATGGAGGGACCCTTTTCATGTATGTACAAACCTTTCCAGCTCTCTTGGCATCTTCAGGATTGCTGTATGTTTGGGCCCATTGTTGATTTTTTTTTTCTAATCCATCTTATTGAAGGTTTCCTGCAAGTTCACTTGACCAAATAGGACCCCCTTTTAGCTACTTGTACATATTTTCTTTATCTTATAGGTAAGGAGCCCTGGTGGTGTAGTGGTTACTCCTTGGGTTGCAATCCCTATGGTCCACAGTTCAAAACCACCAGCAACTCTGTGGGAGAAAGGCTGGGTTTTCTACTCCAGTTACTGCCCCGGAAACCTACAGGGGGTTGCACTGACTTGATAGCAGTGAGTTTGGTAGGAGATAGTACAGTTATTTAAGAATGTGTCTTAATTTTCTTATTAGACTGGAAGGTTCTTTTGGTTTGTGATAGCTAGGTCTTTGGTGCCAATATGGCACTTCTAAGAAGATATGGGTGGAATTGAGTCTGTCAATCAGGTCACAGCTTGATGACCTCTTGTGGAGGTGTGACTGAGATAAATAGCTTTCTGGAAGCTGACTCCACCCCCTCCCCCCTCCCTCCGCCCCCTTCACTTTCCTCGTGAGATCTGTGAAAGCCCTGTGACGCAGCTACCACCATTGGGTTCATACAACCCGCACCCACAGGCCTGTGATCTTCCTGCAGTCTGCATCACTGCATGGGGCTGCGTGAGTCTGCAGAGGGACTTACGAACTAGTACCGGACTTATGGACTAGTATGGGACTTATGGACTTGAGTTGGACTGGCTGGGATGCATGGTCACTTGTTGATGTAAAGTTCTTTCTTATACATATATGAGTGTCTGGATTTGTTTCCCTAGTCCACCCAGGCTAACACATTGGTGGCTGTGTCTCATTCCTATTTGAACTCCCTAAGGCACTGAGCACAGCATTTGATAGATAAGATTCATATTCCCTGACTTCCTCATGCTGTTACTGCTGCCGTTGTTCTTTTTCTACACTCACAGCGCTGCCCTCTACCACCACTACCACAACACCAATTCCTTTCCTGCTGATTTGTCTTCTGTAATCCTCTGGGCCGGTCTTTTCATTCCAGCTCCACTCTGATTGCTCTCACCTTTGTCTACTCTTCTATAACCTGAAAGATCATAATAGTCTCACAAGTGGTCCTCAAACTTATCTGATAAGAAAGAACACCTTAGTATTTCAAAGTAGAGTCTGATTCCCATCTATCAGAGGCTGTGCTACATGCCTTGAGGATTTCAAAATTGAATGAGGCAGAGGGTATGTGTGGCTTCTAGTCTAATAAGGTACTTCTAGTCTAAAAAGAAAATTAATTCACATTCTTAAATAACTATAGTACAAGGTGAGAAAATAAGTCAATTAATAAAAGGGGTTGGTAAAGCAGGGGTTCAGTGAAAATGAGGGTCACCTTCATATGACTTGGATTGAAACAATAGCAACAATGGCCTCAAACATACCAGCAATCAGGAAGAAGGCAAAGACCTGGGGCTGTTTCAGTCTTTAGACACAAGCGCATGGTGGTGATTAAGGTTTGATGTCAGTTTGGCTAGACCATAACTCACAGTGAGTTGGCAGGTACTATGTAATCACTTCAAAGCCCTGGTGGCCTAGTAACTATGTGTTGGGCTGCTAACAACAAGGTCAGTAGTTCAAAACCACCAGTCACTCCTTGGGAGAAAGGTGAGGTTTTTGACTCCCATCAAAGGTTATAGGTTCAAGTTTGTTCTATTAACCTGACATTTTGTGATATGCTGATGACCAAATGGAAACATAAGCAAATGTGGTGAAGAAAGCTGATGGTGCCTGGATATTAAGAGATACAGCATCTGTAGCCTTAAAGGTTTGAAGTTAAACAAGCAGCCATCTAGCAGAGAAGCAACAAGCTCCCATGAAAAAAGCACACCAGCATGTGTGATCACGAGGTGTCAACAGGACCAGGTAACAGGCACCAGAAGACCCAAAACAAATAATCATATGGTTATAATCATGTGGTTGAGAACAGAGGAGGTCGGAGTGGAGACCCAAAACCCATCTGTAGACCATTGGACACCTTCTCACAGAAGGGTCACAAGGAAGGGATGAGTCAGCCAGGGTGCAGTATAGCACTGACAAAACACACAATATTCCATGGGCTCACTGGAGACCCCCTTGCAGAGGAGTCTCGGGGAGGAGACGAGCCAGTCAGGGGGCGATGTAGCAATGATGAAAAATACAACTTTCCTCTACTTCCTATATGTTTCCTCCCCGCTCCCACTATTATGATATGAATTCGACCTTGCAAGTCTGGCTAGACAAGAGGATGTACACTGGTACAGATAGGAACTGGAAATCCAGGGAATCCAGGGCGGATGATCCCTACAGGACCAGTGGTGTGAGCGGTGATACTGGGAGGGTAGAAGGAGAATGGGTTGGAAAGGGAACCGATTACAAGGAACTATATGTGACCTCCTCCCTGGGGGATGGACAACAGAAAAGTGGGTGAAGGGAGACGTCGGACAGGGCAAGATATGACAAAATAATAGTTTATAAATTATCAAGGGCTCATGAGGGAGAGGGGAGCGGGGAGGGAGGGGGAAAATGAGGAGCTGATGCCGGGGGCTTAAGTGGAGAGGAAATGTTTTGAGAATGATGAGGGCAATGAATATACAAAGGTGCTTTACACAATTGATGTATGTATGGATTGTGATAAGAGTTGTATGAGCCCCTAATAAAATGATTTATATATATATAATTGACACCTTTCCTGATTAAAAAAAAATTCCTTGGGCTCCTTGTGGCTTCCTCACCCCCAGTATCGTGACCCCCAGCTCTGCCTTACAAATGTGGCTAGACCAAGCTCTCAAAACATGGAATCTAGGACAGAGAAACCCTTCAGGAACAGAAATGGGGATACCAAGAGGGCGAGGGGACAAGGGGGAGAAAAGCAGGAACCGACTGCAATGATCGACGTATACAAACCCCCCAAAGGGAAGAACAACAGAATTGTGGGTGAAGTGGCACAGCGGTTGGTGTAAGATATGAAAACAATAATAATTTATAAATTTTCAAGGGTTCACGAGGGTGGGGGTGTGATGGAAAGAGGGAGAAATGAAGAGCTAAGACTAAGGGCTCAAACAGAGAGTAAATGCTTAGAAAATGATGATGGCAACATATGTACAAACGTGCTTGATACAATTGATGTATAGATTGTTATAAGTGCTGTATGAGCCTCCAATAAAGTGATTTTTTAAAAAGAGTGACAGGTTCAGAAATTCACAGGGCCAGTTCAATTCTGCCCTCTAGAGTCCCGATGAGTCAGACTTGACCCAGTGGCACCGAGTGATGTAATCACCTCACACTTTTTTTTTAATCTGCTGTGAGCAACCTGCGTGAGGTGTTTGCTTATGGGGATGGCCTGCATCTGTGATATAAATGGAAGTTCTGGCAAAGCTCCCTCTCAATCCCGGGTTCCTCTCTTTGCTGTCTTACTTCCTCCAGTCTTTGGGATGTCTTCAGTCTGACCACCTGGCCAGTAGCTTTTGGATTCTCCAGTATCCACAACCCTAGGAGCCAGCAGGCTGCTTCTGGAGCTGCAGATTTCAGGTTTGTCAAGCTCTGCAGCCCAATGAATCAGTGCAGACCTCCAGCCTGCCTCCTGCCCTATGTCTGTCTGTCTGTCTCTCTCTCTCTCTCCTCCACTGGTTTTGCTTCCCTCAGGAACCCAGCCTGAGGCAGTAGCCATGTGTTGGTTGTGACCTGACAGCAACCAACCACAACAAACTAATCAGGTCCTCTCAGAGTTGATAGGCAGGATAAATTCTTTCCAGCGGCAGAGACCAGGGTATGGAAGCATTCTAGTTATCACTTAAACATAAGTCGGGCTTGGATAGGTCAAGGCTTAGAGTGCATCAGGTACATGATAGAAAGGGCAGACTCTGTTGGGAGAGCCTGGTGATTTATTCTGAGAAGAGGTGAGTATGCACAAAGGAAATAAAGATAGATCCAACAGGAATACAGTCGGGGCCAGATAGGAAGGGCCTTTCATGCTGAATGAAGAAATGGAAATTTCCACCCATAGTCGATGAAGGCTTTTGAACTGGGGTCCAACATTGTCAGAGGCTGGGTTGGGTTGGGGGGTGGGGAGGGGAGGATGCTGACAGAAAACCCAGTCAGGTGATTGCATGAGGCATGAGATAATGAGGGCTTCAACCAGGATGGAGACCGTAGAACTTGGGAACAGACTCTATTTTGGGAAGATTAATGAGTAGGAATGTTTAATAAGATGAGCTATTGAGCCAGAGAACAGCCACATGAGGTCAAGGACCCACTGCTACTGCGGTGTGATACCTTGGAGCCACCGAGGCAAGTTGCGACTTCACTTTTGAGACAAATGCAGTGGGGCTGGCCAATCTCGCACATGGTCCCTAAGCCTATTAGTGTGGGTTCTCCTGCTTTCCAGAGCTTTGGGGCTTACAAACATGGCTTTGGCCTGGGTTGAAATGCTGCCTCTTTTCAGTGTGGTGCTTGACAAAGATTCAAGAAGTGCAATAAAATGAATTCACCCAATAATTCTATTGAGTCATTTTATCGAGTCCCAGTGTGCACTGCGATGCAACAAAAGTTTGCTTCCAATGACCTTGAAGGAAGCTGGATCACCGCCATGCCAGCCATGAACAGATGGAAATGTGCGTGCAGACAGCGAGAGAAGGGTTTATTTTGATAGCTCTTCAAAAGCCGTATCTCCCGCTAGCGTCAGAACAAGTATCAATGTAAGATCACGTTCTGTGCCGGAATAAACAATAAGAGTCTTATTTTATTCCTGACAAAAAGAGACATTATATTTTCTATGAAAGCCTAGATGTGTGTGTTCTGCTTTTTTTTTTTCCTGCAAAGTTTTTAGGAACTTCTGCTTGATTTTTTTCACTCTATTATTCAAAAAAGCTTCATTTGTATTTATTTAGCTTTAGCTTTCTGACTATGCTGTGCCTTCAATCTTTCCCACCGATTTTCTGTTCCTCAATAAGGAAAGCATGATTCATTCTTTCTTATCTTCTCTCCTTTCTAAGTTTCGACATTCATTTCTTTTAAAAAATCATTTTGTCGGGGGCTTGTACAACTCTTATCACAATCCATACATACATCTAATGTGTGAAGCAAATTTGTACATATGTTGCCATCATAATTTTCAAAACATTTTCTTTGTACTTGAGCCCTTGGTATCAGCTCCTCAATTTTTCCCTTCTCCCCCACCTTCCTCCTTCATGAACCCTTGATAATTTATAAATTATTATTATTTTTTCATGTCTTACACTGACCGATGTCTCCCTTCACCCATTTTTCTGTTGTCCATCCCCCTGGGAGGGGGTTATATGTAGCTCATTGTGATTGGCCACCCTCTCTCCCCCCACCTTTCCCTTACCCTCTGGGTATCACTACTCTCATTATTGGTCCTGAGGGGTTTATCTTTCTTGGAATCCCTGTGCTTCGAGCTCTTATCTGTACCAGTGTACATGCTCTGGTCTAGCTGGACTTGTAAGGTAGAATTGGGGTCATAATAGTGAGGGGAGGAAGCATTAAAGAACTAGAGGAAAGTTGTATGTTTCGTCGGTGATATACTGCACCCTGACTGGCTCTTCTCTTTCTTATGACCTTTCTCTAAGGGGATGTCCAATGGTCTACAGATAGCCTTTGGATCTCCCCTCTGCGCTCCCCCTCATTCACATTGATATGATTCTTTGCTCTGGGTCTTGGAAGCCTGATACCTGATGCCATCAAAACCTCATGATCACACAGGCTGGTGTGCTTCTTCCACATGGACTTTGTTCCTTCCCTACTAGATGGCCACTTGTTGATCTTCAAGCCTTAAGACCCCAGGCATTATATCTTTTGATAGTCAGGCACCATCAGCTTTCTTCACCACTGTTTCTGATGCACCCATTGAAACAATAATATGAAAAAGAAGAATAAATCATAGACATAAATCATCAAAGCACGTTCCCAAACTTGATGATACCACAAGTCTTCATAAACCTTCTAATATTTAAGATCTTCAAGTCTAAAATTTAGAATGAAGATGTGTGATGAGTAAAGACTATGTCAACTAGACATGTCTGGGTGACAGTAGGGGTGGAGTCCAACCTATGAATCGGGTCACAGCCTGATGACGCCTCCTGGAGGGTCATCATTTTTATAGAAGAGAAAGATCCTAAGCACAGCTGAGTTCTCTTTCGCCCTTCACCTTCTGGCTCAGGCTCTGTAACTGTGGCCACATGTGGACCACAGACCTCGAGAGGTGTCACCATCCCGCCATGTTCCCTTCGACCTTGGATGTACACAACCTGCATCCCCTGGCCAGCGACCTTCCTGCTTCCTGTTTCACCTTTCTGAGTCATCGGCCTGCAGCAGTATGAGTCTGAAGAGGGTCCGGACTAGCATCAGGCCCATGGGCTTGAGTTGGACTGGGCTGGGATGTCTTCTTGATATAAAGTTCTTTCTCCGCCCGCCCCAGCCCCCCCAAAATAATAAGGAAAGTACGTTTCATCCTGTCTGGGACACATTTAGCACACATGGAAGCCCCACAGACCCTGCTGACATGTTTTTGTGTTGTGGACAACCTCATGAGAATGTTAGGTCGCCGAGTACAGACCCCTCCAAGTTGGCCTGGGCACACACCACGTGCAGATGTTTGGTGGTTTCCCAACCTGCTTCGTACAAAGGTAAACAATTCTACCCCCAGGGGTTCTGGACAGCCTCGTTTTGTCAGAGGCTGTATTATAGGACCACCTACACTGGTAGGTGAGACACTGAACCATTTTGAATGCTCTATACAGCATCCCCGGAAGAGCTCCTTGAATTTTTTTGAATGTTTCGGTAATTGGCAAGAAATTTGACATACTGTCAATTTGTGTCCAATTTGGCAAAGCCCTAAGTACTTCTACGATAATTAGAGAGGTAAAGAATTAAACTCTCTCTGTCTGCAGAGCCCATGACACCACTGTCACCGTGTGACTGTTATCCCACAATGGCTACAGCCATGTTTTGACTTCCACGTGTGCTGCCAGCACCCTGCCATTCCTCCTCAAGACATGGGGTCTTACTTTCCCTCCCCTTGTACTTGGGTGGGACTTTGTGACGGCCTCAACTAATAGAATGTGCTGTAAGTGACACGGTGTGACTTCTAAGGCTAGGCCATAAAAAATGTGTCTGACTCATTTTCTCACGGCATTCCCCTTCGGAACCCAGCCACCACCATTTTTTCTTTCTTTCTTATTATTTTTTTAAGATTTATTGGCATATGCTTTAAATATCTTTCGATCATATTAAGGAGATTGGTACAGTCATCACCACAATCCATTTTGGAACCTTTTTTTCCCTTCCTTGGTGTTAGCTCCCCATGTCCTCCACATCCTCCCCGCCATACTCTTATTCAGTTACTGTCTGTATAGATCTACCCATCCTGGATTGCACATACAGAACATTGCACAAAACACAAACAGGAAGCAAGCGAGCAAACGAATAAATGAAACCAAACAATTACTAGACAAAACAGAAAAAGGCTCAAAGAGAAAGAAGAAAATATTAAAAACTGAAGAAAATGGATCAAAAGGGAGATCAAATGATAAAAGTATTACAGTTTAACTTAACTACATCTGCCACAATCAACTTTATAACCAGCTACCATCTCATAAGGAAGCCCAGGCCACAGAAAGAGATTCATGTTCTGTCAATACAATGAACCCTCGCCACTTCGCGCTTCGACTTCCGCGACTTCACTCTATCGCGGTTTTTGCGTAACAGCGCATGCTCTGTCATTACTGCCACTGATTGGCTCATACTGTACACGCTTGATGCCATAAATAATATAATAAATAATAAATGATAATTGTAACGTCCAAAATGTTTTACTGCATTTTCCCTTTTTCGTTTAATAAATTGGGTAATACGAGCGTAATGGTGACTAAAGGGTGCTTTTTCATGTCCTCTATGCTCTAACTACGAAAATAAATTGATTTACAAATAAGGAATCCTACTTCGCGGAATTTCATTTATCACTGTAGGGTCTAGAACCGATTAACTGCGATAAACGAGGGTTCACTGTAGCATTAAATAAGGTCTTAGCTGACAGCCATCATTCATTCCAAATATACGAGTATAAGTAAGTCAGCTTTCAAAAGAGTCAAGCTCCCAGACTCCAGCCATTCCAAGTGGGACGGAGACAAGCTATTCCCACTCAGCCTTTATTTTTCACAGTCGTGTAATAGGCAGTAAAGCACCAGTGAAAGTAATTGGAATAGTGCCTTGAAGTCTAAGAGAGACAAGAAGAGCCAACGGGTACCAGTAAATGCTGTGTGTCCGACTGATGTTCTAGACTCTGAAGAGGCCAAGTGGCATACAAATACTTGAAAGAATTACAGAGGAGATGTGTAGTAAGCCACCCAGCCCAAAGGAACTTAACCACCTAGCAGAAACATCTTCTGGGAAGTTTCTTAGAGACAAACACACGCAGGAGCTCAAATAAATGCAGGCTGCCTGACAAAGGAAGGTACCTGGTGACAGCACAGGGTAGAAACCACTGACCACTCTCTGGGTCAGTTACTGAAATATCCATTTTTAAAGAGGCCCTGCCCCTGGGCTCTGAAAAGAACGCTGTCTGGAGGCGCAGAAAGGATAAACAAGGCAGGAAACAGTAGAGAACGGTTCTTCTTCTCTCTGCCTAGTTTGCCACAGATGAAGCCTTGAAGGCAAAGACTAAACAAACCCGAACCAGACTCACTGCCATGAGTCCCTTCTATGCCCTCGCTGCCCTGCTGGGCGGAGTAGACTGTTCCTCGGGGCTTCAGAGGCCGAGCACCTTGATGGGAGCACACTGGCTCATCTTTCTCCCTTGAAGGGTTCTGAAGGCATTGCAGCTAACCCACTGCATTAGCAGACTAATCAGTGATCAACAAAAAACGAGATAACATCCCCAAGGTAGCCTTTGGTTTGAAATTTAAAAGTAATGGGCAGTTAAACCACAGAGGCCATGCCATCAGAAGGTGCCCACTACCACTTCCCAGCCAGAACAGCCCAAATCACATGGACTGGCACAGTGGCTCCAACAATGGGCTCAAACAGAGGAACAATTGCGAGGGTGGTGCAGGTTGGAGAGCGCTTTGTTCTGTTGTGCATAGGGTTGCTATGGGATGGAACCAATCAAGGTTACCTAACAACCGCAGTAGTCGCCAGTACATGTATATTTCATTATTTAAAAATCAGTTCTGCAGACAACTGTACTGATAAGAGTATGTACATTAGAAATACACAAAATCAAAATGTTTATTTTTAAATGTTTGTATCTGTAGCAGTGTGCATGTTTTGGTCTAATCTGATTTGTAAGGTAGAATTGAGGTCATGATAGTGGGGAGAAGGAAGCACCAAAGAGCTAGAGGACAGTTGTGTGTTTCATCGGTGCTATACTACTCATTGACTGGCTCATCTCTTCCCTATGACCACTCTGTGTGGGGATGTCCAATTGTCCACAGATGGGCATTGGGTCTCCACTCCATAACCCGCCCCCCCCCCCATTCACATTGGGTATGATTTTGTTCTGAGTCTTACCTGATCCCATGGACACCTCATCATCACACAGGCTGGTGTGCTTCTTCCATGTGGGCTTTGTTGCTTCTCAGCTAGATGGCTGCTTGTTTATCTTCAAGCCTTTAAGACCCGAGACGCTTTATCTTCTGATAGCTGGGTACCATCAGTTTTCTTCACCGCATTTGCTTATGCACCCAGGCAATCCAGGATAGATAAACCCCTCAGGGCCCACAATGAGACTAGACATACTAGGAGGATTAGGAGAGGGTGGGGGGAGAAAGGAGCAATTGATCACAAGGATCAACCTATAACCCGCTCCCAGGGGGATAATGAGGGGCGATGGACGACGTACGATATGAAAATAAAAATCTATAACTTATCAAGGGTTCGTGAGGGAAGGCCAATGGGGTAGGGAGGGGGAAGAAATGGGGAGCTGATATCAGGGGCTCAAGTGGGAAGAGAATGCTTTGAAAATGATGATGACGGCATATGTGCAAATGTGCTTGACACACTGGATGAATGTGTGGATTGTGATAAGAGATGTAAGAGCCCCCAATAAAAGTATTTCTTTAAAAAATGAATTTAAAGGGAGCTTGTGGCTTCACACACACACAAACGTTCACATCAAGTAGATTCGTACACCACGTGGTGCAGAGTTGGTTTGCTCATGGGGTTTGCTTGGCTGTTATCTTTATGGAAGCAGGTAACCAGGCCTTTTCTCTGCAGTGCCACTCGGTGTGTTTTTACCACCAACTGTCTAGTTAATTGTCCAGTGCAAACCATTTGTGCCATGCACAGAATTAATAGTTTTGCCTTGTCCTCTTCAACACTGCTTTTTTTTTTTTATGTCCCGGTCTGGAAACCAGTGGTTTATAATTTAGACTTTGGACTGAGTCCGACATAAGTGAAACTCATGGCAGGCTACTGCAGTGCTGTGCGATTGTGTGTATACTCTTTCGCCAGTGTGAGTTAAATCTCTCTGTGACGGTCAGGACAGCGAACCATTGTACAAGTTGATCCCGTTATATCACAGCAGAAACACATGGAAACT
Organism: Echinops telfairi; assembly: GCF_000313985.2. Taxonomy (NCBI): domain Eukaryota; kingdom Metazoa; phylum Chordata; class Mammalia; order Afrosoricida; family Tenrecidae; genus Echinops; species Echinops telfairi. The sequence goes on from NW_022111324.1 coordinate 74,135,432, forward strand.
TATTTCTCGTTCACTCAACCATCAGTTCAAGTGCCCTGGAGGCTTTCTTCCATGTGCCTGACTCAAGAATCTGGCTCCTCTCTCTGTCATTGCTGTCTAGGGAATGCCACCGGCGATTGTCTTTGAAAAGCATATGTTTGTTTTCTCACAGTTCTGGTGGCTGAAAGTCCACATCAGGAAGTGGATGTGCCAATTCCTTCCTTGTCAATAGGCCCTGGCCTTACTTGGGACTTCCAGATCCTCATATTATATGTCTTCCTTCGTGTCCAGGTGTCCATATGGCTCTTTTTAGCTGGGAAGTGATGAGGTTTAGGATCTACCCTACACTGGTATGACCTCAACTGACTGTGATGACAGCACATTAAATTACATTGTGGGAAGTAACCTGCCCTACCCAAAGCAATCACATGATTCAATCATGGTGAGAAATGGCCAGGATTTCAATACATACGTCTGAGGGCATACTACAGTTCATAACCCTCCTTAAGGATCTTCTTATCAGCTGTATCTGACGAGTGAAAGAAGGAATAAAAGATGGGGAAAACATGCTTGCTCTGTTTAAAGTTCTGCCCAGGAAGTGACACCACTGCCTCTCTTCTGCTGGTGAAAATGTAGTGATATGGCTAGCTGCAACCGAGGCTGGGAAGTGTAGTCTGACTTACTTTGCCTGGCTACAATCCTCTCACTATGCAAGGAAAAGAAAGGAGGTTTCATGGACAATGAGTGATCAGTTCAGCATTCCATTTACCCCTTTTATATTTACAAGGAATATACTATGTCATCGCTTATGTCTAGGGTTAAATTCAGACTATCTACATAAACACTTCGCAAAGTCTTGGTACATTGAAAGTGCCAAAAACGCAGTAGCGCTTCTGGGAAGGGGGAGAAAGAAGAAGGCTGAGGAAGGAGGCTGATATGAGGAGCCATTGTCTTTGAAGTAACAGATCCTTGGTGTGACTCAGTGAGCCACAGGGTGACCTTGAATAAGTCACTTATCCCTTCTGGACTTCACTTTCCCATGGAGTAATGAGAATACAGACTTGTGATACATGGATTTCCGCAGTTTGAAACCACCAGCCGCTCCATGGGAGCTGCTATAAAAGGCTGCAGTCTTGGAAACTCACAGGAGCAGTTCTGCCCTGTCCTATAGGGTTGTTATGAATTAGCATGGACTCAAGGGCAGTGAGTTGAGTATATCTTTGTACTTCCCACCATCACAGTTTATGTTTGAAGGTATCACAAGACTGACCTCCTTGGGAGCAAAGCCTGTATCTTTTGTCCTAGCCAGGCTGTGCCAGGCTCGCTTTCTGCAAAATGTGGCTCTTTTTTCACATACTCTGTGCCTACGCCACCACTAGCCCAATGACCTCATTCCGGGTTATCTATGTATTGGAAAAACGATTTGATGCTTATCTATCTGTCCTACCAATATTTTTAAAGTGTACATCCTCCCTTGGCACCATTCTACCAAAAAAATGCCTCTCTGAGGGTTGACCTCTGCTGCATAATGGATGCAGAGTCTTGGAGCTGGGAGACCTTCCTAGCGTCCCTCGGGTCACCTTGCAGAGACGTCCCCTTCTGCGACCCCAGGGAAAGCATGACCCAGAGAGTCGTCAGCTTTCTACCAGAAAAGAGATACAATTACTTTTTTCCCATCCAATTTATCTTTAGAGTCAAAAAATGTTGATAAGTCCTCTGGAAGCTCAGGTCCCCTCACCCCGCTCTTTCCGTCTCCTCCTGCACACAATGCACACAACCACACTCTACTTGTAGAGCAGTGAACTGTGACCATTGTGGGGACAAACCCAACACTATAATATACAGAGGGCTCACCTATATGCAATGCAGGCCTTTCACACCTGTCCAGGACTTACGGGCAAGATAGAAAACAGCAGAGTAGAGAGTTTTCTATGAGAGGATGTTGACAGGGCTCGAACAAAGACTTCTGCCTGCTAATGGAATGAACACTGGACCCCGTGAGAACAGACCTGGTAAACATCATCACCTTGACGGTCTCCCTGGTGAACATCTGGAACATCCTGACACAGAACTGCAGCTCGAGATAAATGTGACCTAGAGCCATGGCTGAGATCAGTTGGAAAGAAACGATGCAGGAGACCCAAGAGCAGAGTCATGAATCAGAAAGTTGTCTGACCATCAGCAGAGCTATGGTCCCTTCGATGATGACTTTAAAACTAGAAGCATCTCCCTAGCTCAGAGTCCTTCGCACCTTGTGAAGAGGACCTGCTTCATTTCTTCTGAAGTGATCACAGGCTTTCATAAATTGCTAGCTGAACTCTGTGTGGCTGTGTGCCTGTGAGTGTGTGAGCTCTGCTTGTCTCTGGCTCCTGACAATGCACATGGGTGACCTTGCTAGTTCCCCGGTGGATGACAACCCAGCACTGAGGGTCACGGATGCCAAGACTCAGGTTCACTTACTCTGGACACAACAGCAGTAAAGACCAATCACTGAAAAAGGGCATCACGTTTGGTGAAATAGAGGACTAACAAAAACAAGGAGAACCCCTTCATCAGATGGTATTGCTATGATAGTTGCAATAATGGACTCTAATGATTGTGAAGATGATGCAGGACCAGGCAAGGTTCCACAGTGTTATGCATCGTGTCACCATGAGTCAGCACTAATTCGATGGCAACTAACAACATTGTTTTTGAAAGGCGCATTTTCTCTCGGCATGAGTTGATCACTTTGGCAGGGGGCAAGGGTGTAATGAGCAGTAATGGTAACAAAGTGCTACCACGTACGGAGCACTTTCATGTTGAGTCTCTCATTCAGCTGGGGCGCCAAATTCACTGCCATCAAGTCAATTCTGACCCAGCCGACCCTGTGGGACAGGGAAAAACTGCCCTGTGGGTTTCCAAGATGATACATCTTTACTGGGGCAGAAAGCCTCATTTTTCTCCCATGGAGCCGCTGGTGGGTTGGAACTGCCAACATGGAACTCACTACACCACCAGGGCTCCTTCAGTTAGGGCATGCCAATGAAGAAACAGAGGCCGCTAGAGTGGTTTGTGACTTGCCCAAGGTCACACAGCTAATACAGAGCAGAGACAAAACTGGGCCTTCACGTCTTTGGACTCCTGATCTATATCCTTTCCTGAAAGCTGGTTGAAAATGCAAAGGCTTTTCAAATCGAACATTTTCCTTCCTAAACTGATCAATGACAGAAACATCGTTTAGTCTTGTTGGCAGACTGTTCCTCCCAAATTTTCATCCTAAACAAAATATTTATAGAGACTCAATTGCCAGACTGACAGTGTTTACTGAAAATTATGTTTCCACCTGCTTTCTAACGGCACCTGTGAATCCACAAGACCACCGCTGGCCCTGTTGTCTTGATTCAGTCAATGACCAATGTATGGTCGACCCCTTACTGATCCCCCTCTCTGTTCCCCGCCCCCTCCCCCTCTTTTTCTTTTATTTCATGTAGGAAGGAGGAAACATGGTTATTGGGTAAAGCCACGAAGTGGAACTACAGCATTTTGCTACCACATCTTGCATTAAATTCCAAAGTTAAAATAATTCATGCAGATGGCAAGGTCATCAGCACTCTGCCAGTTTATTTTAGAAGAGCCATTTTCTGTAATTCAGATTTGGGGCTAAATGTCAACTCTAATAAGGTAGAAAATTCTTACAGTGGAAAGTATGTGTGTGTGTGTTTCTGCAAACACTGAAGGCACACTGTGCGTTGCTTTATTTAGAGGTCATTTGTATTTGGTTTCCTGCATAATGAATAGACTCATTTCCAAGCTCAAAGGCAGATGCATATGGAGACAGGAAAAAGGGGGCGAGGGGGGGAAGCAATTTGAAACATGACAGTAAATCTCGCGGCAAAATGAATAATTAAATTTCAGATTTGTCATCTAACCAAAATGGTAATATGGGCAGGCTCTGAGGAAAGTGTGGCTATGGCATATCAATGATGGGTTAAATGAAATATTAACTTGTACTATTATTTTTTGTTTTTTAACTCATTTTATTGGGGCTCATACAACTCTTATCACAATCCATACATCCATCCCTTGTGTCAAGCACATTTGTACATTTCTTGCCATTACCATTTTCAAAACATTTTCTTACTGCTTGATCCCTTGGTGTCAGCTCCTCATATTTCCCCCTCCCCCCATCTCCCTCCCTCCTGGATCCTTGATAATTTATAAATTATTATTTTTCCATGTCTTGCGCTGTCTGATGTCTCCCTTTACCATCTTATCCACATCTTGTCCATCCCCCTGGAAGGAGGTTATAGGTAGGTCATTGTGATCGGTTCCATTCCCCCCCACCTTCCCCTTCCCCTCCTGGCACAACTATTCTCAGTATTGGTCCTGGGGAGTTTATCTGTCCTGTATTCCAGCTCTTATTTGTACCCATGTACATGCTCTGGTCTAGCCAAAGTTGTAAGGTAGAATTAGGGTCATTATAGTGGGGGTGAGGAAGCACTGAAGAACCAGAGGAAAGGTGTAAATTTCATCCGTGCTATACTGCACCCTGACTGGCCTGTCTTTTCCCCATGACCCTTCTGTAAAGGGATGTCCAATTGCCTACAGATTGGCTTTGAGCCTCCACTCCACACTCCCCTCCCATTCACATTGACATGATTTTTTGTTTTGGGTCTTTGATGCCGATACCTGATCCTGTTGACACCTCATGCTCACACAAGCTGGTATGCTTCTTCCATGTGGGTTTTTGCTTCTCAGATAGATGACCGTTTGTTTATCTTCAAGCGTTTGAGACCCAAGACACTATATCTTTTGATAGCTGGGCACCATCAGCTTTCTTCACCACATTTGCTTATGCACCCATTTGTCTTCAGCAATCAGGTTGGAAAGGTGAGCATCTCAGAATGCTGAATTATTAGAACAAAGTGTTCTTGTATTAAGGAAGTACTTGAGTAGAGGCCCAATGTCCATCGGATTCATTAACACTAAACCTATAAATATATGTACATAGATCTATTTCCCCATCATCATATATAAATATATTTACATATGTACATGCCTGTATTTAGTTCTCTATAAATGCCCTTTGCCTCCTAGTTCATTTCTGTATTGCCTTTAACTCTCCTCTTGTCTCACTATCATGTTCAGCCTTCATTTGGGTTGCAGTAATTCCTCTTGGTTACATTGCCCTTGATCAACCCCTACCAGATCTCCTACACCCTCCTCAACATCGATTTTTGGTCACTTGTTATTCCCCTGTCCCTGGGTTTGTTAACACCCACTTCCTTTCCCCTGCCTCCCTCTCTCCCATGTCCCCCTGGAACTGTCATCCCATTGTTTTACTTACTATGGGAAGTTGGCCAGAAGGGAAGGACCAACTTATAGCGCCAGAGTGTCCAAAGGAAATTAAGACATTCCAGGGTTTTTTGATCTTGCCTTGGCACTGCATTCCATTTGGCTGGAGGTAAGAATGACTGGAATTTCTACTCCTGTAAACATGACAGTCTCAAAAACCCACAGGGGGTTGCTATGAGTCAGCAGTGACTTGATGGCAGTGAGAATTTTTATTTTGCAGTGTTATTGTTTTGTACCACTCAGGCTACAGAGCCCTTCACAGCTCTCAGTGATTGGGACTATATTGGTTAAATTCAGACCATTTGAAAACGTTGACTGAACCTTTGGTGCCCAATAAATGAATAGTTCAATAATTGAAAGTTCATTTTAATATTAACAGCTAACTAGGTGGTCATCATAGCAACCCTATAGGACAAAGTAGAAACTGCCTCTGTGGCTTTCAGAGGCTAAACCTTTATCGGAGTAGAAGGACTCATCTTTGTCCCTAGGGCTGGCTAGTGGTTTTGAACTGCTGACTTTGTCGTTAGCAGCCCAACTTGTAGCTCACTACACACCATTGATTTCATGTCAATAAGTTTTGGAGTTTGAGTGGGTCATAGGGGTCTGTGGTTGGCACTAGCTACTAGGAGAAAAGCTGGGAGTCGAATCTACCCAGAGGCTTATTGGAAGAAAGGCTTTGTGATTGGTCTAACTGCATGGCAACTGGCTTGGGTTTGGGGTGATTGAGTCTTAGCAGCCCTACAAACCACAAACTATTTGAATGCGAATCAACAATATATTCACCCAGTGGGTTTCTATACAGGCAAAACTCTTTTGATGGCACTATACTTTCTGGTTCATTACAGATATTTAATTTTTTTAAATGTGTGTTTGTGTTTTTACAAATTCAAGCTCTGGGGCAACCCTGTATCAAGCAAGCCTATCGGTGCCATTTTCCCAAAATCATATACTCTCTCCGTGTCTACAGAGACATCTTTCACAACATTTCAAACCTTTGCATGCTTCTGTAGGACAGAAAGAAGGAACAGCTTCCACTTGACAGGAATTAGCCCTGACAGCCTTGTGGATAACAGCAGAAGATGGTCAGAAACGGAACAACTCGCAGACAGCCCCAGAACACTGCCCAAGATCATGCATACGATGAGGCTTGGAAGGCACTCAGCATATGACAGTGGAAAATCTGCCTTCTCGATGGAGGCTAAACCAGAGGGATGTCGATGGAGTAGCGCCCCCGGGAGGAAAGCCTCTGGGACCTTTGTTTACTGATGGGCACAACTCCAAATGAAAAGGAGCGGCTGCCAACATCTCGTAATGATCGGAACACGAAATATAGGAAAATTGGAAGCTGACAAAAATTAAATGTGATGCATAAAGATCTATATTCCGGGCACTGATTAGCTGGATTGGACTGGTATTGGCCATTTTGGACCAGAAACTCATGTTTTCCTATGCTGGGAATGACACATTCAAGAGGAATGGCATTGCATTGATTGTCAAAAGGACATTTCAAAGTATCTCCTGACATACAGTGCTGTCTGTGCTAGAATAACAGCTACCTGCATGCAAGGACATCCAGTCAGTGTAACTATTATTCAAATTTACATGCCAACCACTCCAGTGGTAAAGAAGTTAAAAAATTCTACCATCATCTTCAGTCTGAAATTGGTCCAACATACATTCCAGATGCATTGATAATGATTGGTCGTTGGAATGTGAAAGTTGGAATGAAAGAGGAAGGAACAGCAGTTGGAAAATATAGCCTTGGTGATAGGAGTGAAGCTGGAGCTTTCTTATGGAACTTTGCAAGATAAACAACTTCTTCATCACAAATACCTTTTTCAGCAACGCAAAAGGAGACGATATACGCAGACCTCTGCAGGTGGAATACATAGAAGCCAAATCGACCACATCCGTGGACAGAGACCATGGAGAAACTCAGCATCCACAGTTAAAACCAGGCCAGCCCTGTGGAGCAGACCATCAGTTGCTGAGATATAAGTTCAGCTGGAAGCTGAAGAACATGAAGACAAGTCCATGAGTCAAAGTATGACCTCAGTGTGTCCCACCTGAATTTCGAGACATCTCGAGACTGATTTGTGACATTGAACTCTACTGACAGAAGCCCTGAGGAGCTGTGGGAGGACATCAAGAACATCAGACATGAAGAAAGCAGGAATGAAAGAAAAGACCACAGTGCATGTCAGAAGAGACTCTGACACTTCCTCTTCCTCACAGAGTAGCTAAAGCAAATGGATGAAATAAATGATGTAAGAAAGCTGAACAGAAAACTTCAAATTTCAGCTCGAGAAGACAAAGCCAAATGTAATGAAACGTGCAACCTGGCTATCCAAAGCTATAGCACTTGGGACCTTAAAGGCTTGAAGGTAAACAAGCAGCCATCTAGCTGAGAAACCACAAAGCCCACATGGAAGAAGCACACCAGCCTGTGTGATCATGAGGTGTCGACGGGATCAGGGATCAGGCATCAAAGACCTAGAACAAAAAAAATCATACCAAGGTGAATGAGGGTGTGTATAGAATGGAGATCCAAAGCTCATCTGTAGACAATTGGACAACCCGTTATAGAAGGGTCACAAGGAAGAGACAAGCCAGTAAGGATGCAGTATATCACTGATTAAATATACAACTTTCCTCTAGTTCTTTAATCTCCCCCCACCCTCCTCACCCCCACTATTATAACCTCAATTCTACCTTACCAATCTGACTAGACCAGAGCATGTACACTGGTACAGATAAGAGCTAGAAATACAGGGAATCCAGGATAGATAAATACTTCAAGTCTAATAATGAGAGTAGTGATACTAGGAGGGTAAGGGTAAGGTGGTGGGGAGAAAGGGGAAACCTGTCAAAATGATATACATATAACCCCTTCCTAGGGAGATGGACAATAGAAAAGTGGGTGAAGGGAGACAGTGGTTGGTGTGAGACATTGGGGGGGAGTGGGATTTATAAATTATCAAGAGTTCATGAGGAAGAGAGAGTTGGGGGGTAGAAATGAGGAGTTGATATCAAGGGCTCAAGTAGAAAGAAAATGTTTTGAAAATTATGGTTGCAACATGTACAAATGTGCTGAACACAACGGATGTAGTTATGGATGGTGATAAGAGCTGCAAGAGCCCCCAATAAAATGATTTTTTAAAAGAAAGAAACGTGAAAATACCTAGAGTTAGAAAACCCAAACAGAAGAACTTGCTCAGCATATCTTAAACTGAATGAATTTAAAGAAAAAAATCAAGCCTCAAGTTGCAGTCTTGAAAGATGGTATGGTTAAAAGGCAATGCACTGGGTCACTCTGCTGAAGACGACGTCTTTCAAGTATTGAAAAGCAAAGAGACTCCTTTGAGGACTAAGGAGTGCCAGATCCAAGCAAAGGTATTCTCTATTGGCTCATATGCCTGTGAAAGTTGGGCAGGGAATAGGGAGGACCATAGAAGAAGTGATGCGCATTTGATTATGGGGATGGCGAAGAACATTGTAAGTGCCATGAGTTCCAAAAGAACTGACAAAGCTATCTTGGAAGGAGTACAGCGGTACGTTCCTTCGAGGCCAGGATGGTGATACTTCATGTCATGTACTTTGGACTTGTTATCGGGAGAGACCTGTCCTTGAAGAATGACATTGTGCTTGGTGAAGCAGAGGGGCAGCAAAAAAAGAGGAAGAGCCTCAACAAGATGGATGGACACCGTGGCCAGAACCATGGGCGCAAATACAGAACAACTGTGAGAATGAAGTAGGACTGAGAATTAGAACTGACTCGGTGGCACCTAACAACAACAACAACAACAACACAGCACACTTAGTAGATAGACTACCAAAAACTCAAACCAAACTTACTGTCATCTCCTGGTGACCCTACCAGTCAGGATAGTCCTCCGCCTGCCCCCAAGAGACTGCAGTTCTCTATGTAACCCTTTATGGCAGGAGAAAGCCTTATCTTTCTTCCAGGGAGAGGCTGGTGGTTTTGAACTGCTGACCTAGTGAATAGCAGCCCAGCTCATACAGGACAATGTAAAGATAATGTTTCATATGTACGTAGAGACCAAAAAAAACCCATGTGACTTTCTTTATAAAAGTATTTGTTTTATTTCACTGGTATTGAACTGACCCTAAGTGGGCCTGCACTGCAGTAATAATCAGTGATCCACACTCTTCTTCTGCAATATGGATGAGCAGCACCTACATAGTGTGGAACCACAAAGAGGCATACCCCAAAGAGAGGATTCCACACGAGCCTGTTTTTAGACAGAGTGCAAAAACAGACAATAAGATCTGTCCTGTGAGAAACAAGAGGGGATGTATCCTTATAGGCTGGTAGTGAGGGACCAAAAAGGCAGAAGGAGTGCTTTTGAGGGTTAGGGACATTTTACATTTAGGTTTGGGAGTTGGTTACATGGTACGCCCTCTTCGTTTTGTGAAAATCCTTTGAGTTGTTCACTTAAATGTATTTTCCTCTATACGTTAGTAAAAAGTCAAGAAACATAATCGGATGGATATTAAAAAACACATTACTGTGACTTAGATAAAGGTTTACAGAGCAGATAAGTTTTGCATTCAACAATTCATACACATTCTGATTCAATGCATCCATTGCAAACCCTTCAATGTATCATCACTTAGCCCACTTCCTCCCTGCATTTCCTGGATGGATTTTTAACAATACCTTTCACTTAAAAACGAAGGAGTCCTGATGGCACTCACTAACTACAAGGTTGGCTGTTCAAAACCACCAGCCTCTCCTAGGAAAAAGGTGAGGCTAGGAGTTTCTTAAATATTTCCAGCCACAGAACCCCAATATAGATCAGGGTGGGGATGGACTCAATGGTAAGGGGTAGTGATGGTAGGTGGGTTCATAAAAACACTTAGAAAATTATAATTTATATACACCCCCATTTAATTTAGCCTGTGTGTCTATCCGTGCACTTATTTGAATGTGGTGGAGCATTAAAAGGGAAATGTTAGGAAAACTTCTTTGACACAGTCAAATACATTGAGGGAATGAGTTACTGGATTTGAGAACTCAAGATCACCGCCTCAGGGAGTAACAAGATCAATCTGAATGCCACAGGCCACAAAGGCAATGTTCTACACTCTACTTTGGAGGTTAAAGAAAAGGGTCTTAAAAGGAGCCATCTATGGTCCAATTCCTGGTCTCTTTCCATTTGGAGCAAAGAAAAATGAAGAAAATCAAAGACACATGGAAACAATTAATCTAACAGACCATGCAAACATCAGGGTCCCTCATGCCGAGACCAGAGAATTAGACGGTACTTCCAAATCAAAAATCAAACCCACTGCCATTGAGTTGAATCAGACTCATAGGGACCCTACACAACAGGGTAGAAATGCCCTGTGTGTTTCTGAGACTGTTCACGGGAACAGAAAGCCAGTCTTTCTCCAGAGGAGCAGCTGGTGGTTTCAAACTTCGGACCTTGTGGATCACAGCTCAACTGGTAATCAGTACATACCCTGAGCTCCTAGATGGTACTTAGCTACCACTAATAACTGTTCTGAAGGGATCACTTTAGAAGGTCCAAGATACAGTGGGGAATGTGGAACAAAACTCAACATCCTAAAAAGGACCAGACTTGTTGGTCAGTTAGAGACTTGATGGACCCCAAGAGAGTCTGGCTCATAGTCACACTACAAGTCTGGAAATGAACCCATCTGCAGAGCTCAATTTTTAGGCAAACAATAGACAGGTCTATAGAGGGAAAGAAAACCAGGGTGGTTTGAGTTAAAAACCATTTGAGATTAAAAGGGCAACATTTGTCCAAATACAATGAAAGAAGGAAGAATGGACATGAGAAAAACAGGGTGGAAGTGAGATAAGGGATATTATATTGAGGGAATTGCAATAAATAACACAAAACAAAAGGTGTATGGATTGCTGAATGGAAAATGGATTTGCTCTGTAAACCTTTACCCAATCCACAATAAAAAGTTAAAAAAAATAAAGAGGGAAAGGTGTTCTTAAGGTTCCATCTTGTTAAGGGAGGTCAACAATAGGCCATTAAAATGTCTTATTGTGCAGAAATAGTTTGCATCTTGTTTTATAGAGAGAGAGAAACATGAGTTTGTCTAGAGCCTTTGTGCGATAATCACTAGTGTAGCATGCACTTATAAACTGGCAATGGGAGGAAAGAGATGAACAGCAAGACGATGAAACCATAAAGAAAACGAAACAAAAAAGGATGGAAACCACAAAGTAAAAAGTTGAGGAGATAAGGTAGGTTGAAAGGATTTAAATAAATTCTTACTTGGACAGAGCCTTCTAGTTGCTCTTTCCATTGCCATCTTTACTGGTCAAAGGCTCACTATACAAAACACAAACCTTCTCTGTATCGGAGTCATCCACAGAGTCAAGCCCAAGCTGGGCACCAAAGTGACCTCTCTTTCTGTTTTACTTTTTACAACTCTCCTTCTCCATCTTGAATGTTAATGATTTTCTCCCCACTGTCTCCTGGTAGTGCACTGGTTAAGTGAATGGTTGAACTTACCTACCAGATGCTCTGTGGGCGTGGTAGTTACATAATCAGCTGTCAATTTGAGAGGATTAAGAGTGAAAGGGTGGAGTCTAGTCTGTCAATCAGGTCATAGTTTGATGACCTCATTTGGAGGCCCTAAGGAGATAAATAGCTCGCTGGAGGCAGGACACAGGCTCACTCCCTGGAAAACATTTATGACAAGAGGCCACATGAAGCTACCCTGATGCAGCCAGAACCCTGGAGGGTGGAGGAGTCACGTGGAGACCCCTGCCAGTGCTGAGACGCTAACAACACCTGGATCCACAACATAGGATATTTTTGTTTTGTTTATACCACCACTAGATCCACAAGACTTCCCACCCACTGGCCTGGGATCTTCCTGCATTTGGTACCATTGCATGTGTTTTGTAAGTCTGAAGAGGAATTTATAGATTGGTATCAGACATATGGACGAATACTGGACTTATGGACTTGATCTGGATTGGGCTGTGATGTTTTCTCAATATTCAATTGATTTTGTATATAAAGCTCTTTCTTATGGTCTATAAATTTGTTTCTCTAGTCTACCCAAACTAACACAGTGGGGGAAAAGAATCTGTTTCTGTATGATTGAAGCCTTGGGAACTCTATGAGACAATTCTACTTTGTCCTATAGGGTCAGTTTGTCATATTCCATTCAATGGCAATGGATTTGGTTTGTTGTTAGTTTTTTTTCTCTTCCTTAAACCTCTTTATTTCTGGGAATTGCCAACCTCCTACATCCACCTGGTTACAACAAAAGCTACAGGGTTAATGTAACCTCTAGCTATTGATGATTGGTTCTAGGGTAGGCATTTGACGCAACTGGGACCAATGGCAAATTCTTCCCTGGACTATTCCTTCCTGTCTGATCTACCCAAAACTGAACACCAGGCTGAAATGAACTGCTCGCTGTCCTTCTCTGGGACCTTTAGGAAGTGCACTGGAGAAGAAGTAAGTCTTAAAGTAGTAATTTATAAATTAGCAAAGGTTCATGAGGGAGGGAGGGTGGTGGTGGGGGGGAATGAGCTGATACCAAGGGATCAAGCAGAAAGAAAATGTTTTGAAAATGATGATGGCAACATATGTACACATGTGCTCGACATATGGATGGATGCATAGATAGTGATAAGAGCTGTATGAGCCCCCAATAAAATGATTTTTTTAAAATTGAAGCTAAAACATTCAAAAGTTAAGAACTCTTAATAGCTATGTTTCCTGTAATCTGAGGCAGGGACACAGATTGTTAGGATAACGAGGTTTGTAGTGAGAAAATGGGAGAAAAGAGACAAAGGAGGAGAGAAGTAAAAGAGATCTGTAACCGATGAAGCAGAGCTGAAAGCCAGAAGCTCCTAAAAATGTTCACATTCGTAGTTTCAGTTATTCCTGAGGGTCTGAAACTTCTTTGGTTTCTACAAGAAAGTCCAATATCTGTAGTAGATATCTCTGTCACTTTGGACCAAGTCCAGGTCCCCACATATGGGGTCCTAAAAGCAAAAAACTGTTTTTATTTGGGGCATTTGCCAATTTTACAGTATAAATGCTCCTGCTATGGGCAATGGTAAGTTACTTTGAACAACCTGGGTAGTGAAATTTCTGAATAGTTACAGTGATGTCTAACAGAGGAACTGACTCTGGGAGGCCACAGTAGTTGTTGTTGGTGGTGTAAGGTGTCTTCGAGCTGGCTCTACCTCATGGCAACGATGTGTACAATAGGACAAAACTTCTGTCTGTTTCCCTTGTAGTACTCATGGTGTCTCTCATTTTCAGCGACCCTCTACTTTTCCAGGGACTGGTGTCCCCTGGTAACATGTCCAACATTTGTGAGATCCAGTCCTGCCATTCTTCAATCCAATGAGCACTCTGGATGTACTTCTGATGCAAATGTGTTTGTCTTTCTGGGAGGCCTTGGCGTATTGAATACTCTTCACCAGCACCACAGTTTAAAGGCATCAATTCGACTTCAGACACCAGCACACTACCTTAGTGCTTCTCGCCTTCATCTTTGTGCTCAGGAAATGCTCTCTTCTTGTAGTTCCCTTTCTGTCATTTGGACCTGACTGCTTTTTCAAGGCTCATTTATGATCTTAAGCCTCTGGTTACTTGCTGTTGCCAGCTGCCATCAAGTCAGCGCCCAACGCGTGGTGACTCTATGCAGAATGGGACAAAACATGACCCGGTCCTTTATCATACCCATGATTTCTTGCAAATGGGATTGTTGTGAAGCATAGAGCTTCCACGGGCTGCTTTTCAAAAAATAAATAAATTGCTAAACCTTTTTCCCCTCATCTTCCTTAGTCTGGAAACTGACAAAATCTTTTCAGCATCCTAGCAACATATAAGCATCCACCTGATTACTACACGCAGTACAGTACGCATAAGTGGATACGAAGACTATACCTCCCTACAAGAGAATGGCACCATCACTGCAGTCACAGACAGCTCATCCCTGTGTGTGCTCTCTTGGGCAGAACCACAAAGGGTTTGAGATAACTCTGGTGCTGTTTGGCAGGAGATTCTTGGCTGAGATGCTGCGCCAGGGACCTGAATGGTCAAAGCCCAGCACGAGATCTTGGAGGGCAGCCAGGTGGAAGCTCATGGAAGTGCCTGGAAGCTCCGCAGCCAGACTATGCTTCGGTTCAAGGCAGTCCTGCTGAAATTGAAGAGGTCTCTGATTATCAACTAGAGTTTGATTAGTCTTCTTGGAAACTGGCCAGGACCACAATAAAAGCAACATGAAAACTCCCAGGGGCAAGTCGACTCCAGCAGTTAAAGTTCAGCCTTTATGGATGAATCTATAATACGGATGAATTTCCAAACCCATCCACCTTCAAGGGCTTTCTCACTCTCCCTTTCATTTGTGAGGCCGTTCCAGGATCTCTAGCATGGTTCTATTTTCTAATGTCTTACGCTGTGTTAACGATACCATTCACTCGCTAGTCTATCATTAACTGCTATTACTATTTAGATGATTCAACTTGCATTTGAAAGACTTGAATTTTTAATATAGGTTTGCATATCGATGTCACATATTTTTAAAGATGGCAATTGTGATAGCATCTTTCTCTAATTTGTATTCCTTGGTGCCTCTTCTCATGCTTTTAAATCAGGTTTTCTCCTGGAATGCTCACCTGGGATAGCGCCCAAGAGCAGCCTCCTCATGCTGGGCGGCCAGCTGGGTGGAGAATATGAAGAAAACATTTGCACAGGCTCCTCCATGCGTCAGGGTGGCTAAAGGTTTTGAAAGTAGATTAGGTCTTTCTTCCTATCCAAACTGAGTGTTACATGTGACCCCTAAACTATGCCCAATTCCTGGTCAGGTGGAATAATTCTACTTGAGAGCAGAATTCCCTGTAGGCTCCTGACAGATGTTGAGTTCTGATCATGTGGTTTACACCATGGTTCTACTTCTAAAGAACATTTTAGTAGGAGGGACATAATGTTCCTTAATCACACTGATAACGAAGGGGGCAAAATCACAACTGGAGAATCTTATCTTAGATGAGACCTTTATACATGTGGATTTTGGTGAGAACGTGATTCAATAGTTTCACAAATAGGGTATGTTAATCCAGTTGACTACAGAAACAAATTCATAGACACTCACACGGGAATAAGAAAGAGCTTTATATACAAGAGCAATCAAATATTGAGAAAACATCCTAGCCCAGTCAGATTAAGTCCCTAAATCCAATATTAAACCATTTGTCTGATACCAATCTATAAATTCCTCTTCAGACTCATCAAATACATGAAATGGTGCCAAATTCAGGAAGATCACAGGCCAGTGGGGTGGCCTGTGGATCCAGTGGTGTTGTAAGCATCTCAGTGCTGACACTTAGCTCCTTCAGCTCCAGGGCTCTAGCGTAGCTCCATGTGTCTTGTCTGCAGGAATGTCTCACAGAGAGTGAACCTGTGTCCCACCTCCAGAGAGCTATTTATCCCCTGAGTGCCTCCAAATAAGGTTATCAAGCTGTGATCTGATTGACAGGCTAAACTCCACCCCTTCACTCTTAAGTCTCAAATTGACAACAGGTTATGTAACTACCACACAGGGACTTAAGAACAGAATGAGAGTGAGTGACTGAATCAGTGATATATTCTGAAAACATTTGCCGGGTTGACAGCAAGGTCATTTTCCAAAATGAAGGAGAGGATACGTCTTTATGCTGACAATATAGGACTAAGTTGCTAGTGATCTGTTTGAAGTACTAATCTATGGGTTTCACTTTATCGGTGCCTTGTTTACAATAGCAGCGTATGACAATTGAGGGGATACCAGCTATTTCTGCTCACACACACACACACACACACACACAGCTTAGAGTCAGGAGGTGAGGACATCTGTCTCGATTATATCCCTGAGGCTCCAACTCACACAGGGAGCTTCTATATGCATTTGGGTCACTGAAATGAACTGGAAAAAATCGTCATGCCCCATCACAATGGGATTTCCCAGAGGAAATGATGCCCCTCTAACCAGGCATGTCCACGGGTATGAAGTTCAATGAGCCATGGGCCTTAATTATCATTAGTCATGCTTCCCAAGTGCCCTTGCTACTCTGCCGCTAAATGTTCTGGGCACATTTTAAACATAGTTGTTGTTAGGTGCTGTGGAATTGAAGATTCAGTCGCAATAACCTCATGGGATAGAGTAGAACTGTCCTATAGGATTTTCTAGGTTATCACTTTTTTTAAAAGCTATTTTTCAAATTTAATTTTTTTAAATCCAGAATGGATCAAAAAAGAACAATCAAGGATGAAGGTGACGTAAGTGCCCGTCACAGTAGAAAACTCATTATTGCCTTGTTTTACAAGCTGTGCCTAACCTGAGTCACTAGCCTAGTTTCCCACTGATGAAGCTCCTCGCCTCACCTACCAACGAGGCACAGTGGCTTGCCTTGCACGGCCTTTGTTGAAGGACTCCATGTGCACATAGGCCAACACAGGTGGACTCGACTCAATAGAAGGATTGCTTCCCATTTGCCTACTTTCACCCCTTGAAACTATGGCCAGGTCAGCACCAAACATTCTTCAGTCTTTATAATGATCAACACATTGTCCTGCTCTTTTACACACGACTGAAAAAGGGCAGGCCACAGACAGAACATTGTGAGTTATGTACTGCTGGAATTCATCACTCATTAAACGATCTTTAGCGAGCAGACATGAAATGTACATATAGGGCAATTATTGCTAGAATATTGCAAAACCACAGTGAGACTTAAGTTTGGCCATTTCTGCTCAGGAAGTCCCTTCACACTGAAGTGTCATGATTTTTCTTTTCAGCTCCAAAAGGTTGCTATGACTACTGTTCCTCCTTTTTGATTTTCCTTTTGTTCCCTCCTGCCAGAACTTCCAGAGCCTCCTCAGATGCCATCATTTCATATCCATTTCAGGAGCTTCAAAGATGCCTGTCTCCTGTTTTCTCCCATTTCACTCATTTTAGAAATCTCTTCTTTTACCTTGTTGCACTCGTCAGCAGGGGATTGGTCCTTGAATTCGTCCATGTTGGTTTCTGTGTTATGAATTATTCTTTCCACTATGCTAATGTGTGAACTCATTCCTTCTCTGGTCAGACTTCCTCAGGCTATTTCTCCTCATTTTTAACCATATTTTCACTCAACCACCAGAAGGTTGGATCAAGATCTGTTGCTCATGCCCTGTGCCCTTACTTTTGGCTGAAACATGTACAATCCCATTGACCTCGATGTCCAATGTAACTTCAATCTGAGAGACTCCATGAGGCACTGGGAGCCTTCCAAGCAAAGTGAACTGTCCGAGAAGTTTGTTATCACCAGCACCCCTGGCACACTTCAATCTCTACCTGAATCTGTCCGTCAGCAGCTATAGAAAATACCTGGCTCTTTCTGGTTGGAATAGTGGTGTTCCTGTTAATAAGTTTAATAAAGACACGTTCTGAGTCTCGATACTCAGAGACAGGGACGTGACCTCCAGGAACAGCGCATCTGTGACATCACCAGCCAATACACTGTCCTCAATAGCAGCGCCAGTGGCCACAGCTTCGTGGGGATGAACAACTTTACTTGGGACTTGGCCCCAAAGATCCTTCACAGTCTGTTGAACCTTGGGCATCCTACTCATGCCACCAAGAATCACTTCTCCAGTGTCACTCTTCCTGATTCTGCATCTTGCGTAGCTTTGGGCATGGTATGATAGCCCTCCCGGTTAGGTCAGTGACAGTCCCCCTCAAATTGAGCGTGAGTCAGCTTTATATTCAAGTTCTGGATCCAGAAATATCCATTGTAAGATAGGGAAAGTTGATGTTATCCTGCACAGGTGAGGAAAGTTCACACTTGGCCTTCTCAGCAGCTTCCCATACCCTCTGAAGTGCCATGTTGTCTTCAGTCAAATAACCCCCTGACTCTCTCTTGAATTCCTTTACAGTGTGTTGCAGCAAGACCTGGCCAAAGTCTTCTCTGTCTAAGAAAGGGTCTCCATTGGTGGGTAATTACCTTAAACACCGCTCTCTGAATTTCCAGGATAAAAATATCCAAGGTTCCACCACCTAAATCATATACAGTAATGATTTTATCTTCTGACTTGTCTAGACTATTAGCTGGAGCAGCAGCTGTGGGTTCATTAATCATCCAAAATACATTTAATCTAGCTATCTGGCCAGCATCCTTACTGAGCTGTCTCTGAGAGCCATTGAAGTAAGCTGGGACTAGGATCATAACATTTTTTTACTCCATACTCTGAGTAATTTTCTACAGTCTCCTTCTTTTCCATCAACACCAATGCTCCCATCTGACTTGGAGAATAGAGTTTTCCATGAGCTTCAACCCAGGAATCAGGATGGGAAGCATGGACATTTTTGAAAGGCACATTTTTAATGTCTTTCTGTTTATCAGAACATTTTAATGTCTTTTGGTTTATCAGAGCCACCATATCAGCAACCAAGGCGCCATCAGCAACCAAGGAGCCACCATATCAGCAACCAAATAGAATGTGTTGTTTGCATTGGAAACCACTCGCCGCTTGGCTGCCATGCCAACAAGTCGCTCGGCATCTGCTGTAAGGCCACAACTGGAGGTGTGGTTCTGACACCGTCAGCGTTCTTCAGCACCTTTGCTGGTTGACCGTCTCTAACAGCAGCACAGGAGTAGGTAGTACCCAAATCAATACCAACAGCTGCTCCCTTGAGTGCTTCCAACACATAGTCCTGCTTTGAAACACTTCTAAAAGCTTTGTGACTACGTTCTTTGTAGTTATCCTCCTGGGGGGTGGGGGGACTGAGGAGATGTGGGAGGTTGTGCGGCTGCCTAGACAGGCAGCAGCAGCATGGCGGCCAGCCTGGGGGAGAACGGGCCAGGGAACAGGCACGTAGTCTGTGGTAGCCACTCCTTTGGGATCCTCCAGGCACTAGGTTGAAATCTTCACAGGTCTTTCTCTGGTAGCATCACCGACTGGGTTCAAACATTCAGTCTTTTAGACAGCAGCCAAGTGCATAACAGTTGTTTCACCAAAGCTGCTTTTTAAAGACAGAGGAGACCAATTATCTTTGGTTCTACATCTGTCGTAGGAATATAAGCAACAGGGGCGGCCTCCTTTATCTTGTTCGGATATTCAAATAGTCAGGGAATATTGATTGAGGCGTATCTATGTGGAGGCACAACGGTAGGCAGAGAGCTATTAAGTGTGGAACAAAACAGCCAGAGCCCTAGTGTTTGTGGCTTTTCGTCTACAGACCAAATATTCATACAAATACATTTTGCATGTTGATTTATTCCCTTTCTCTTCAGATTGATCCCCAGGCATGGGGGTCTGGTCCATTTTATCTCGGCACCCAATGCCCAGCCCAGTGCTTGGAATAGTGGGTGCTGAGAAGTTTTTGGAATGACTTACTTAAAAAAATTATTTTATTTTTAAAAACATTTTATTAGGGGCTCATACAACTGTTATCGCAATCCATACACACATCAATTGTGTAAAGTGCATTTGTACATCATTCTCAAAACA
>NW_022111324.1:74155990-74163451 GCF_000313985.2 Echinops telfairi
CCACATTTGCTTATGCACCCATTTGTCTTCAGTGATCCATTCGACACCTTGTGATCACACCGGTTGATATGTTGTTCCACGTGGGCTTTGTTGCTTCTGAGCTAGATGGCCGCTTGTTTACCTAAAAATTGTTTATTTTTTAACAACCTTGTTGACATACAATTCACATCTCCTGCATGTTTCCAGTTCAATCCCTCTCATAGGAATTATGAAACCATCGTGACATTCGAGTCCAGGCCATTTCTTCTTTTTTGCGCTCATTGCCAGCCTTCCCTGCCATGTCCCTTTGAAGCGGCTGATCAAGTTGCTGTTTCTACAGGCTTACCAAATCTGGGTCTCATACACAAAAAACCATACAAAATCACACAAAGAGCTCAACAATGAGGACACAAGGAAAAAACTAACATTGATAATGAAGCAGAAATATTAAAAATTGGAGTTGTTGTACTATGAGGCAAGAGGGAGAGGCATGCTAGGTGTCACATTTTGATCTACCCGCAATTGCAGTCATCCGCCCTACAATGTACTCTGTCTGGTAGAAGAGCTTTTCCTTCTTTGGTGCATAGTCAGAGGAGACTCACTCAAGGCAGAATCCACATGGGGAACCCTGTGAAAGGTTCCGGGCTTTAACTATCATTCACAGCCTTTTGAAAACCTTTGGGTTTGGAGCTTCTTCTTTACAATCCTTGGGTCACACATACTGGTGTGCTTTTGCTGAATGGACTTATTTGATGCCTCATTTAGGCTGCTTTTTTTAAGCCAAGCCTTTAGGATCTCAGATGCTGTTCTTTCTGATAGCCGGGCACCGTCTGCTTTCTTCACCACAATTTGCTACCGCATCCACGTCTTTAGCGATCACTTCATGGAGGTAGATATTGAGCAGGGTCATGTCATGAAAACCGATTGTTCTTAGATTGGGGCTACAATGAAGTACAAGCTCAAAATCCCTTCATGTATCTATGGTTTATGTATGTCCCAGGTTCGCTTTAAATACTTCATTATTATTTTATTGAAGGACATTATAAATTATCCCCATGGGGCATATGGTAGTTCCACGGATATTGCCATTCATTTAGCCACTAGTGTAGAATTTGAAACACTGTCAGAAAAAAGACAGTATCCATGCAGAGGACAGATTTTTAGACGAAAATACATGGATTGTTGAATGGCCCATTTTTGTGCCGCATCAAGGTTAGTGGTCACTGCTGTTTACTATAGAAATGGAGACTGGCCAGGGTGCAGTATAGCACCAGTGAAGCATACAGCTTTCCTCTAATTCCTTAATGCTTCCCCACACCTCCACTATTATGACCCCAATTCTACCTTATACATCCAGCTAGAACAGAGCATGTACATGGGGTTACAGATAAGAGCTGGAAACACAGGGAATCCAGGACAGATAAACCCCTCAGGACCAATAATGAGAGTAGCAATACCAAGAGGGTAGGGGGTAGGTGGGGGGAAGAAAGGGGAAACCAATCACAATGATCTATATATAACCCCCCCCCAAGGGGATGAACAACAGAAAAGTGAGTGAAGTGAGACATCAGTCAGTGTAAGACAGGAAAAAATAATAATTTATAAATTATCAAGGGCTCATAAGGGAGGGAGGGGGAAATGAGGAGCTGATACCAAGGGCTCAAGTAGAAAGAAAATATTTTGCAAATGATGATGGCAACAAATGTACAAATGTGCTTGACACAATGCATGGATGGATGGATGATGATAGGAGCTGTATGAGCCTCCAATAAAATGATTTAAAAGAAAAGAAAAGAAAAGGAGACTGGCATAGGCAGTCCTGCAAAGCTTCATCCCGAAGCTGAGTGGAACATGGGCCAGCAGTTCCTCTCTGAGCTCCGGTCTTTGGCCATGCCTCTAGGATGGCCTCTTGTCTATACCACAGTGTTTGTCATCCACAGGAATGCTCTTCGAGCCTGCAGTCATTTCTGCACAGAGACTTTAGGTGCTGCCCAGCTAGCCACAGCGTGGGCTGGCGGTTAGCCTGAGACCCTCTCAGTCACAGCATCGGCTCACAGGACACCAAGAACACGAGGAGAGGTGATTCAAAAGGGACCTCCGAGATGCTGGTCAGTGACCGCTGTCATCAACCAGCCCTCACCAGATTTTCTTCATCCCATTCTGGAATCCTCATACCAAAGAGGGCAAATCACAAGTATTGCTATAAAGTCACAGGCTTGGTATTAAACAAGAATACCCAAATGAGAAGCCATTATTTATGGACACATCCTCCGCGTAGATCTATACACTTCTGAAGGCAGTGTTTTTATCTCTCTCTTTCCCGGAAAAAAAAAATTGTGCACGGTGTGATTTACATCAGGTTGAAATGGAAATTCTGGCATCCTTGGGGGACTCGAATTGTGTTCCTTTTCAATATTCTTGAGTTTGGGAAACAAAAACGTCTGAAGAGACAAGATCAGGGCTGGATGGAGTAAACTTTCCCAACAAAACTCTCAAGGACAGCTCTTGCTGCCATTGGAGAACGAGTAGGTGCATCATCATGATGGAAAACATTCTTTGACACACCCCGGTCCTTTTTCTCATCAATGCAATTTTCAAATTAAAAAAAACATTTTTTTGCAATAAGCCCCCATGAGCATCCTGTGTCCTTCTCAAAAATCTATTAAGACTATTCCTTGGGAATCCCCCCAAACAGCCACCATAACCTTCTGAGCTGACCTCTCTGCCTTGAATTAAACTAGCCCACTGCCTCCTCTTGGAAGCCATGACTTTGGCTGGACCCTCTTTGGAAGGCACCCTAATGCAGCTGTGACAGGTGTATGACTGAGAGGACTTGTCTGCAGCCATCCACTGATCACAGAGACATGTTCAAGTAGGCTTTGTTTGGAACACACATGAGCATATGAATTTAGGTCCTAATAACAATATACATTGACTTACCCTCACACACTAGTGTGCCAGTGCAATTGTACCAAAACGATCAAAACTCACTGCCATTAAGCCCATGCCAACTCTTAGCCACCCTATAGGGTGGGAGATAACCACCTCTGTGAGTTTCTGAGACTGTAACCTTTTATGGGAGTGGAAAACCCCATATTTCTCCTGAAGTTGCTATTAGCAGCCCAACACATCCACAACACCACTGAATGGCTGTGTTAGTCTGGATACATTAGAGAAACAAATCCACAGAAACTCATGTATAAGAGAGAGTTTTATATAAAGGCTAAGTGCTCATCAAGAAAACATCCCAACCCAGTGCTGCCCAAGCCCACAAATCCAACATTAACCCATATGTCTAACACCAATCCACAAAGTCCTCCTCCATCTCACAAAACAGACACAATGATGCCAACTGCAGGAGGAAAGCCGAATCAGTGAACGTGTAAGCATCTCAGCACTGGCAGGGGTCTCCACACGGGTACTCCAGCACCCAGGGCTGCACCAGGGTAGGTCCATGCAGCTTCTCCTCAGGGATGTCTTGCAGGAAGTGGCTTTGCCAGCTGAAGCAAGGAACTGGGGAAGGCAAATGTACCCTGGTTGTACCATCAGAGAGCAAGAGACCCGAGAACTAGAAAGGCGAGCCTCACTGAGACATCCCTCCGCCCTTTATTAACCCCACATGTGTTTATCGGCCAGGTTGGCACAATAAACTTTAACTAACTCAATGTCCTAAAGCAAGTTATTGGTAAGAATTTTAAACTACAATGCTATGTAACAGGCCTAATCACAAGGTTTCAGGTTGGGAATTTTTTTCAAGCATGTTGTGCCTGTAGACAACCTTGAAAGCTGATTGAGGGACAGTACGCTCTGCTGGTGATGTGGATGGACACCTGTCCAGCATCCTTGAGAGAAAAGGGCAGTTAGGACACCATTGAGATATTTTCTTAGCCTTGATATTTAAATTAATAATGCCACAGAAAGGGTTGGTCTCTGCCAACAGCTGGGATGCAAGCAGAGGGTGGAGAGGAGCGGGTGAAGGTAGTAACTTCGCCCTTGGGATGTCCTCTAACTGCATGAGCCGATGGAGCTGCTCCTCAGAGTTCCGCCTGACTCATGAGTTGTTCTCCACTCACCTCACTGAGGTCTTACATTAGTCTGCTCCACTAGCCTGAGAGCTCGAACCAGGAACCGCGTTTGTTCATTTCTGTGACTCAGAGGCCGTTAAAAACATTAAGTTGCGTGGATTTAACTCCAGCACATGGCTATCCCATGGGGGCCAGAGGAGAATTGTGCCCCATAGGGTTTTCCATGGCTGATTTTTTTTTAAATAGATCAACATTCCTTTCTACCCTGGTGGCTCTAGGTGGACTAGAACCTCCAACCTTTTAGCGAGCAGCCAATCATATTAACCTTTTGAGTTAGTTTATTGTGCCAACCTAGGCGATAAACACATTTGGGGTTAATTGAAGGGCAGAGGGATAAATGGCTCAGTGAGCCTCATCTTTCTAGTTCTCGGGTCTCTTGCTTTGTGATGGTTGGTCCAGGGTGTAGCTGCCTTAGCCAGTTCCCTGCTTCAGCTGGCAACGGTCACTTCCTGTAAGACATCCCTGAGGAGAAGCCACGTGGACCTACCCCAATGCAGCCCTGGGTGCTGGAGCAGCCATGTGGAGACCCCTGCCAGCTCTGAGATGTTTACACATTCACTGACTCGGCTTTCCTCCTGCAGTGGGCATCATAGTGCATGTGTTCTGAGATGGAGGAGGACTTTGTGGATTGGTGTTGGACATATGAGTTAATGTTGGACTTGTGGACTTGGGCAGCACTGGGTTGGGATGTTTTCTTGATGTGCACTTAATCTTTATATAAAACTCTTTCTTATACATGAATTTCTGTGGATTTCTTTCTATAAAGTACCCAGACTAACACACCTTTTGTACCACCCACAGATCATAGTAGGAACTGAAGACAGAGCTGATGAAATGTGTCATCACCTGGTCCATGTGATGCATAATGACTGGGCCCAGGAAGTTTAAAAGGCATGGTTTTATGCTCCAGGAGCATAAGAGCAGAGCCGCTTTCCTTTGGTTCAGTTGGGCTGCTCATCTCAAGATCAGCAGTTCAAAACCACAAGCCATTTCACAGAAGAAAGATGGGGTTTTCTGCTCCAGTAAGGAGGTACCGCCTCAGAAGGCCACGGGGGCCGTCCTCTAGGGCTGCTCTGGGATAGAATCAACTTGCTGGCAGTGAGTTTGAAAGTTTTTTTTTAAGGGTATCATAAGGTTACTGAACCTCCAATTCTTTCATCAGAAACCCAGAAGTCCATCATCTGGTGGTGTGTGCGGGGGTGGGGTGGTGGGGTGGTGGGGTGGTGGCAGTGGCGGTGGTGGAAAGAGTGCTTCTGCTGAGATTTGACTGCTCAGCAGTAGGCGCAGGGAAAGCCAATACACCTTGGTCTTAATTGGTGCTTTGAACCCCTGTGCTTCCCCTTACTTTCTCTGCCTGTACATTGATCTTGAGACTTAGCACCTTGTCAACTAACACATGGGTAATACAGACTGTTCGGAGGTTTCCCTGGGGGGGGTTCGGGGTGGGGGTGGGGGTGCAGTGCTTCAGCCCTCAGCTGCATACTAAAAGGTTGGCAGCTCCCACTCACCGGCCATTCTTTGGGAGAAAGGCGGGACAGTCGGCTGCTGTTGTACAGGGTTACAGCCTTGGAAACCCTGTGGGGTGGTTATACGCTGCTACAGCAATGGGGTGGACATACCATCTTAAAAGCGATGCTTGTCACGGAAGAGTTGCAATCGTTGAGGGAAATTGTTATTCCTGTGTGCTTCACAGAGATGTGGGAAATGCAAATGAATTAGGAAGTTTAAGGCTTGATCTCCTGCACCTATAGTCTTCCTTGATAAATACCCTATGTTGCTGGTGTTGGTTCTCACAGAACTGGCTTCAACTCATAGTGACCTTATGCGTAACAGAATGAAGCATCGCCCATTTCTACACCAACTTTGTGACTGCAGGTATGCCTGAGTCCCTGTGTCAGTGCATCTCATGGAGGGGTTCCCTCGCTCACTGACTCCCCACTTTGCTATGATGTCCTATCCAACAATCCTCCTCCTGACCTGTCCAAACAAAGCAAGCCAAAATCTCGGGTGCTAATCTGTGACCCATCGGGGTTTCAGTGACGAGTGTTCAAGAGTTGGTTGCCAGGCCTTTCTTCCTAGTCTGTTTAGCTGACAGCTCCACTGAAACCTGCCCACCCTGCATAACCCTGCTTGCTGGTACTTGAAATGCCAGTAGCAGAGCTTCCATTAATATGGCAACTTGCAAGCCACCACGGTACAGCCAACTGACAGGTGGCTGGTGACACATGCATGAGAGGTTTAAGGCACGGAAATAAAACAATTTCTGAATAATATAAATAAGTTTGTTTTAATTTTTCCTTTGGTTAGTCACTTCACATCCTCAGCTCTTGGTGTAATCCCACAAAGTTGGAATGCATGATTGCTAATTCTATGTTGTTGTTGTTAGTTTATTGTTGTTGCTGTCATTGAGTTAGTTCCGACTCAGAGTGACCCGATGTACAACAGAACACAACACCACTTGATACCGTGCCATCCTCACCAGTGTTCTTATGTTTGAGCTCACAGGTGCAGCCTCTGTGCCAATCTGTCTTGTGGAGGGTCTTCCTCTGTTTCTGCTGCCCTTCTGTTTTACCAGCATGCTGAACCTCTCCAGGGACTAGTCCTCAGACAACATGCCCAAAGCACGCGAGACAGTCTCGCCACCCTGCGTCTAAGGAGCATTCTGGCTGTACTTCTTCCGAGACGGATTTGCTTGTTCCTTTGGCGTCCAAGACACTTTCAACGAGTCTCTCCATAAGATCACATAATGCAAACCCCAAACAAGCAGCCCGATGTCTTGTAAACTTGAGTTTTATCTGTTATTCAGTTCTAAGCATAGGTCTACATTGACTGCCTGCTATATTTTAATTCCCTGCTTGATGGTTCAGCTTGCAATGTATCAGTTTTCTGCTCTCAGGAGTCAGCAGTTCATCTCACCATTGTAAGATCCCCATCTAGTGGTAGCAATCGATAACTGCAAGGTTGTAAGTACCTCTTTTCACCTGTGTTTTGGGTACGTGTTGGGAAAAGTGGGACAGAACCGGTAAAGTTGATTCAAAGTCTGAGTTTTGAATTTGGTCTTGAAATAAAATGACAGCAATATATTACTAGAAAACAATTGGCTGGATTTTTAGAGTGGAGGTGTGCCACACACTAAAGCTCTGAGTGAAGCCAAAATGCAAAAGTGACATCTTCGAATGAAGAAATGAATTATTTAGGTAAAAATGGAAGTCACCTATTGGACAGTTAAGAGTAGAGTGGGACAGACTGGTTGGAACCTGGAAGGGTGGGCACAAAGTTTAGTTTTGATATGATATCTCTGAAGATGTAAAATTAATAATTAGCAGTACAAGTCAGCACCAGGCTTCTAAGACCCAGGACAAAACCATACTCAAGGTGAATGGGGGGGGGGGGATGG
>NW_022111324.1:74163560-74191759 GCF_000313985.2 Echinops telfairi
CAATGAAACACACAACTTTCCTCTAGTTCTTTGGTGCTTCCTTCACCCCACTATCATGACCTCAATTCTACCTTACAAATCGGATTAGACCAGAGCATGCACACTGCTACAGATAAGAGCCCGAAACACAGGATAGATAAACCCCTCAGGGCCAACAAGGAGAGTAGAGATACCAGGAGGATTAGGGGAGGGTGGATGGAGAAAGGGGAAATCGATCACAAGGATCAACCTAGAACCCCCGTCCCAGGGGGAGGAATAATGGAAAAGTGGGTGAGGGGTGACGGAGGATGATGTAAGATATAATAATCTATAACTTATCAGGGGTTTGTGATGGAGGGCGGGCGGGGGAAGGAGGGGGAAGAAATGGGGAGCTGATATCAGGGGCTCAAGTGGGAAAAGAATTCTTTGAAAATGGGGGTGGCAGCATATGTGCAAATGTGCTTGACACACTGGATGAATGTATGGATTGTGATAAGAGATGTAAGAGCCACAAATGAAAGTATTTAAAACAAACAAAGTAGGGTATATCTGTGTGATTTCGCTGTGGGCTTAGAGAAGTGGTTAGCTCTCTTTTTAATGGCGCTTATAGATTTGTTTCCATCTCTCCCAATCTTTGAACGCTGTGTGGTATGAAGACTACATAAATGGACTTTACAATCAGATGGGTCCACCCGTGTCCTAGAGAAAGGGTTTAACCGTACACAGGGTAGGCACAGATAGTGAAACCCACCTCCTAGACTTGCAGTGAGGATTAAATGGTGCAGCCTCCCTATTTACTGCCTGCTAGTGTAACATCTTCCACAAAATAAATGCCCAGTAAGTGGAATTATTGTTACGGTCTCTTTCCGGGTGTGCATAAGGTCAGCAGTTGGACAGCACCAGCCAATCCGTGAGAACAAAGACAAGCGTTACAGCCTCAGAAGGTCACAGGGGCCTATGCATCGGGATTAACTCCATGGCGGTCAATTTGGAGTTTTTCCCTCGATGGTTCAGCAAATTTCCCCCTTTTCTGTATCGTGGGGTTACTGATTTCTATTAAGGCTTTGCTTATTACTTAATTTTGTAGCAGGCTGTTATTCATAATTTTCAACATTATCTTTAAAAAATATGTACATATAAATCATTTTATTGGGGGCTCTTACAAATCTTACAACAATCCATGATTCAATTGTATCAAGCGCATTTGTACATGTTTCCATCATCATTTTCAAAACATTTTCTTTCTACTTGAGACCTTGGTATCAGCTCATTTCCCCCTCCCCCACCCTCTTACGCTAGTGAACCTTTCATAAATTATGAGTCATTATTATTTTCATAGCTTACACAGTCTGCTCTCTCCCTCCACCCGCTTTTCTGTTGTCTGTCTCCCTCGGGGAGCGGTGGTGGTGGCTGTTATACATCTATCATTGCTATTGGTTCCCCCTTCTCCCCCCACCTTCCCCTTCCCCTTATGGGATTGTTGCTCCTGTTATTGTTCCTGAGGGTTTTATCTGTCCTGGATTCTGTGTGTCGAGAGTCCTGAGTTGTACCAGTGTACATGTTCTGGTCTAGCCGGATTTATAAGGTAGAACTGGGGTCATGATAGTTACAGATCGGGGGAGGGAGCATTAAAGAACTAGAGGAATATTGTATGTTTCGTCAGTGCTCTACTTCACTCTGGCTGACTCGTCCCTTCCTTGTGACCCTCCTGTGAGGGATGTCCAATTGTCTACAGGTGGGCCTTCAGTATCCACTCCAGCCCCCCTCATTCTCATTGGTATGATTGGGTCTTCTGATGCCTGATACCTGATCCTGTAGACAACTTGTCATCACACAGGCTGGTGTGCTTTTCCCACGTGGGCTTTGTTGCTTGTCAGTTAGATGGCTACTTGTTTATCTTCAATTCTTTAAGACCCCGGGTGCTATATCTTTTGATAGCTGGGCACCATCAGCTTTCTTCATCACATTTGCTCAGGCACCCATTTTGTCTTCAGCAATTGTGTCAGGAAGGTGAGCATCACAGAATGCCGGGTTATTAGAACAAAGTGTTCTTGTGTTGAGGGAGTACTTGAGTAGAGGCCCAATGTCCATCTGCTACCTTAATACTTAACATATAAATATATGTAGATAGATCTGTATCCCCTATCAGTATATATTAATATATTTACATATGTATATGCCCATGTTTATACTTCTATAAATTTCTTTTGCTTCCTAGTTCTTTCCTCTATTTTCTTTTACTTTCCTCTTGTCCCACTATCATGCTTGACCTTTGTCGACTCTCAACAATTCCTCTTGACTACATTGCTCTTGATCAAACCCCTCCAGGAATTCTACACCTTCCTTGCTATCAATTTTAGATCACGTGCTATTCCCTTGTCTCTGGGCTTGTTGGCTTCCCCCCACCTCACCTTTTTCCCCCCATCTCCCCCTTTCCCATGTCCCCACAGACCCGTTGGTCCCATTGTTTTCTCCCCAGAATTGTTTATCCTACCTGTTTTATATCAAAAGACATGGACCAAAAAAAAAAAGCCTATAAATAGTTCCAGGTCTTTCTGCTGACCCTTAGGAATGTGTTCTGATCACCAGAGGTCAAGAGCAACAGGTCTGAGACTGTAGAAGCAATGATGATGGAACCAGCTGAGCCCCTGGGCTCCTCATTTGCTCAGCAGGTCTGGAAGGAAAGGCCAGGAGGGGCTATAGAGGACAGACAGCCTGAGAGCTACCATTGTGCTGCGCACCTCCCTGCCCCACTTTGTACTTTAGGGCCCTCACTTCTCCTCCAATCCTCTTACAACCCCTCAGAGGCCGCAAACGTCAACTCCTGAGTGAGTTAGAGAGTAGGAAAGCAAGAAATCCAATTCCTGAGGGAGCCCTGGGCTAGAGGAGGAGAGAAGTCATAAACAGAATTAGAGTCTGTCATTTTGCTATTAGACTGAACTGGGCATTTTATTACTTGAAAGGAGCCCAGAAACCAGTTGCTGTTGCATCCACTGTGACTGCTGTGCGCCAGAGTAGACCTGTACTCTGTAGGGTTTTCAGTGACTGGCTTTTTCTTCTTCGTTAGGCCTTTCTTCTGAAGCGCCTCTAGTGGACTTGAACCTGCAACTTTTCAAATGACATGCCGAACACTTATGTACCTGTTTTCGCCAAAGTTTCCAGAGGATCTGTTATTACTGAAGAGTAACTGCAAAAGCTATCGCATCTGCCCAAGATTTTATTAAAGGGGCTGAGGTAGGAGATGAATTCTTAGAAAGGGCTGGCAGGCAGCTGCACTCTGTGTTCAGCTTCTTTAATAAGCTCTTAACACATGTATTCAGCCCATCACCATGAGTTTATCTGTAAGTGTAGTAATTGACTTTTATACTGGGAAGCCCATGCTGAACATTAGTCTATTATAGAAAAATAATTTCTCATGTCTCAAGAATTGATATATATTAAACAATGTCAAATGAGATTAAGTTGACTTAATACAAAAACTAAGTAGAGATACAAAGATTAATTAATTTGCTTATTCATCCGATTTTCACTGTGGGCCTAGGCTGTACTGAGGCAGTTGGTACAATAGGAGTGCTTTGGAACCACACAGACCTCAGTTCAAGTCCCAGCTCTATTGTATACTGTGTACCAAGTGATGCTATTTAGTTCTAAGAATCCCCACTTCTTTACATATGAAATGGGTGTTACCTATGGGTATCCTTTGAAGAGGTGTGAGGAGTCAATAAATAGCAGATGGAAGAGACCTCAAATGTTGCCTAGACTCTCACTGACATTGAATCAATGTTGACTCATAGCGACCCTATAGGACAGACTTTGCCCCTGTCAGTTTCTGAGACTGTAATTCTTTATGGGAGTAGAAAGCCCTTTATCTCTCCCACAGAGTGCCTGGTGAGCTTGAACTGCTGACCTTGCCATTATCAGCCCTACATGTAACCACTATACCACCAGGGCTCCTCTCTTGCCTGGGCTAGCACAGTCAATATTACTCTGTGCAGGGCAGAAAGTTAGACACCGTGTGGGCGACAGAACAATGCACAAGCTAGTGTTCTGGAAAGGGAGTAGATAATAATGTGTGCACAGTGAACTCATACTGCAGATTTTTAACAAGGCCTTTCCTAATTATGTTGTGGATAAGATGGAGAATTGAGATGGGAAGTTCATATTTCTACATAAATTTATAGTTAAACAAAAGGCTAACTCTCCCACCCCCTGCCCCTCAATCTTTCATTAATGAGGTGATTGGAAAGGCAGAATTGAGCTAAACTAATCCCGGGAAGTCCGCTAGGTTATCTGGACATTGGAGCACTCCTCCCTTCAGGGGAGGCGGCTATCATTTAACTCAGATGACAAAGGACCCATGGTCTCCTCATGTGAGCAAATGGCCTGTAACACCTCAGAGGTGCCCAGGACAAACAAATCTGTCTTGGAAGAAATATGACCAGAGTATGGCATGACTTCATCTGACATACTTCAGACATGTTGAGAACGAAGGCTCGCCCCTGGAGAAGGTTTGGTAAAGCAGAGGAGCAGCAATAAAGAGAATGGCTCTCCAGGACATGGGTTGGTGCCAGGGCTGCAGCAATGGGCTCAGGCACAGGACCATTGTGAGGGTGGCGCAGGGCTTGGCAGTGCTTCACTCTGTCGTGCACAGGGTCTCTGCAGGTCGGAACCGACTCAATGGTACCTAACAGCAGCAGCAGAGGTCCCAAGGGCTCCAGACCCTGGCAGCTTGCTTTCCCAGGAAGTGTATGCCCAGGTCTCTACCACCAGGTACCCAATCCTTCCCCAGAAATGTTCCCACATTTTCCCTCAAAGACTGGAAAGTAGTTGGCGTAAGAGCCTTCCTTTGGCACACAGCCCGTGGCAAGCCCAGCAGCAATGCCCAGGGCCCTGCCACCATTCATGAGGACAATGGGAGAAAGGGAGAATTGACTAATGGGTTGAATTGTCTCCCCCCAAATATGTATTGATGTCCTAACCCCGGTAGCGATAAATATGGCCTCATTTGAAAGAGGGGCTTTCTTTTGTTATGTTAATGAGGTCGTGCCAGAGTAGGTGGGTCCTAAACTCAATCACTTCTGTGTTGTGTCTTATAAAAAAGCAGAGTAGACACAGAGACACATGGGTGGGGGTTGGGGGAGACTGACAATAGGAACATGTACATCTACAACGCTAGGGACACCAAGGAGTGCTGGCTGATAGGTGAAGCTGAGAGGCAGAGAAGACTCTGCTAGATTCATGCCCAGAGTTCAGATTTTCTGTTTCATTTCCTTTCTTTAGAGACACCCACATCGTGGCATTTTGCTACGGCAGCCTGGGAAACTAGGACAGTGACCTTCTCTCTTCTTGCTACACCTCATTTTATGACTTACTTAGGTTTTCAGTCATGCCTATTCCTTATTC
Source organism: Echinops telfairi (assembly GCF_000313985.2). Classification (NCBI taxonomy): domain Eukaryota; kingdom Metazoa; phylum Chordata; class Mammalia; order Afrosoricida; family Tenrecidae; genus Echinops; species Echinops telfairi. The sequence goes on from NW_022111324.1 coordinate 74,168,943, forward strand.
AACCTACCTTGTGCTGTGGGACTCGCCCAAGGCCTGGCCCAGAACTCCGAAGTAGGCGTTCTCACATGGCATGGGTCAGCTTTAACTGGAATGAAAATGCTTTATGGTCCTTCCCAATAGTCCTAGGATTTTCACTGAGACAGAGATTCAGAAGGCAGGCTGCTCCAATACACGGGGGGTTATGAAGCTGGAGGTGGGACGGGTATGAACAGCAGAGCCGACATTCTAAAAGATCTCAACAAGTTGAAATACTGGGCCCATACACTAAAAATGAAATAAAACGAGGTCAAAGGCAAACTTATTTGGGTTAGAAACATTACTAAAGTACAAAATAGGAAGCCTTGTCCTACCCGCATTTCATGTGAAAAATACCTGAAAGCTTACGAGACCCAAGCTCAGGATAAGCCTATACAGGTAGTCCCTGATTTACAAGCCTGGGCATTGCCAGGAACCCCACTTAGGAATCTGTTTTTTTGGTTTGTTTGATTTGTACATTTGATCATCACTAATATGTTCTGTATACAGTGTTGCAGCATGTAATTTGGGTTTTTTTCTCAGACACTTAAAGATCAGATTTATGAAGATGCTGATAACCAAAGGCAGTAATAATGAAATCTAAGACAAGAGAGAGCAAGAGATTAAACTTGCAGCAGACCCTCCGTACTTCTGACGGAGTTGTCAGAACAGATACCGGTCATAAATCGGGGACGGCCTGTCGTGTCGTATGGTTGCCAAAGAGGCAAATTCAGTCTTGGAAAATAAACAAGAGAGCCACACTGGAAAGAAAGAGATTTCTTAAGTGTGGTTTCATGAAGCATATGTTGTACAAACTGATAGGTGTTGCAGGACAATAATTAGCAGAGCCAAAAGTAAACATTAAACATTGCTTTAAAGTAAGGGTTGGGTGTCATAGAGGGAAGTCGAGCCGGAGTCACGCCGAGCGATCATGTGCGAGCTCTGGTTGCCTGCTCAGTGGCTCTCTTGTTCCTTTTCCAAACTGAACTTGCCTCTTCGTCAACCATACGACGTGACCAAGAGTAGATGTCTCGATGAAGCGTCCCCAGAAGCCCTACAACACGCGTCTATTCACCGTTCTTTGCCCTGCACTTAGATTTGTGACCACCCCTGCCACGAAGGGGTTGGGAAGCAGCACATTGCTGGCCATATGAATACGGGGTCTGGACTAAAGAAGACGGGGAGACCAGCCAGTGTGGCAATGGATAGCAACCTTCGTGTTGAACAACAACAAAACCCGTTCTATCATAATGAAGTCTCGTCGTCTCCAAGTGAAATTTCACCAGGTCTCTAACTCTTTCTTTGTAAGAGCTGTGCCATTTTTCGGACTCCCGCTGACCATCGATCAGATGACCACAGACACTATACACATGGTGCCTAGAATGGGGTGTGCTGTTTTGCAGCTGGGCCAGCCAGTCAGGAAGTGCGGCCCGCTCCATCTGGCTCTCTTGTTTATTTTCCAAGACGGAATTTGTCTCTGGTTAGCCGCTGAGCACTTTATTATGTTACCAGAGCTCTGGGTGAAGTATAAACCCAAGCCCAAACTCACTGCCATCAATCCTATTTCAACTCACACTGGCCCTGCATAGGGTTTCTGAGACTGTAAACTTTTGGGGTTTTTTTGGCTGTAAATCTTTAAGAAAGCAGAGAGCCTCATCTCTCTCCCTAGGAGAGGCTGGTGGTTTTAAGCCACTGACCTTGCAATTAGCAGTGTGACAGTTGCCTGGCAGCACCACCAGGGCTCCTTCGAGTGCTAAAAATCTAGTGGTACACTGACCATCTCAATTATATAGATGAGAATGTTGAGACTTACACATATTATCTCCCCAAGGTTATGCAAAGAATCACCAACCTGGGGCTCAAGCTCACATGTGTCTGCTTCCAAGCCCACTTTCTTCACCAACTCTCTCAACTCGTTCAGGAGGAGAGTTGTGGAAAAGACAGGCAGGGGCTCAGAGACGTAGGTGGGAGGAGAACCAGGCCAGGCTGGCATTTCAGAAGGGAACGACAAGTAGAAGCACGAGGAGGAGGAGGAGGGCAGAGCGGAGTGAAGGAAGCTGAGCACCGACCGCAGGCAACAGGACGTGGAGACTGGCCACTGTCACCAGCAGAGAGGCAGTTGGAGTAGAGGACCCTCCTTGTGCACTTTGATTTTCTCAACTCGAGTCTAGCCTTCTTTCTACAACAAGTTTACAAACTCCTTCATTCGTATTGGTCTATTGTTGAGATTTATGTTAAAAATAGATGTCAGCGACTATTTGGTTGTATAATGATTCCTGTGACATCAGTAGTACAGCCAGTACCAATTTATGTTGTTGTCAGTCTATCAAATGCCACCGAGAATTGCACATTGTGCAGTGGTGGCAGCTGTGTGGCAGACATTTAAGTATAGAACTGAGATGTTTTTCACAAATAGTGTCTTAAACCCACGTCCATGGACCTGAAAGGTGTTTGTGCGCCATCTGCTTCCTTTCCCCGCAACTCCAGAGTAATAAAGAACACTGTCAAGATCACTGCTGAAAGATATACGTTCTCATTCGAGTTTGAAGGGATATGGAGAGTATGTTCTTAAAAATATTTCCTCCTATGGATCTCTCTTCACAGCGGAGACAAACACTGCCCTTCTGATTGTCAAGGGACTGCGGGGGCTTAGAAACACCCCCAGGAACTTGGAGGCCTTTCAACAAATCTTTCCTGCGATGGCTTGAGTTTGAACCATGAGCTGAGGTTCGTAGTTCCCATGGAGTGGACTCATGATGGGCTCCTGTGAAGCAGAATAGAACTGCCCTCCACGGGGTTTTCAATGGCTTAGACCTCTCTGAAGTAAGGAGGTGACTTTGGGTGGGTTTGAACTGCCAACCTTTTGGTTAGAAGCCCAGAGCGTATTGGTTTGTACCATTCAGGGATGTAGACGCAAGGTAGCTCATAAAACAGACTGTCTGCAACCCTATCTAACCCCACCATCACTTCTCCTCTGCATTCCTTGGGGTCTTCCTCATCTCTACATGGCCCCCCATTGAGTTGAAAAGAGCAAGCTGATTTCCATACCTAACACGGAGAAGGAAGGCTCTGCAGTGTAGCAGACGTCAGTGCAACCCAGTACTTCCTGGAGAACAAACCCCACAGAAATTCTGAGTTTGATGAATACAGTGCACTCCAGATCGAGGCAGACAAAGAAGACGGTGTTAGTATCATGCCTTGTGTCTAAGGTGAGGTGACCAGACGACCCGCTTTTGGCGGGACAGTCCTGATTTTTAACAATTTTTCCCATGTCCTGCGGCATTTTTAAAAAGTCCCAATTTTTGGAAAGAATGTATGACAAGCTAGGTATACGGTTTTTGGCTGCCATGTGGCTATTTCACCAGGATATGAGTTTTATCAATGGTGTCTTGCTTTTGTCCCGCTTTACCCATGTTAAAATCTGGTCACCTTAGTCTAAGGGATAAATGAGTGGTTGTAGAAGGCAACATTCACTTTCTTCTTTGGGTCTTGAGGGACTAGTGTGACTATGTAAAGGTTCACCAGGGTGTGTGTGAAACCGGGTCATTATGAGTCAGCATTGAGTCCCCAGCAGCAGTGAGCTTGGGGAGTGTGGCCCATGGATGATTAATTTGGTCATATGAGAGCTGAAATTGAATCCACAACATCAGGTTTTGAGTTTGGGGTTTGTTTGGATTATGGGAGAGAGTTTAAAGTAGTGCAGATTGCTTGCGCAATACTATTAACCTTAAGGTTGGCAGTGTGAGCCCATTCAGCAATGCTACGGAAGAAAGGCCCAGTGATCTGTTTTCATTCAGAAAACCTCAAGGAGCTGCTCTACTCTGGAACACCTGGATCACAATGCATTGGAATGAACTCAAAGGAAGCAGGTGTAGGCTTAGGGAGGAACAACAATGCAAACAATTACGCGGTGCCAACAGTTAACATGCTTGGCCGTGAACTGAAAGGTCGAAGGTTCAAGTTCACCCAGAGGTGCCTTGGAAGAAAGGTACTTTCAAAACACCAGCCACCGAAAGCCCAGGGGAGCCCAGTTCCACTCTGACGCACCAGGGTTGCACTGAGTAAGAACGGACGCCCCAGCAACCGATGTGGCTGAATCGAAGAAATCAGTCCCACCAAGAACCACCCACCCACCCAACCAACCTCACTGCCGTTGAGGCAATTCTGGCTCATAGCTACCCTATAGGACAGGGTAGAACTTCCGCTGTGGGTTTCATCTTCCTCCCAAGAAACAGCTGGTAATGTTGAACTGTGACCTCACAGTGAGCAGTCCAACGTTACCCTCAAACACCCCCACCCCCACCCCAGGCTGCTAAGGCCAAATGTACGTGATTTCAAATGGAGGTTTCGGTTTGCGCCCGTAGGCTTGGCTGCTGTCGTACTTTCTCTTTGCCATTTCAGCCAGCAGCTTGGCTGGCGAAGCTCTGTGCTGGTAGAGAAGGAACTAAGTGAATGCAGTCCTTGTTGACATGTCCACTGCTGTACTGAACAGGGGGCTCCTTTGCTCCCAGTCTTCTTCAACCTGGACAGTAGATGATTGATTGGCACGTAACCTCATTTAATCCTCATAGCTCTGAGATAAGCATGATCTTCTCCTTTCCTAGATAAATGAACTGGATTAGCAAGGAGTTTGAATATTGATATTGGGTGACTGACCGATTAGTCGATTCAAGTCAGAACATTAATCCGTAATCTTTTGTGGCACATGATGTGACCATCAAAGAAAGAGGAGTCTTAATAATCGGGGGGACCTTACAAACCCCAAACCGAACTCACTGCCCTCAGGTCGATGCCAACTCACAGCGACTCTAGGGTAGAACTGCCCCTGTGCTCCGGATCTCTGAGACTGGAACTCTTGAGTAGAAAGCCTCATCTTTCCCCCTCTGGATCGCCTGGTCATTTTGGACTGCTAACCCCATGGCTAGCCTTGTAGCCTCATATGTAACCCTTGCACCATCAGGGCTCCTTAGTTATCCCCAACTAGTGCCACAGAAAGAGTTAACTCTTTACTGCTGTGGCGGCACAGGAACTCTTGCTGTTCGCTGCCATCAAGTGTACCCTGACTCACGGGGACCCCATAAACAGCAAACTTTTGTGATCTCTGTGGGTTTTCACTGGCTGATCTTGGGGGGAAAAGATGGCCAGGCCCTTCCTCCTAACCTGACATCCGTTCAGCACCATAGCAACGTGTGAGTCTCCACTAACAGATGCGTGGTACCCGCACTTGAGGCACATTGGTCAGGAACTGAATCTGAATCACCCACTTAGAAGGTAAGAATTTTACCACTGAACCCACTGTTCCTACACAGAGGATATGAAGACTTAATTCACAGCTCCCGCGGTGCCAGCATGGCTCCACTTTTGCCAATAGCAAGTAGGGACAAACCAAAAATAGCCGAGGCAATAGCAATGCCGTGGCTCAGCTCTGCTAAGTTGAATGCCTTTACCAAGAGAGCAATGAAAAGTTCCTGACTAGTTAGCGTGCTCAGCATTGATCAAAGACAGACCAGATCAATACGGAACAAAATAGGATACAGAATCCCACTGGAGACTCAGTGGAGCAGGGCACCCTGATTGGAGAACTGGATTGTCCAAAAAAAATCCCTGAAAACCCTCCAGATAATGACAGATAGGATAGCCCAGTGTCTCTTTATTAAAGGTTTCTTAAATGTCCTTGAGCAGGGGTTGGCAGACAGCGACTTGTGAGCCATGTGTAGCTCTTTTATGGCTCTGAAGTAGAATTGACGAAGCTTAAAAGATATTATTCAAATAACGGTGATTTCATTCATTTGTAAAAATGTATTTCTGGCCCTCGAATAATCTCTAAAGGGTTGTGAGGGACAGGACTGGCTCTTGTGTGCTGACCGCATCCTGGAGCAGACTTCCCTTTTGGTGATGGGTTGAACGTGTTCCTGACGTGCTAATCTGTCCCTCCCTTCACAACTTGTCACAGAGACCTTATTTTAAAGAGTCTTTGGAGATGTTAGTTAAAGCAACGCGGGGGTCATACTGGAGTGTGTCTCTCGGGTTCTCAATCTCTCAGCCTCTGCGCCCCCTGGTTTCCACCCTACACCTGCTTTCGTAGTGATAAATGCCCAAAGGGCCTCCCACTCTGCCAGCCAGTCTCCTGCCCAAAGGCAGGTAGTCTGTCTCGGAGTCTGTGTGCCGCAGCCTGTGGTCCCCCTGGAGCCTCTGGCACTTCAGGCAGGGATCTCGCATCACTTCTCTGCTGGCTCTTCTTTCTCGATGGTCATGGGATTCTCTCTTCCTGCTTCTGAGATGGTCTCTCTCCGACCCAGAGGAATGGCAACACGAACCAATCCCCAAGCTGAGTCTTCTGCACTTTCTTCACATGCCCCCCTCCCCGCCAGACATTTGGTGGGAACCATGAAGACTGTGACTAGAAGAACCATTCCAAATAAAGTCTCTTCCTCACAGAGACAAACAAAGATTTGCTGATTGAGTCGTGGTAGGAACTACGAAGGAAACTTCAGTGGTGTACGGGATAGAGAGTGGGTGGATGGGGCTGTCCTAATTGACCTGGCTGCTTGGATCTGGGCAGAGGCTGAAGGGGAACAGGAGCCTCAATCTGCTTTGGCAAGAAGTGTTTCTGGCAGAGATAAGAACTGCCATGCTCAAGAATAGGGAACTGACCTTGAAACGTATATGAACATGTGCATGTGCATAATTGGTGTATGTGCCCATGGTGTCTATGTACATCCACATGCACATGCATTACCAGTCTGGGTAGGTGTATGGTCTGAGTGCAAGGGGGTGCCTCTGTGTGTGTCGACAGGTGTGGTTTACACATGTCTGATTGGGGACCTGTGTGCTTCTGTATGCATGTGTACAGCTGGGTGTGTGCATGTGGACAGGTGCATGAATATGTCTTTGATGCAAAACACATCTTTGTCCTTGAGCCACTTGCAATTCAATTAGGCGAACTAAACATAGAAGGAGCTGTGTGAGGTCGCCTTTCAGTGAAAGGTCTCCATAAAGTGGGCCCTTACTGCTAAATGTTCATTTTTCTGGGTATCAGTTTGTGTCTGAGGGGCGTCAACAAGTGGTTGGAAAAAATGCAATTGAAAGATAATGAAAATGTTCCACACACTTTTTGAAGCCCCCTCCTGTGCTGTGATAAAACACGGTTTTTGTTTTATCCGTCCATAAACGTATTACAAGGGGAAGAGACTGTGCTTTAGGCTCTCATCCATCTAAAGGGCTTTTAATTCAAACACAACTTTTCTTGAATGGCAGCCATCGCGGAAAAGCCTCGAGACAGACAGCGGGGACAAAGCTGCAGCGTCGGGCGTCTGTCTGTCCAGGCTTCTTCAGCGTGGGGCGTGCTCGCGAGCTTCTGTGGGGCAGGGGCTACAGATCTAAAGCAGTGTGGGTGCACACTGTCACAGAGAATCGGGAAGAAGACTGGGAGGCAAGATGCTGCAGGGACTCTGACGACCATGTGGCTTCTGCATGTAGCCCCAGGCTTGGGGGACGTGTGCTTTGCTTACGGCCTAGCAGAAAATACCACATATTGGTGGACTTACAAGAACAGAGATGCAGTCTCTCACAGTTCCGGAAGCTGGAAGTCTGAATTCAGAGAGTCAGCAGAGCTGTGCTCTCTCTGCAGTGTCTAGGGAAGATCGTTCCTGGCTCTCTCCCACTTCTGGTAGCACCAGGTGCTTCTTGGCTCACAAGTGCAGGCTTACCGCGGTGGTCACGTAGTCAGTCCCCTTCCTCTCTGTGTGTCTGTCTCTTCTCTTTGGTAGAGCACCGCTTGGTTTGGATTCAGACCCAGCCTTCGCCTGGTGGCTGCACGTTAACTTAGCAAATAACATCGTGGTATTCTATTTCCAACCAATGTCAAAAACACAGGAACTAGGGACTAGGGCTTCAGCGTAATCTGTGGTGTGTGGGGCAGGGCACGTTTTAATCTGTCATAGGGAATGCTGACGCTGCTGGCTTGACTCAGCGAGTTGCTCGTGTCCTTCATTGACTCATTCATCCATTTTCTTTCTTGCTTTCCCTTTTTCTTTCTTCTCGGCTTCCACCCCCATAAACTGTCACCACTTCTCCTCTTCTACCAACTCAGAGGGGCAACCAAAGCAGATGCGCAGGTATGGACGGAGCCTAGAGAAATATGCATGCGGTCTTTTAAAAATGATTGTTGTAAGACTCTACTGCTAAAGCATTCACATGTTCTGCAACTTCCTTTTCCCTCTGATAGATTCCACCATCCTTCCTAGACTTTCATTATTTATTCCAAGATGGCTCATTTCACAAATAAGGAAAGAGGGAGCCCAGTGAATCACTTAAACTCTTATTATGGAATAAAGATGAAAAGTCACCGCATGATAGGATCGACGTATCTTTAGACATCTTACAGTCCATGGACCAGTTAATTTTTAGGCACATTCCAGAGCTAAGTTCAGAGTCTTCCTCGTAATGACTGGAAAGAAAAAATGAAAGGTCAGATCTGGTCATTTGAGGCCATGGTCATGTCCCAGATGTTCTCTCAATCACTTACTTCTCTAGCGCTGTTGAACTTCAAATCCACATGGATGGCTTTAACAGCTAGACATTTAGTATCTCACAGATTAGGAGGCTAGAGGTCTGAATTCAGAGTTCTAGCTGTAGGGGAAAACTTTCGCACTCTGTGGACCTGACATTCATGGACGATCTGCATATGTATTGCAGGGCATCAATTTCCTCCTGAGTCTAGGAGGTTCTCAGTGCAAGGACTCCACATTCAAAATATGCTCTCTCCTTTCTTGGTAGTGGCTCTCTCTACCTCTGCTGGGCTCTCTCTCTTTTTATCTCTTGTAAGATAAAAGGTTATGCAGGCTAGACACGAGGTAAACTTCCCTTACATTGGATCAGTGCTATAATTGAGGATATTACACATCCCAATTGAATTCCCTTATAATGGATTGGCTGATCATATCACTTCAGATCATATCATAAGGCACCATGACATAAGTACCTAATTATATCATAACTGTCAAACCACTGAAAATCATAGCCTAGTCAAGTTGACACATATTTGGGGGACCTAATTCAGTCGGTGATAACTATGATAATATTACCTGTAGACCTAATATATTTGTATTTTAAAACGAGTTTCCTTAACTAGTGAAATTCTGTCTCTAATGAACTTATTTGTTTTTTTTACACCGTTAAAGGACCAGGCAGAGTTTCCTTCTGTGGTACATCGGTCCTTATGAATTGGAACTGACTCGAAGGTACCTAACAGCAACAGCAACAATGTAGCAATTATGTAACAATATAATTTAAAAAATAATTTTATTAAGGGCACATACAACTCTTATCACAATCCATACATTCATCAATTGTGTAAAGACATTTGTACATTCATTGCTCTCATCATTCTCAAAACATTTGCTCTCTACTTAAGCCCCTGGCATCAGCTCCTCATTATTCCCCTCCATCCCCGCTCCCTACTCCCTCATGAACCCTTGATAATTTACAAATTATTATTTTGTCATATCTTACACTGTCTGATGTCTCCCTTCACCCACTTTTCTGATGTCCATCCCCCAGGGAGGAGGTTATATGTACATCCTTGTAATCAATATCATTTTACTGGATCTTTAAATCTTCTTTTTTTTTAAAATTTTATTTTAATACCCCTTCTGAAAATTATATTTTGTGTTAGACAAGTTTCAGATTTCCAAATTCCAAATTGAATGACAAAGATGAATACCTAAAGTAAAAAGAATAGCATCTTTTCATTTCATTATACCCACCTTCCCGACATGATCACTGAAGACAGACGTGTGCATAAGCAAACATGGTAGGGAAAGTTGATAGTGCTTGGCTATCAAAAGATATAGCGTCTGGTGTCTTAAAGGCTTGAAGGCAAACAAGTGGCTATCTAGCTCGGAAGCAACAAAGCCCACAGAGAAGAAGAACACAAGCCTGAGTGAACACGAGGTGTTGAAGGGATCAGGTAGCAGACACCAAAGAACAAAAACCATCATTGTGTGACCACCTTCCCCACATGAACGCTGAAGATGAATGTGTGCATAAGTAAGTGTGGTGAAGAAGGCTGATGGTGCCCGGCTATCGAGACATATAGCGTCTGGGGACTTAAAGGCTTGAAAGTAAACAAGCGGCCATCTAGCCCAGAAGCAACAAAGCCCACATGGAAGCAGCACACCAACATGTGTGATCATGAAGGGCCTAGGAGACCAGGTTTCAAGCACCAAATGCAGGGGGAAAAGAATCATATCATCGTGAATGAGGGGAGCGCGTGATAGACAACTGGACATCCCTTGCAGGGAGGTAGTGGGGAGGAGATGAGTCACTCAGGGTTCAGTGTAGCAATAATGAAACTCACAACCTTCCTCTAGTTCTTCAACGCTTCCTCCTCCCAACTATCATGATCCCAACTCTACCTTGCAAACCTGGCTAGACCAGAGGATGCACAGCAGTACAGATGGGAGCTAGAAACACAGGGAATCCAGGACAGATGAATCCCTCAGGGCCAGCGGTGAGAGTGGCGATACCGGGAAGGAAGGGGGTGTAGAAAGGGGGAACCGATCACAAGGATCTACATGCGACCTCCTCCCTGGGGGATGGGCAACAAAGGGATGGGTGCGGGGAAACGCTGGGCAGTGTAAGATAAGATAAAATAATAATTTATAAATTATTAAGGGTTTGTGAAAGAGGGGGAAGGGGGGAGGGAGAGGGAGGGGAAAAAGGAAAATGAGGAGCTGGTTCCAGGAACCCAAGCGGAAAGCGAATTTTGAGAATGATGAGGGCAACGAATGTATAGGTGTGCTTTACACAACTGATGTATGTATGGATTGTGATAAGAGTTGTATGAGCCCCGACAAAATGATATATAAAAAAAGAACAGCATCTTCCACAAGGCTGAGTTCTTATCAAAATTATATGAATGATTGACTAAACAATAGGTTGCTCTCTGTGTGTACTGTGCTAGGGAGAAAGACCATAGATTCAAACAATCTACACAAAAAAACAAAAATTGAATGCCATCAAGTCAATTCTGACTCATGGCAACCCTGTAGACAGAGTAGAACTGCTCCTGTGGGTTTCTAAGATCGTCGATCTTAAAAGTGGAAAGCCTCTTCTTTCTCCTACAGAGAGGCTGCTAAATTCCAACCACGGACCATGAAGTTAGCAGCCCAACACACAACCCACTAGGCCACTGGGGCTCCTTCACACACTCGATCCACAGCCTTTCATTAAGCATTCAGTGGGACAAAGACACATCACCCCCGATGAGGAAACCCACCAGGAGGAACTAGATCAATGTCCAGTTAGTTAGAAGGCTGCCACCATAGTCTGCACACTTAGGGTTAATTATATGTGATGAAAACGGGAAATCACAAAATCATGATTGGTGGCCAGTCAATTCATCACTGTCACAGGCGGGTCTGCTCCCTTGCTGCCATACAGTCCACGCTGTCTCATAGTGACTCCTGTCGGTTTCTGAGACTGTAGTGGTTTATAGGAGTAGAAAGTCCAGTCTTTCTCTTGTGGAGCTGCTGGCGGTTTCAAACTGCTGGCCGTGAGGATTGAAGCTCAACTCGGAGCCACTAGGCCACCAGGGCACCTCAGATGGCTACACAGAAGTGGGGAAATGATCATGACGGTGCTGAGGCAATCACTTCAGATTTTAAAAGCTTACAGGACAAGTTCTGAGGCTCCCACCACCTCATCTGGATATGCTTCACGACCATGTGCTCCAGAGTCCTGGTCTCCAAGGCCCCCACTTTTAACTTACTAGCCAACATGGGACTATTTTCAGGAAATACTTAAGGACATTCCCTGGTTCCTAGTGCATGCCTGAGGAAATTCACAGGGAGCGGTTCTACCCTGTTCTCTAGGGTCACTATGAGTGAGCATCAACTTGATGATGGGAGAGTTTGGGTCTCCTCCAGGAACAGTCATCTCCTGTCGACCACATCCTACCTGAGGGCAAGGTATCCTCCCCTAAAAGGGGAGGAGCCCTGGTGGCATAGTGGGTTACACTCCTCGGGAAGAAGCAGAGGCTGTCTACTCCCGTAAGTAGTTACAGTCTCAGAAACCCACAGGGGCAGTTCTAATCTATCCTATAGGGCTGCTATGGGTCAGCGTTGACTCAATGACGGTGAGTTTTTAAGCTTGCCTGAAAGATGGCATAAACACATTACTGGTTTAATCATCAGAAAGAACTCAAATGGGGTCAGAATTTATGTCATGACTCAAAATGATGCCAACTCATAGCAACCCTATAGGGCTTCCACTATAGGTTGGAGCTCTCTACAAACCAAGTGCTTTAGAATTTAAGCTCAAATACAATACTGTTGTACATACATGTGGCCACAGTAACAGTCAAACAACCCCAAGCCCCGTGTCCATGAAGGAGACCCTGACTCATGTTGGCCCCATGTGCCACAGAGTAGAACTGCCTGTGGTTGTGATGTTTGTGGAAGAAGATAAGCCATCTCCTGTCTTCAGCTGAGCAGCTGGGTGGGTTTGAACTGCCAGCTTTTAGGTTAGCTGCTGATTGAAAACCATGAGTTACCCTACCCACCAAACTCTTTGCCATCAGGTCTTTTCCAAATCATAGACCCTATAGGACCAGGTAGAACTGCCCCTGTGGGTTTTGGAGACTGTAACTCTTTATGGGAGTAGACAGCCTCATCTTCCTCCTGAAAAGTAACTGGTGGTTTTAAACTAGTGACCTTGTGATTAGAAGTCCAACAAGTACCCACTAGGCTACTTTCTGATATGCATTTATAAATGTTGCTGTTAGGTGCGATCAAGTTGGTTCAACCCACAGCGACCTTATGCACAGCAGAACAGACGGAACATTTCCCAGTCCTGCAGCACCCTGACAATCGTTCCCATATCTAAGCAGATTGCTTCGGCCACCATGTCCGTTCCTCTTGTTGAAGGGCGTTCCTACTTTCCACTGCACCCTGTACTTTACCAAGCAGGACATCCTTCTCCAGGGACTGCTATCTCCTGACAACATGTCCAACACAGCTGTTTGTTCTTTTGGCAGTCATGGTACTTTCAATATCCCTCCTAGCACCACAATTCACATGCATCACTTCTTCTTCGGTCTTCCTTATTCAATGTCCAACTTTCACATGCATGTGAGACAATGGAAAATACCATGGCTTGGGTCAGGCATGCTTTAGTCCCCAAAGTAACGTCCTTGCTTTTTAATACATACATAAATACCCCCAAAAAATCATTTCATGGAGTTGATGCCAACTCATAGCAACCCTATAGGGCAGGTTAGTACTGCCCCTGTGAGTTTCTGAGACTATAACTGTTTATGAGAGTAGAAAGCCCCATCTTTCTCCCATGGTGGTTTCAAACTGCCAACCTTGCAGATCACAGCCCCACTCGTAACCACAACACCGCCAGGGCTCCTGGTCCATATGTAAATATTAAGTCAAGGTAATCACTACTGGTTGGTGATACTTATCTTTCTTTTGATGTTAATGTTCATTTTCTGCATTAAAACAGGTAGATGCCCAAGCTTCTCTTGCTGCCTACCAGGTCAATTGTGTCGTCTAAAACAATACTACCTCTGATTGTAGGGGCTGTGTTTTCAGACACGTCTAGTTAGTCTAAAGCCCTGCTCTTCTTTAGGAAAGGAGCAGCCTATTCCTTAAATGCCCCCTCTGTTGCACGAGGAAGCCACTGTCTGGATAAACTGGGCTGGCTCCTGGGTGAGTTAGAATCACGGTCCTGGGTAGGACCCATCACAGGCACCGTGACTCAGGCTGGCCAAACAGGACAGTGGAAACCAGCACCGTGGATTCAGAAAGAAGTGGGCTGTGAGTGTTGGCTCTGAGTCTGTAAAAAGGGTAACTACTTTCGCAAGTTATTCATTTTCTGTCCCATAAAGGCAGCTGTGGACAGGTTATAAATAAGTTATTGCTCATAATCCATTAATAAGAGGATGGGGAAATTTTTAAGGAAGTATGAGCATTAAGGAGAACATTTAAAATTCAAGGAAATTTCAGAGAACCAGGGTGGCACAAGCTCTACCCTAGTCCCCAGATATAACACTTTTTCTTTAAACAGGCTGGTTCTTCTAGTTCCCACCTGTGGAGCACACATGGCTGGCTGCAGACCTCCCTTGGATCTCTGCCTACTCAGGAGCAGGCCGTCTGGTCTAGGGCACAGCACCCTGGCCTTCCAATCAGGAGAATTAAATTCAAGTCCTTGGTGTGCCAAGTTCTACAACCCTGGACCAATGGCTTACTTTCCTTGAGCTTTAGTTTCATCAACTGAAAAATGGGAGAGCCCATATTACCAACTCATAGGGCTGCCGTGATTATGCTTCTCTTAGTCATTCTACAGATAAATGAATCGTGACTGATGTTCTTCTTAGGTCAGGATCTGGAGAAGATGCTGATCTTGAATATCAGGGTCCCCGCCCCTCAGGAACTCAGTTTCACTACTCAGGGCTCATTTTAGACCAACTCAGTGTGAATCTCTGGGCATGAGGCCCGTGGTATATCTTGTACATATTCCCCAGGTCCTCTTGGGGCTGGTGGAGGCAGAGTGCTAAGCATTACAATGAAGGCCAGACAGTAAGGAAGTGAACATCAAGAGAGGCTTCACACCCGTTTTCAGAAGGCTACGGATGCAAGGCCACCACATGAATTAAGCCTCCAGTGAATTCCCTGTGAACATAGACTAGGGATGTGAATCGCCTTGCTATCAGACAAGGAGTATTACAAAGTTAATTATGCTAGATATAAGTAGGCTAGCATGTAATTATTTATCGTTTTTATCTCCCCTTTGGCCCATTTTAAAGTTCTTCTGGTTTTTAATATTTTCAGCTTTCTTTTTGATTGAGGGTTTTCTATATTTTATCTGGTCATTGCTGTTGCTGTTTAGTTTGCTTGCTTGCTTCCTGTTTGTGTTTTGTATGATTTTCTGTGTATGAAATCTAGGATATGCAAATCTATAGAGGCAGTAGCTGGATGGATAACTACCTAGGGACACGGCAGGGGAGGATGGGTCACTTACAAAGAGTATGAGAAGAAAATGATCTGAAATTGACTGTGGTGATGACTGCACACATCTTTTCAATATGATGGAACGATTAAATTGCATGATAGGTGAAGCACATGCTAATAAAACTATTTTTTGAAAAAGAGAGAGAGGCTTCATAGATGTGAGGTAGGTGTTGAGGGATGATAAGTATTTTCTGGCAGCGGAAGCCTTGCGAACACCTGCTGGGTGCACTTGCTCCCCATTGGAGCGTGGCAGGAGCCTCGCCTGTCTTTGCTCTGGACCAGAGATGAGCCGGAGCCTAATGACAGAGGGATGGAGTGCTATGTGCTCATGAGGCAATGAGGGGCCACCGAGGCGTTGAAGGAAGGGAGTGAGATTTACATATTAGGGAGTCTGTTCAGCCTCTAGAAAGGAGTGAGGCAGAGAGCGAGTTAGTGAGTGGTTGTAAATATCCAGATGCATATATGAAGTTACATGGATGTAAGCCATTCTTATCTCCAGGTAGCCCTGTCTGTGCTCTTCACTTTGTCCAGAAACTCATAGGGTTGAAAGGACTCTAGCACTGGATTCCTTTCAAAGGCTAAGCACTCATGGACTGCTAAGGTAGGGCTCCTCCAATTGAAATTTCTGTTCCAGACCTGTCCTTTCTCTCCCTTATTCTCAAGAAAAGAATGACATTGATTCCAGGGCTCCTTATGAGGTAGAGGGAGGGTAGTTTTAGAGACATGGCTGTGATCTTAAGAAATGATCTAAGTTAGCAGCCAGTTAATTGAGGAGTCAGCTAAATCCACACAAAAGAAGCTCAGCAGTATGTGTGATCCGAGGATTGTAAAAATAAGATCCAAACACCGAGGAGGGAATAATACCAGTGGTTAAATTCTAAACACCTACTTTATAGAAAACTATGGATGATAGTGGAAGCCCAAAATCCATTTGCAGGGTCCATATCTGGGCTGGGTCTCTAGTGAATCCCCACTGCCCACAGACTGGGAATGTGAAGAGCCCTAATATCAGACAAAGCACATTGTAAAGAGGTTTTGAGCAACTGTACTTAGACTCTTAGACTAAGAGTCATGTGACACCTTACCAGTGATCTCCCCTTGGACCCACTGTCAATTTAGCCTAAAATTATTGTTTGCTTTTTCTTAGATTGAAGTCTTTCACTGTTTCATATGATTATTGTTGCGGGTCCTTCTCCCTCCCACACCCCACATCCCACCCCATTGTTCTTTGTCCTTGTTTCACGTGTATTCCTGTATAGGGAGGCTAGTGTTTCTGAAGACGGTCACTGAAATAATGATTTCCTGCAGGCACAGAAGGGAAGGGTGAGGGAAATGGGGAGTCAACAGCAACGAGTGTGAGAAGTTCCAGAGTTTATTGTGGTGATGATTGGACAACCCTTGTTAATATGATTGAACTATTGATTTGTCTGGTGTGTTAATTATAGCACCATAAAACCAATTGTAAGTACATCTAGTAAGACAAGGGGAAATGTCTAGCTTTTAAGTCTGCAGCACACACACACACACACACCCAAACAAGGAAATGATCTCAATAGTTGAGATTCCAAATACCTTTGTTCATACTTTTGTGAGACAGCAGGTTTTGTTTGATTGTTCTGATTTACCAAAGCACCATGCCCCAACATCAAGGCTTGAATAATTCAACTGCTGTTCCCACGACTGCCTGGTGTTTGGGTTCTGAAGATCACATAGTGGTGGGTGCACAGAGCTAGCTGCCCTTCCCCGTCCCCAGCTCACACCAGTCCAGCTCTGTCGGATGGCCTTCTCTCTTTACTTGGGTACTTGAGTACCAGATTGTGTGGACTCTCTTTTTGGCTTGGTCACTTATTAGCTGTGCTAACCTTGACCAAGTCCCTTCACCACTCTGTGCCTCAGAGCTCTCTCTATATGGTGTCAAGAACAACTTCTAACCTCTGGAAATGTGGTTAAGTGTGGTGCTTCTAGTGGTAAAGCTCTTAGAACAGAGCCTATGACTCGTCGATACTGCTGTTTGCTATTGTCACCTTTCACTTCTTGGCTGTGCAGTGTCCCTTCTCCCACCCCTGATGAGTTGTTCTGTTATTTGCTACCATTCGTAACTATTTATCGACATGTTTCCCTATATGCTTCAGACTGAATTTCTTGAGCACAGGACTTGTCTTGCGTTTTGCCTGGCTTAGCTGTTGGGCATAATAAGTGCTCTCTAATGATTTGTGGTATGATCCAGAATTCATTTTATTAAGTTAATAAGGAACACCAAAGCAAACCCATTTTCACTATCAGCAACAATCTTTTATTGTGTTTTAAAGGCTAAGATCGATTCTCTCTCATGCACTAAAAAAGGGCTCAGCCAATTATTTCAGTACCTTTTGTTTTTGGTCATTAAAGCTTTGCCCTTACTTGTGGCATTTCCTTGCTGCAAATTCCATAAAATATTTAGTTTCCTAAGCACCTTGAAGTTTAATACTTCTAAAGAAAGTCCCATCTGGAAATGTCAGGTATAATTTATTAAACTCCTGGGTTTTGTGTACTTATATCTGTAGTGCTGCCTTGCTGATGGGAACTGAGTTATGAAAACCATGTGGATATTGAAAGAGCCAAACTGGGCTCCAGGTATGAGTGGGAGGAGGCATTCTGGAATTACTCCCAACTGCAGCAGATGCTTGGTGAGATCTGATAACAGGGTTGAAATTCCGCTCTCAGGGAGACTAGTACATATTCTGCTTTAGAGCTTTGGCTTTGCACTGTCCCTGGCCCCTGGCCTCCCACAGGTCCACTGGGCTAACGTCCACACTTCCCAATTACAGCCTTCGCTCTAACTGCACGCTGTGTGATCCGATGGCTTGCTTCCACCTCCCTTGGGAACTCTTGATTCCTCTTGCTCTCCTCCTTTCCTGACGGTTTGTTTCACGTCATATTATCAACTTGTATTCGTCTAGGCGTCTTTAGGTTGTGCAGGAGTTCTGCACTTGGCTACTCGCTAGAAGGGTAAAAGTTCAAACTCCCCCAGAGGTATCTCAGAAGACAGGGTTGGCAATCTCATTCTGAAAGGTGATCGCCTTGAAAATCCCACGGAGCAATTCTATTTGATATTGATGGGGACACCAACCACCCAATATGGGGACATTTTCCTTCACATCAGACTTTGGGAGCTATAGCTTACCCTTGATTTTGTAGGGCTATGAATTCTAGTTCTGTATATTCTGTTTGCAAATGTTTTGGTCTGTCCTCATACAGACAGTGGATTGAGGTCTCTGGTTCTCTTACCTAGGCTGTGTGCACATTGGCTAGAGGTACTCTAAGGAATCTTTTGTCTGAAATTCTGAGAAACCAAATGCAACACTGTAACAAAGTGTTGCCGTCTGATTTTATGTGTATATATTTTTGGGACAGAATCTTCCAAGATTCTGCCTCCCTTAACTTCACCAGGGTGAGGCTAGGAATATATGTTTCTAGCCTGATTTTTAGAAACTTAAAAATATGATGTGGTAGTTACATGTCATGTCAACTTGAAGATGTCAATTAAAAGTATATGGGATGAATCAAGTCCCAACCTGATGGTGACCCCTTATGGGAGTGGCCTTTTCATAAGGAGGGTCATAGGAACCTCCCCTTCTCTCTCTGTTGACCCTGGTTGCTGCCAGAGCCACCACCATTCGATTCACATGACTTTGCACCCACCAGCCTGCGACCTTCCTGCATTCTGCATTATTGTATGTTCCTGCATGAGTTTGAAGAGGGACTTATGGACTAGTATTGGACTTCAGGACTTGAATTGGACTGGGCTGGGATGTTATCTTGAAATAGAAATACTTCTTGATATAAAGTGTTTTCTTGCACATATCCGCGTGTTTCTGGATTTGTTTCTCTAGTCAACCCAGTTTAACACAGTACGGTAACTGAGGAGCGGGACACTAGAGAAACAAATCACAAGCGTGGAGAGTGGAGACGTGTCTGACCTCCGCCTTATCACATTTGTCTTCTTTGGCTAACTGGAATTCAGATCCGGCAGGTTACTGGGTTGCTTTTTGGAAAGGGCATGGGAAGTGGAGGTTTTGATTCCCAGAAGTTATCTTTGCTTATTCTGAACTGAAAGGACGAAAATGAAGGTGATGAAATCCTGAACTTCTCTGAGGCATGGAAGGCCCCAGGTGGAAGGCCTGCCCCTGACTTGATGCAGCCAGAGGCCTAAGGCCAAATTGCATATGAATGTGATAGTTTAGAGCAGAAAAAATTAAATTTGACTGTTTTAAGAAATACGTTTAGAATCTAGATGTACTAGGATTAGACTGATTTCTTCTACTTATGGTTATTGATATAATGTGTGACAGAAATGATTATTGGGATGTATGAATAGCTTGTAAGCCCACAGCCTACACACATTAAATTGGATCTGTTAAATGGGTTTGCAGGAAATGCCTGCAAAGATGGCTTAGACAAGGTAAGCCCCACACAGTGTCTTGAGTTCTCAGTATATTTACATTCAAAAAGACTTGCGTAAGATCTGTTTGCAGACTGAAGGGGTGAAAGGAGCCACTTGTCCTTATTGAATTTTGAATTTGCAGTTTGTGCCTGAGCTGGAAAAACTTGGAGCCATGAAGGACCTCCCCTTTCTAGGTTGAGACCGTCTGTTGACACACGTGGATCTGGTTCACAGGAGAGATGCGAGCAGGTTGGCTGGTGTGAAGTTTAAAGCACTGTGCAGAACCACTGCCCAGGGCATGCTCTATCCCAAGGGACCTAGGGTTGTGGAGAATTTGTAAAGGGCCCTTTGCGGAAAGGCGAGATGGCCAATGGGCACCCTGATGAGGCTAAGTGGGGCAGCCCACATTAAGTTGACCAGAACCTGACCAGATGAAGATAAGATTTTTGAGCCTGTGAACTGGTGTATATTGCTTCTAACTTTATGGATGGCCTGCCCTGATTTTATTTTGCTTCTGGATGCAGACTCACAAAATTCCAACAGGAATGAAGATTCTCCACATCAAAGAACATGATGTCTCCTCAGAGCACTGGGTTGATAGAAACGGACATTATAGAAGTTAGATACCCTAAATTGGGGGGATGGCTTACAGTCTTTCATGGATGGGGGAATATGTTGAAAGGGTTATAGGATTATAATGTAGGTATTCACATAATGGCAGTTGTTAGGCATATGCATTTTAGTTTATCCTGTTAGGCACAAATATTTTATTATTGTCTTTGTTTTAAAAATCATGTATGGCTAAAGGTGTCAAGTTGACAAGGGGTGGTCTGTGGTAATTGCATACTTTCATGTCAACTTGAAGATACATAAAAATGTAGGGATGGAGTTTAGTCTGTCAAGCAGGTAACAGCCTGATGGTGACGCCTTTTGGGTGTGGCTGTCTCTTAAGGAAGGTCCTGGGAACCTCCCCTCTTTCTCACCTCCTGTTGGCCAACCCTGATGGCAGCCAGAGCTCTGAGGTCTTTTTCAACCTCAAGTCTTGGAAAACTGGTTTCTAAAACCCATTGAGTCAAACAGTGGACCAGAAAAGCTAGCAAGGCCTTTTTTTGTTTAAGTAATTCAGTTTGTTTAGGAAAATAGTCTCCAAAAATCAGACAAGGCATTAGGTTTAGGGCACATTCGTATTTATTTTAATTGGTCTCTAAGATAATGTTATACGACATGCGTGTCTACTGCTTGTAGTAAAACTCACTTCTCCTCTCTTTTCTATGCAAAAAAAATTACATATCTGGAAACTAGATCTTCAGAGATACATCTTACCTTGAGCCAACCTTCTGGGAAATCAAATGGTTCTTCTACTATGCTCTTGCTCTGCAATACCTAATTTGGAAGCATAACAACAGAGTATAAGAAGATGCTCTAATGATGGTGTTCAGAGTATATATGGAAATTCATATACAGCAGAGGGAAAAATGTCTGTCACAGAGCTTTGTTCAGACTCCATTTTGTCTTAGGCTCCACTTTCTGATACTGAGAAAGCTACTTTGGACTTTGGGTAAGTAAAACAAGGGAAGAGCAGTTTTCTTTGGGGAAGAACTTCTAGTATATTTGAAATAGACTTTAAGCAAAAGGTGTCCACCTACATTATCTTGCTCTTATGTATTCTTGACTACGTGTTCTTTCTTCTGTTTGGGTGGTTCGGGAACTTTATTAGCAATCAAAAAATAGATGTTATTATGTCTAAAAGAATTGGCCAGAAGTCAACCATTACCAAGAGCCAATGGTATTGAAGGACAAAGGCCAAGTTGCATCAAAGGCATTATCAAAAGACAAAACTCCAGCAATTGACAGAATATCAATGAAAATATTTCAAAAATTGATGCAGCCCTGGAAGTACTCAGTAGTCTATGGCAAGAAATTTGGAAGACAGCTAATTGGCCAACTGACTAAAAGGGATCCATATTTCTGCCCATTCCAAAAAGAGGTGTCTCAACAGAATATGGAAATTATCAAACAATATCATAATATCACAGGTATGCAAAAATGTGCTGCTGATACTTTTAAGTGGTGGCAGCAACACATCTACAGATATCTGCTAAATATTCAAGCCAGATTTAGGAGAGGATGAATAACCAAGAGAAGTCATTCTGAATGTCAGATCTTGATTGAAAGCAGAGAATACCAGAAAGATGTTTATTTTTGTTTCATTGACTATGCAAAGGCAGTTGACTGTGTGGGTCATGACAAAATGTGGAGAACATTTTGAAGAATGGAAATTCTAGAACACTTCATCATGTTTATGCTGAATCTGTACAAAGAGGCTATCTTTGGAGCAGGAAAAGGCAAGACTGCATGGTTTAAAATCAGGTAAGGTGTGCACCAGGGTTGTATCCTTTCAGCATACTTATTAAATCTGTATGGTGAGCAAATACTCGGAGAACCTGGACTACATGAAGAACACAGCACTGGGATCGAAGGAAAGCCCATTAACAACCTGCAATACACAATGACACAACCGTGCTTGCTGCAAGGGAAGCAGACGGGGCTGATCACATTATGTCCTGTTGTGCATGGAGTCGTTAGACAGGAGCCCACTCCACAATCCCTAACAACCACAGCACCATGTTGTTGTTAGTATCGTCTAGTTAGTTCCGACTCATGGTGATCTTACGTACAACAGAACAAAGCATTGCCGATGAAACACACAATATTCCTCTGGTTCCTTGAGACTTCCTCACCGCCCACTATCATGACCCCAGCCCTGCCTTTCACTGTGGGCTAGACCAGAGCATGTGCACAGGTACAGACAAGAGCTCACAACACAAGGAATCCAGGTCAGATAAACCCCTGAGGAACAGAAATGGGAGTAGCGATATCAGGAGGATAGAGGGAAGGTCGGGAGAGGAGAGGGGAAGAAACCTTGGGGGAAGGGAGACAGCGGTCAGTATAAATTATGAAAATAATAATAAATTATAATTTACCAAGTGGTCACAAGGGTGGGAGGGGGGAGGAAGGGACAAAAGAGGAGCTGATACCAAGGGCTCAAATAGAAAGTAAACATTTATAAAATAATAATGGCAACATATGTACAAATATGCTTGACACAACTGATGTATGGATTGTTCTAAGTGCTCTAAGAGCCCCTAATAAAATGATCTTAAAAGAATCACCCTGAAGGCAACAATTTGGTTCAGTCACCCCAATCCTATGGTCCCCAGTAATCTGGATTCCAGGAGAATGGTGCCTGGCTATCAAAGATATAATGTCTGGGGTCTTAAAGGCTTGAAGATAAACAAGCGGTCATCTAGCTGAGAAGCATCAAAGCCCACATGGAAGAAGCACACCAGCCTGTGTGA
>NW_022111324.1:74192259-74216714 GCF_000313985.2 Echinops telfairi
TATCATGATCCCAATTCTATCTTACAAATCTGGCTAGACCAGAGGATGTACATTGGTACTGATAGGAACTGGAAACACAGGGAATCCAGGACAGATGACCCCTTCAGGACAAGCGGTGAGAGTGGCAATGCCTGGAGGGTGGAGGGAATGTAGGGTGGAAAGGGGGAACCTATTACAAGAATCTACATATAGCCTCATCCCTGGGGGATGGACAGCAGTGAAGAGGGTGCGGGGAGACATCAGACAGTGTAACGTATGACAAAATAATAATAACTTATGAATTATGAAAGATTCATGAGGGAGGGGTAGTGGGGAGGGAGGGGGAAAATGAGGATCCTATATTAAGGGATCAAGTAGAAGGCAAATGTTTTGAGAATGATGATGGCAACAAATGTACAAATGTGCTTGACACAATGGCTGGATGCATGGATTGTGATAAGAATGGTACGAGCCCCCAATAAAATGATTTAAAACAAACAAACTGGTTCTCAATGGTTATGTCCATATGTATGATTTGAGGGTAGGGGAATGACTGGGTGACACTTGGAACATCACCCCAAATTACTATCATTTGGGGGATAGTTGTTTTCAGTATATCTTTTGATTGAGCCCAGCATTTATTTATACTACCTTTTTATTTCACCCATTTGTTCAATGTACTTATAGCAGGTTCTCTTAGCTATTGAATTATAAAACACATTTCTCCTTAACACATACTGATTTGTCCCCCCAAAGGTAACTGGCAAATGAAGCTAGATTTAACTTCAAATAATTAAATGCACGTGACTCTTGAGAATCATTTTACATTTTGTAATTGCGGTACAATTTTCAAGAGCTGTAGAAATAAAATTTCTTAGTGTCTTCATGTTTAAAGCCTTCACAGTTTGTATTCTATGCTGCTGGCATTTTTATTGAGCTGGCACGCTGCAGAGACAATCATTTAATCCTCGAGAAACAATTATAATTGTAATTAGTAGTGTTATTACTTTCTTAACAGCACAGGAAGAAGGAATGATCTGACCTCCAGCTTCATGCACATAAACTGCTGCGAGTGTGATTGGGTGAGGCTGCCAGCAGTGTTCTAGCTTGCCACCACCTGAGCTAAGCTTCAAAATCAAGAGTAGGACTAAATTTCTAGTAGGATGTTGTACGTGATGGGAGTTCTACTGGAGTCCCTTGGTGGGACAAATGGTTAAGAGCTGGACTACTGAGAGGTGGAAGTTCAAACCCACACAGAGGCTAGTACTTGGCTCTGGAGGGAGATGACCAGATTTGTAAACCACAAAATCTGTGCCTCTGTGAAATGGAGACAGCTAAGCTTTATAGAGAAGAGCTGTAGGGGCATGATCGGTTGGGCTATTACCCTCACTACCAGCAGCTGGAACCTACCAGCCATTCCTCAGGAGAATGAGAAGACTACACCCTCTACACCCTTCAAGGTTTAAGGATCAGAAACCCATCGGGGCAGTTCTACTGCGTTCTGCAGGGTAGCTGTGAGTCTGCATTGACACGATGACAGTAAGTTTGTTTTGGTTTGGCCTTTATGGGAGTTTGGGTGAGGATCACATGAACTAAGGAAAGATACGACATTCACAACAACACAGGTGCATAATAAAAAATGTAAGCCTGTTGCCATCTAGTCAGTTTCAACTCACGAGAACTTTATGCATTGCTGATGAGAAGTGCTGCATAGGCTTTCTTGGGTGTCATTGCTCCTGAAGTGGTGATCAGCCTTTTCTTTGTGGTGAGGAATGATAACCATAGCATAAGACTCCCTGGCGCGTTTTGAACACGTCCATCTGAGGCTCCATTCCCAAGAACCCTGGTTCACTGAGTCGGGATGGCCTCCAGGAAACGGTGTATTTAATCCCCCCAGATTTAGCATGGAGGCAGCTTACAGGCCATGCCATGAAATACTTGGCCCAGGAGAACAGTGCGAGGGGGAGGGAGACTAGAACTGGTTATGATTGCACAACTCATTTTAAAGGCAACTTAACATGGAGGGGGAATGCTTCTTTATGTGTGAAAACGTTTCGTGATTTTTTTTTGTGGCAGTAGTTTCACACACTATTTGTCCTCTTGAGCTTAATTCATTTCATTCAGCATGGTGTTCTCTAAGGTCACCCACATTGGGAAGTGTTACCCAGATTCATTGCTGTGTAGTATTCTGTGGTGAATATTCTAATGGCAGCCCCAATAGTGTAAGAACTCTGTGTAGGTGCATCCTGTAAAAACGAATGCGGGCTCTTTTCCTGAAAACAATTGCTAATGTAAATATAAAAGTTCATAGGAATATTATTATTTTATTTACTTAATATGAACTTCAACCATATCTAATCCAAGTAAAGAATTACTGCAATAGGCACTATTGGGGAGGAGAATAAATATGCCTATTCTTCAGCACACACATATATAATATATATGTGAAACCCTGAATAAAAGTGATGATGGGTATGCTTTCCTAAATTTTAAATAAGTTGGCACATATGAATTTTGTGTCAATGGGCAGGGGGAGGCGATATGAAGGATCCTTCATAACCAACAGATGACTTTTTATCTAGAAAAACATATCTCTTCTAAAAAAGCTCTTTTTTCTTAGTAGCCAATGGTAACATTCATTAGCCCCAAGGGAAATGCACAGCAAAGCCACAATGAGATACCATTTTACACCCAATAGCATGGTTATGAAAAAGCTCTGCTCAGGCTGTTGGGTAAGCATTGGGCTGCTAACTCCAAGGTCACCTGTTCAAACCCATCAACAGCTGCATGGGAGAAAAATGAGGCTATCCGTGTCTGTGAAGATTAAAGCCTCAGAAATCCTACATAAAATTACTACAAGTAAGAATTAAGGCGGTGGTAGTGGGTTTGGTTTGTGGGGAGTATCACTATTAGGGCAGTGATAGAATCCTTGTCTTCCATGCAGCAAGGCTTCCAGACTAAGATAGCTAATAAAAATCCTATAGATTATAATGGTCTGAATGCCTTGTGCCTGGAGTCCCATGAATAAGAGGTGGGAAAAGGTGCAATTTGAGGGTAGTTAGCAACAACAATCACAAGATATCTATAATAAAGAAGAGAAATGATAATAAGACATGTGGATTTGGATAAAATTGAGCCCTCATACACTGCATGTGGGAATGTGACAAAATGGTGTAGCTACTGAAAACATTCTGGTAGTTCCTTTAAGTGTTGAACACAGAGTTACTGTATGGTCCAGCAATTCCACTCCTCATATACTCACATGCCAAAGAGAGATGGAAACAGCTCCACACACACACAAACAACATGTAAACACGTGTCCACAGCAACATTATTCTTAATAGCCAAAAGTACAAACAGCCCAAATAAATAATTGAAGTGTGCTATTTCTATACAAAAGTTACGTTGTTTCAACAACAACAAATGCCACAATATGATAGGTGAAAGTTGCTACTCACAAAATACCACATATTTTATTACTTCATTGATATGGAATATCCATTAGACAAATACATAGATTAATGGTTTCCTAGGGCTGGGGAGTGGGGGCGATGGCAGGGTGCAGAGGGAAAGGAGAGTTGAAGGAAATGGGGAGTGATTACTAAAGATTATGAGTTTTCTTTATGAAGTCATGAAACATTTCTAAAAGTGATTGTGGTAGTGGCCGCACATAACCTTCAAGCTACTGAAAACCATTAAATTATAGACTTAAGTAGGGATGAATTGTGTGGTATATGAATTATATAGTATCTGAATTATATCTCAGTAAAGCTGTTTGTTTTCAAAAGAAAGTCATATAACACTATCCCCTACAAAGGAGCACTCATGAACAGCTCTTTTGCTGCAGAACCATTCCATACACTGTTAGCACTTTAAGGGGAGCATACAGTGTGCTTCATCACTGTCACAATAGTCATGTGGACAACGGAGATCAGTATTATCAAATATGGTGAAAACAAGTTATCTGAGGAACATTAACAAGGGAATAAGGATTGTTTGAACTACATACATAGTCCATGCACGTGAATGCATGGAAGCTCTAAATTAGAGTTTACTAACCGTCTACTGTCTTCTTACACTGTGCTAGGTGCTAAGGAATTAAATAAATATGTAACCAAAATGGTAACGTCTTAGTGTTGTAATAGACATTTCAGAGCTTTGGAATGCAATAATTAGAAGGAACAGTCGTTGTAAAATATTGCCTTGGTGATAGAATGAGGTTAAAGATTGCTTGATAAAAATGTATGAGACCAATAGCCTCTTCGGTGCAAATACCCGCTGTGAACAACATAAATGGCTACTTTACAGGTGAGCCTTGCCAGGTGGCATATACAGGGATCAAATTGATGCACCTGTGGGAAGAAACTGGAAACCAATAACCTTTCACCTCTAGGCAATTCTCTCTCTCTTTCTCGTTCCTTTCTGTAGCCCTCTCTGCTGTTTCTTCTCTTCAGTCTTCTGTTAATGTACCCACAAGGAAAAATAAGGCGACATAGGGTTTCTAAGCTCAGTTATAGAGACAGTGGGTCAGTTTGCTTCTCTCTTCCTCTTTAATTCAAATCTTTTCACACACACAAGAACGAACACACAAACAACACTATAGTAGTTTCCTAAGGCTACTGTCACAAATTATCACAAATTGGATGGCTTAAAACAATAGAAATGCATTCTCTTACAGTTTTGGAGGCTGTAAGAAATCTGAAATCAGGGTGCTGGCAGGGCCATGAGCTCTCTGAAAGCTTTAGGGGGGAATCCTTCCTGTACCTTCCCAGATTCTGATCCTTGCCTGACATCGTTGACGTGGGGCTGCATCCCTCCCATCCTTGCCTCCAGATTCACCTGTCTCCTATGTGGCCTCTCTTCTGTTTCACAAGCTTCAGGGCTCACCACAATCCAGGCGGACCTCATTTTAGCTAATTGTATCTATGAAGACTCTATTTACAAATGAAATAATATTCTGAGGTTCCAAGTGAACATTAATTTGGGGAAAGGGAACACTTTTTCAACCTGGTGTACATTCTAACGAAGTCATCAGCTAGATACTTTCAGGTACAAGTCCCAAAAGTCCCAACGAGGAACCCATTGAGCTGTCCTTACTCAAAGAATGGTCTACGGACCAGTAGCATAAATATCACCCATCTTCCTTGACTTTGGCTCATAACAACCCTCTAGGACAGAGTAGAATTGCCCCTGTGGGTTTATGAGAATATAACTCTTTATTGGAGTAGAAAAGCTCATTTTCTCCCATGGAGTTTCAAACTTCTGACCCTAAACCCCAACACAGAACTCATTATACCAACAGGGGTCTTTACCTAGAAATAAAGCATTTAAGGCTTCATTTCAGACCTATTAAATCAGAACCTGCACTTTAACAAGATTTCCAGGTGATTTGTATGCACAGGTAAAATATATAATAAACTGTGGATAACCTTGAGAAGAATGGGAATTCCAGAACACTTCACTGTGCTGATGCAGAACCGGTGCATGAATCAAGAGACAGTTGTGCAAATAGAACAAGGGAATACTGCGTGGTTTAAAATTGGGAAATGTGCATGTCGGGGTTGTATGTTCTCCCCATATTGGTTCAATCTGTATGCTGAGCAAATAATCATAGAAGCCGGGCTATATGAAGAAGGTGGTGTCGGGATTGGAAGAAGGCTTACAGCAAACTTCGGTATGCAGGTGACACCACTTTGCTTGCTCAAATTGCGGAGGACTCAAAGCACTTGCTGATGAAGATCAAAGATTGCAGCCTGCAGCATGGATCACAACTCAATGTCAAGGAGAACAAAATCCTCACCACTAGACCGATAAGGAACAGCATGATAAATAGAAAACCTCTTGAAGTTGTCAAGAATTTTGTCTTAATGGAGCCACAATCAGTACTCCTGGAAGCAGCAGTCAAGAGATCAAAAGACGTATTGCATTAGGTAAGTCTCCTGCCCAAGGTGTCTTTAGAGGATTGAAAAGCAAGAATGTTACTTTGAGAGCTAAGGCACACCTGGCCCAAGCCACAGTATTCTCTGTTACAGCATATGTATGTGAACATTGGACATTGAATACAGAAGAACATAGAAGAAAATAAGCATTTGAATTGTGGTGCTGGAGAAGAAAATTGAAAGATCCATAGACTGCTTCAAGGACAAATCCATCGGCCTTGGAAGAAATAGGGCCGAAGTGCTCCTTGAGCCCACTGTTGCAGCCACATTGTCAATCCATCTCATCGAGTCTTACTCTACTTTGCTGCCCTTCTGTTTTACCAAGCTTGACTTCTTTTTCCAGGGACTGGTCTCTCCTGATAACATGGTCAAAGTACGTGAGATGAAGTCTGACCATCCGTGCTCTTAAGGAGCATTGGTAGTACTTCTTTCAGAACAGACTTGTTCGTTCTTCTGCCTGTTCATGGTAGTTTTAGTATTCTTTTTCAGCACCATTTTTCAAGTTCATCCATTCTTCAGTTTTCCTTATTCAATGTCCAATTTCCACAGGTGTGTGAAGTGATTGAAAATACCATGGGTTGGGCTAGCCACACCTTAGTCCTCAATGACATCCTTGGATGTTCAGCACTTTAAAGAGGTCTTATGCAGATTTGCCAGTGCAAATATGCCATTTGATATCCTGACTGCTGCTTCCATGATCATTGATTGTGGATCCAAGCAAAATGCAATCTGTGACAACTTCAAGTTTTTCTCCGTTTATCATGGTCTTATCTTTTGGTCCAATTGAGGATTTTGGCTTTGTTTACATTCAGTCGAAATCCACACTGAAAGATGCAGTCATCGATCTTCATCAGCAAGTGTTTCAAGTCCTCTTCACTTATAGCAAGCAAAGATGTGTCAGCTGCAGATCTCAGGTTGAGAATTGTGCTTCCTCTATGCCATTTGAATGACCACCTCTTGGTCTACACACTGGCTCCCCTGGGCACAATGAAGCATTCAAGAATTCCCATTCTTCACAATGTTGTCCATAGCTTGTTATGGTACACACAGTCCAGTGCCTTTGCATAGTCAGTAAAAGACAATTGAACAGCTTTCTGATTTTCTCTGCTCCTAGCCAAGATCCATATGACATCAGCAGTGATATTTCCTGTTCTATGCCACAGAGGCTAGGATTTACAACACATATATTTTGGGGGATACAATTCAATCCATAACACTTTCCCTGGATCTAAGGAGAGGCACGTTGCTTTTCATTATCTGAACAAAACTGTGTTTCCATAATCAAGATATATGTAAGTACTGGGGGCAATGGTTCTGTGATAGGCTGCTAACCCTAAGGTTGGCGACCTGAATCCACAGCCACTCTGTGGAAGAAAGCTGTATCATTCTGCTTCCATAAACTTTACAGCCTTGCACATGGCATAGGGAAGTCCTACTCTGTCCTAAACAATCATTATTAGTCAGAATCAACATAAAAGCAATAGGTTTGCTTTTGTTTGGGGAAGCCAGTTGAGGCATGGGGTCTGGGTTTTTGGCAAGTAGCCAATAGTGTTTGCCAGACCAGTATGGCACCAAGCCCAATGTGTATAGACCATAAAGCATGGTGTAAAGAGTACCCGTATGTGAAGTATTGGTTGTAGAGAATTTGGTGAAGACATAGTTCTTTGTTCATTTCACATCAACTTGATATACTTTCCCATCAGCCTTTACCTCCTCATTGAAAATTAATTTCTCTTTAGGGTTAAGGGGCAGGGGTCCCCCGCAAATCATCACAGGTCCGATAGGTGCAATTGTACAGAGATAATAAGTAGATTATAGTAAAGTCATAGAGAGCATGAGAGATAGAGAAGAGACTGAATTAATGGAGTCAGACACAATTCATGGTAGCATGCTCACCTCAGCCCCGCTTGGTGGTCCACGTAGGGGGAGCCCAGCTACGAGAGCAGGAGAGACCCTCAGGGCGAGAGCCGGGGAGAGCTTCCACTTTATTGCTAACCAACGGTTATATCTTATTAGGGGGACATGATTACATGTAACCACACATCGCAGGAAGGGGCAGTACAATAGGCATACACATTGTAGGAAGGGGATCTATGATAGGCATAAGCGTAACAGGAAGGGATGAGCTAGGGGAGTGCCCATAGGAATGGGAAGGTCTAGGGGTATACATGTGACAAGATGGGCGGACCCTAGATTCATGATGGCAGCCTAATCTTGGTCATCCTTGGGCGGGTTTGACCTCTCTCGTGTCTCCTACAAGGAAACAGACAACTACTATCCTTATCAGAAGGGAGTGGGCCCTACTTGTTGTGGGATAAACAGTGGTGTCTGCTTGCTCTAGATGGCTCATAGCTCTTAGGGAGAATGACCCCTAATCTACTCCTGATGACCTCCAAGTGTATAGTCATTCTCAAGCAGCTAAGTCTGGCATATATTTGGGGGAGACAACTTGAGAGAAATCCTTCTGTTTCCCATATTTCTCCAAGGATGACCACATTGAAAGCACATTGAAAACTATTTTTTTAAATATTTTTTGAAAGCGAGAGAGTATTAGTGAAATAGAAACTACTATTTTAGATATAATGTAACTGATATTATGTCTAAAAATGGGGGAGAGGTGCTAAACACTGGTTAATCCATCAAGATCTATATCAAAGCCTGCATGTTGGACTGATAAAAAGAACAGTGACTAAAATTTATTGAACATTTATTACATATTAAGCACTGTGCTACACATTATACATGAATTACCAAACCAAGAAAGCAAACTCATTGACATGTCAATTCTAATCATAGCAAGCCTTGCTGGCATAGTGGGTTATGCTTTCGGCTACTAATTGCAAGGTCAGCAGTTTGAAACCACCAGCCACTCTACGGGAGTGAGAGAGGGTTTCCTACTCCTGTAAAGAGTTACCGTCTTGCAAACTCAGAGAAGCATGATTAAGTATGCTATAATACATGAATTGATGACTTCATTCCCATAGCAATCATATAAAGTACATAAATACTGTCTATAATTTCAGATAAAAAACGGATATAAAGGAAAAATAATTTGCTCAAGGTGACGCTGTAAGAAGCAGAGGCAGGATTTGAACCCAGAATGTCTAATGCCAGGGCTCATGCTCGTAATCTCAGTAAATGAGCACCGAGTGCTCTTTATACACGTCCTCTTTCCAAAGTGGAAAAGGCACTAAAGTGCTCTTGACTAGCAGCTGAGAAAAACTTCATTAATGATGTCCCTCTTTTGAACAAATATTAAAAAACACACAAGCTCATTAGAAAGTTATAAGCCCAAAGTAACTTGCTGCCCATTTTAGTTTATTTCATTTTGATGTTGTACTTTATTGAATAAACACAAGGTGAAAAAAAATGCACTTATTATATAATTATATATATTATATAATGCTTGCCATTTTGAGCACATTTCAGCTGCCTGTGAAACCTCATATTTATAGCTCCCAATTACTGGATAATATGTGGTGGGGGGAGGAAATATTAAAACTAAAATAACCAAGAGTTAGCGTCGCTAGCTTTTCTCTCTTTTGGCTTCTCTTTGATGGGTGGCATGAATTAATGGAGTGTGTACTTTAACTGGAAGCTATGGTTTCATTATTCTTAGGCTATTTTCTTTAAAAAAATGTAAACAACTCTATTATGGTTTTTCAGTAAGGGTTTTGGAGACCACATTAAACATTTTATTTATTTTATTTTGCTTGAGTGTTGTTATTTAAAGTAATAGAATATAATTCTTTGGTCCTACTGATTTTTCTAAATCAATCCATTCTATTAATCATAATTGCCTTGCCTCTGTGCTAAACTCAACTGGGAAGAAATGAGCTGTTATTTTAAAACTCCATTTATTTTTAGTACGGGAGGCTATATTGATTTTCAAAAAGAAAATTGTTAAGTTTTTGACTAGTTGACTGCCCACAAAACTTTAGAGAAGGAAAGTTTACTGGCTTCAGATTTTGTTTTAAAAATGCATAGAGTATTTTGTACCTGAATTTTCCATTAAGCAGTGATAATCCTAATCTACTAAAGAAACTATATTTGGAAGAATTGAAAGTGCACATTCTTTCATAGAAAACACAATAACAAAAATTTTCATTTGAGATATGTTTTCTTTTGTTTTTGCCTTTAAAGCATCCCTATCATCAGTATATGATGGTCACTCAGTTGCTGACCAGAAGGTTCACCATTTGAACCTAGTCAGTGGCTCAGAAGGACTAAAACCTGGCAAGCTGCTCCTGTAAAGATTATCGCCTAGAAAGCTCTCTGTGGCAATTCTACTCGGTAACACCTGGGATCAGTGTGCACGGATCCATTTAATGGAACCTGACAGTGACATCGAAGAGCTCTGGTGGCATAATGGACTCTGTGTTTGGGTTGCTAACCACAAGGTTGGTGGTTCAAATTTAGCAACCATTTGTGGGGGAAAGATGAAGCTTTCTGCTCCCGTAAAGAATTACAACCTTGGAAACCCACAAAGGCAGTTCTGCTCTGTCCTATAGGGCCAGTATAAGTTGGAATAGTCTCTACCTCAGTGAGTATTAACAATAACATCTATTATAACCGAAAATAACACCTGGTTTCACCTAACAACTATAATTTGAATTATGTACCAACCCAGAAATCTAGAGATGAAGAAATTGAAAAATTCTACCAACTTCTTCCATCTGAAATTGATTAAACATGCAATCAGGATGCATAGATAATTATTGGTGATTAGAATGCAAAAGATGGAAAGAAAGAAACATGAGCAGTCGTTGGAAAATATGGTCCTGGTGATAGAAACAAAGCTGGAGTTCCCACGCAAGAATTTTGCAAGACCAAAGACTTCTTCATATCAAGAACTTTATCAACAACATAAAGGGTTCCTTCACACGTGGATATCGCCAGCTGGAATATACAGGACGCAAATTGGGAGAAGAGACCAGAGAGGAGCTCACTATCAGCACGCAAAATGAGGCACGAGACTAACTGTGGAACAAACTGTCAATTGCTTACAGGCAAGTTCAGGTTGAAAGTGAAGAAAATTAAACTAATTCCATGAAAACCAAAAAACCACCTTAAATATTTGCCATTGGAATGCAGAAATTCCCTCAAGAACAAATTTGGCACACTGAATACTAATCACAAAAGTCCTGGCAAACTGCAGGATGCCATAAAAAACACCATACCTGAAGAAAGCAAAAGTTCATTAAAATAAAAGAAAAGACAAAGGTTCAGAGACTTTGAAAACTGCTCTTGAATGTAGATAAAGCAAATGGAAGCAATGATTTTAAAAAAAAGTTGAACAGGAAAAAATGAGCTGATACCAAGGGCTCAAATAGAAACAAAATGTTTGGAGAATGATGATGGCAAACAATGTACAAATGTGCTTGACATGATGGATTGATGTATGGGTTGTGATACGAGTTGTATGAGCCCCCAATAAAATGATTTTTTTAAAAGAGCTGAACAGAACATTTCCAGGGGAAACTGGAGAAGACAAAGTGAAGTATCATAATGAAATGTGCAAAGACTTGAAGTGAGAAAGCCATAACAAAAAACTGTGCTTGGCATGTCTTGAACTGAAAGAACGGGGGGAAATTCAAGCTGTGTGTCACATTCAATCATTCAAACGGTAGCATATGATCACGAACTGAAGGTACTGCAGACAAAAGTTCAAGCTGCACTGATGGTATCAGCTAAAAACAAGGCTCCAGCAATTGATAGAATGTCAATGGGACTATTTCAACAAGCTGAT
The DNA here is from genome assembly GCF_000313985.2 of Echinops telfairi. Taxonomy (NCBI): domain Eukaryota; kingdom Metazoa; phylum Chordata; class Mammalia; order Afrosoricida; family Tenrecidae; genus Echinops; species Echinops telfairi. Next base: position 74,203,927 of record NW_022111324.1, read on the forward strand.
GAAAGGCTGGAAGCACTCAGTTGTCTATGCCACGAAATTTGAAGACTAGAAGAGGACTATGTTTGTGCCAATTGTAAAGAAAGGTGACCCAATAGGATGCAAATGTATCCAACAATATAGTTAATATCATTAGCAAGTAAAATTTTACTGAAGATGATTCAACAAAAGTTGTAGCACTACATCAATAGGGAGCTGCCAAAAATTCAAGCTGGATTCAGCAGAGGACGTGGAATGAGATATAACACTGCAGATGTCAGATGAATCTTGTCTGAAAGCAGAGTCCTAGAAAGATGTTCACTTGTATTACAAACAGTTATGGATAACATTGAGAAGAATGGGAATTCCAGAACACTTCGTTGCGCTCATGGGGACCCTGTATATGAACCAAGAGGCAGTTAGAATAGAACAAGGGAGTACTGGATGGGTTTAAAATCAGAAAAAGTATGCATCCTGGTTGTAGCCTTTCAGGATACACATTCAATATGTACGCTAAATAAGTAATCCAAAATTCTGGACTACATGACAAACTTGACACCAGGATGACAGGAAGATTTATTTACAACCTGAGATATGCAAATGACACAGTCTTGTTTGCTGAAAGTGAGGAGGACAGACCTTTGGTGACAAAAAATAATGTATGGATTGAAGCTCAATTTAAAGCAAACCCAAATCCTCTCAATGGGACCAATAGATAAGCAGAGAAAAGATTAAAGTTGTCATGGATTTCATTTTACTTGGATCCACAATCAATGCTCATAGAAGCAACAGTTGAGAAATAAAATAATTTATTATACTGGCAAATCTGTCACACAAGATCTCTTTACAGCGTTGAAGAGCAAGGTTGTCACTTTAAGGATTAAGGTGCGCCTTATACCATGTGAAAATTGAACAACGAATAAGAAAGACTACAGTAGAATTCATGTATTTGACTTGGGGTGTTGGTAAAGAATATTTAAAGTACCATGGATTGCCAGAAGAACAAACGAATCTATCTTGGTAGAAGTCCAGCCAGAATGCTCCTTAGAAGTGAGAATGGTGAGACTTCATCTCATGTACTTTGGACATGCTATCAGGAGTTGCTAGTCCCCTGGAAAAGGCCATCATGTTTGGTAAAATAGAACATCACCAAAAAGAGGAAGACCCTCAAAGAGATGGATCAACAAAATGGCTGTAACAATGGACTACAATGTAACAACTGTTGTTAGGATGACTGAGGACTGTTTTACACGGAGTCGCTGTGACTTGGAAACTACTTGATGGTTCCTAGCTATAATAACATCATCGATGAGGTAGTTAGTTTATTGTACCAACCAAGCCGATAAACACATGTGGGGTTAATTGAAGGGCGAGGAATAAATGGCGTGGTGAGCCTCGCCTTTAGAGTTCTCGGGTCTCTTGCTCTCTGGTGGTTGGACCAGGGTGCAGCTGCCTTAGCCAGTTCCCTGCTTCAGCTGGCAAGGCTCACTTCCTGCAAGACATCCCCAAGGAGAAGCCACATGGACCTACCCTGATGCAGCCCTGGGTGCTGATGCTGCCCTGGGTGCTGGAGCAGTCATGTGGAGACCCCTGCCAGTGCTGAGATACTTACACATTCACTAACTCAGCTTTCCTCCTGCAGTCGGCACCATTGCCTGTGTTTTGTGAGATGGAGGAGGACTTTGTGGATTGGTGTCAGACATATGGGTTAATGTTGGACTTGTGGCTTGGGCAGCACTGGGTTGGGATGTTTTCTTGATGTGCACTTACCCTTTATATAAAATTCTCTCTTATACATGAGTTTCTGTGGATTTGTTTCTCTAAAGTACCCAGGCTATCACAATCATCAATTAATATTTTGTTGTTGCCGCAAGAAAATGGTGATCTTATGTGTAACAAAATGACGTGCTATCTTTTTCAGTACTGTAGTCATGATCTAGTATATTTAACATTAAAAAATTGGCCAGGTAAAACTGACCAAATAGTTTTTAATCATTTAGAGATTGATTAAGCTTTCCAGAAGACACTGATGTTATTTTTCTTCTATCTATCCTTCACTAGTTTACTAAGCACTGACTGTAGGCATGTCTTTTTTAAGAAAGTGTGGCAATTTAATGAAACACATGTACACTTCAGATTTGACAAATGCTCATAATCTATGCTATCATTAGGCTCAGTCTGATTCACAGTGCCCTTATGCAATATATCTTTTGATTTCTTGACAGCTGCTTTCACGAGTGTTGATTGTTGATCCAAGTTACACAAAATCCTTGATAGCTACAGGTTTTGGCTCCATTTATCATGGCGCCATTTATTGTTCTACTGTGAGGATTGTTCTCTTTACATTGTGGCGTAATCCATATTGAGGCCTATAACCTTTGATCTTCATCAGTAAGTGCTTCAAGTCCTTCTCTCATATTGTAGGTTGTAAATGAGACCGACGCCATTTTCTCCTTCATACCGTCTCCCTTCTTGGATGATTTATTTAGCATAAAGATCAAAAAAGTATGGTCAAAGGATAAAACCCTGATGTACAACGTTACCAATTTTAACTCATGCAGTATTCCTTGTTCTGTTTATTTCAATGACTACTTCTTGGTCTATGTATAGGTTCTACATAAGCACAATAAAGTGTTCTGAAATTCCCATTCTTTTTAATGTTATCAATAGTTTGCTGAATAAATCAGAGGGTGCTTGGCTATTAGAAAAAATAGCATTTGAGGGTCTTAAGGCTTATCTTAAAACAAGCAGTCATCTAAGTCAGTCAGCTAAGTCCATCTGGAAGAAGCACACCAGCCTGTTGATACAAGGAGGAAATGGTACCAGAGCCTACATCCTAAATATTTAGTTTTTGAAATATTATGGATGATAGTGGAAGTCCCAATTAATGTTCAGGGTCCCTACATGGATTGAGTCTCTGGTGAATTCCCACTGACCATAGCCTATGAATGTGAACAGTTTAATATTAGACAAAGAGCATTGTAATGTGGATTTTAGCAGCTGTGGTCAGACTGGAATGGAACGCCTTTTCATTAGCGCTTCCTTTTGGCCCATTGTGAATTTATTCTGGTTTGTAAAATATTTTCTGCTTTCTTTTCCACTGAGGTTTATCTTTGTTTTATTTGATCAATAGTGTTGGGTCCCTTTTGGGTTTTTGTTTTTTTTGTCTTTTGGGGCATGTTTTTCCGTGTAGGGAAGTCAGGATGGGTGATCCATGACGACAGGCGCTGGATTAATAAGGCCCTGGGAGGCACGGAAGGGGACATGGGGGCAGGGGGAGTCAACAGCAATGAGTGCAAGAAGGAAGAAAAAGTCCCAAAGTTGGTTGTGATGATGATTGCACAGCCCTTCTAAATATCATTGAACTGTTATTGAATTATATATTAATTATATCTCAATAAAGTCAAAGATAATGTAATTATTCTATGACAGAGTTTTTAGGCAAGTTAAATCAGCTTAAACTGGTTTTTATCCTGCTGTCTTTCAATATAAAATGTATGTAAGCTAGATGGGGAAAAACCAAGCCAATAACTAGCTCCTATGTACCGATGTATTTGGTTCAATTCCAAATTCTTTTCATTAAAATATATTATGTTGAATAAAGAATCATATATGCCAACAATATTTTTATTTTCAGTGGTGGACAAAGATGAATAGTATCCCTTTTTAACTTTTTACAGGGACTCTCTTAACATAATAACTAACTTAGAAAACTAGTTTGCTATGATCCATAAAGTCTTATGCCTTTGTATACTCAATAAAACACAACTAAAAAAATATTTCTCTAGTAGTCTCTGCATTCAGCCAAGATATAGCTGACATCAGCAATAAAGTCCCTGTGCCACCTCCTTTTCTGAATTTGCTTTGCATTTCTGTAACTCCCTGTGAATATACTGGTGCAACCATTTTGTATTATCTTCAGCAAAATTTTACTTGCATATGATATTATTGATGTTGTTTGATAATTTCTGCATTCTGTTGTGTCGTTTTTCTTTGAGATGGGCACAAATATAGATCTCTTCCAGTCGGTTGGCTAAGTGCCTCTCTCCCAAAGGTTTTAGCATAAATGAGTGAGTGCTTCCAGTGTTTCCTTAGTTTGTTGAAATATTTCAATTAGTATTCCCTCAATTCCTGGAGCCTTGTTTGTTTGCTAATGGACATCTATGGCATAAACCAAAAATGAAAATAAATAAATAAATAAAGACGCATATTGAAATAGACCTTTCTTAAGTACACATGTTTTATTTAATTAAATCTTTTTAAAAAATCATTTTATTGGGGGCTCTTACAGCTCTTATCACAATCCATATATCCATCCATTGTGTCAAGCACTTTTGTACATATGTTGCCATCATCATTTTCAAAACAATTTCTTTCAACTTGAGCCCTTGGTATCAGCTCCTCATTTTCTTCCCTTCCTCCCTTCCTCATGAACCCTTGCTAATTTATAATTAATTTTTTATGTTTTACATAGACCGCTGTCTCCCTTCACCCACTTTTCTGTTGCTCGTCCCCCTGTGGGGGGTGTTATATGTTGATCATTGTGATTGATTCCCCTTTCTCCCTCCACCTTCCCCTTACCCTCCTGGTATCGCTACTCTCATTATTGGTCTTGAGGGATTTATCTGACCTGGATTCCCTGTGTTGTGTAAGGTAGAATTGGGGTCAGAATAGTTGGGGGAGGAAGCATTAAAGAACTAGAAGAAAGTTGTGTGTTTCCTCGGTGCTTGTCTCTTCCTTGTGACCATTCTGTGAGGAAATGTCCAATTGCCTACAGATGGCCTTTGGGTCTCCATTCCACACTCCCCCTCATTCACATCAATATGATTTTTTATTCTGGGTCGTTAATGCCTGATACCTGATCCCATCAAGACCCCATGATCACACAGCTGGTGTGCTTCATCCATGTGGGCTTTGTTGCTTCTCCGCTAGGTGGCCACTTGTTTATCTTCAAGCCTTTAAGACCCCAGCCACTATATCTTTTGATAGCCAGGCACCATCATCTTTCTTCACCACATTTGCTCATGCACCCATTTTGTCTTTAGCAATTTTTTTCAGGAAGGTGAGCATCACAGAATGCCGGGTTACTAGAACAAAGTGTTCTTGCATTGAGGGAGTACTTGAGTATAGGTCCAATGTCCATCTGCTATCTTAACACTTTACATATAAAAATATGTACATATATCTATTTTCCTATCGTTATATAAAAATATATTTACACATGTATGTGCCTGTACATGCCCTTTGCCTCCTAATTCTTTCCTCTATTTCCTTTTACTTTCCTCTTGTCCCACTATCATGTTCAACCTTCACTCAGCTTTCATTAATTCCTCTTGGCTACAACGCACTTAATCAAGCCCCGCCAGGCATCCTATGCCCTCTTTGCCATCAATTTTAGATCACTTGTTGTTCCCTTGTCCCGAGGTTTGTTGACTCCCCCTTCCTTTCCCTGCTTCCCCTCTCCAGGGTCCTCTTAGAATTGCTGGTTCCATTGTTTTCTCCTCCAGATTTTTTATCCTGCCTATCTTGATAAACATGCAAAAACAATAATAAACACAATAGCTTGGTCAAATTACAGTAAATTAATTTTTTCTTATGGAGTAACATGGAACATATTGGGAGCAAAGCTTTTTGGCAGTTAGTCTGCATTATATTTTCTGAAATTCACCCCTTGCAACTGCTTTCCCATGCCTCAATGAACTCGATGTACTTAATTTTCTCTGGGTGCACTGTACTCTTTGTTAAGGATGTATAAAGACATCAACCTCTGGAATTCAGGGACAATAAATTGTTGCTCTTGTGTGGCTAGCCCTTCCTCTTTCCCAGATGCTGGCAATTTCACGTTCAAAATTGGCATAGAAACTCTTCTTTTAAAGCATTCCTGGTGGCCTTCAATGTCAATCTTCCAGTCTGTGCTGGCACAAAATTCAAAACTGCTTATTCTTTTCATTATGGAGACTCTACTATGTGTTTCTTTCTATTGAGCCAGGCCCCAAGTAAGAATCTTTGTCCTGTGTATATTTCCTCCTTCTCTGGCCTGCAAAATAGCCCAGAATTCAGACTGCCTAACCAGGGAAATTCTGATTGAGTTCTAATTAATAGTCTTATTGTTTTCTAGTGGCTATCATGGTTAGGTTCTGTCCAGTTGACTCTCACTTATGGCAACCCTGTGTAGAATTGAACTTAACCTTTTCAAGATTGTAGGTATGCCTGAATCCATTGTTGTGGCCACTATGTATTTTGAGTGCTCTCCAGCATGGAAAGCTCATCTTACAGAAGGTTGGTGGACAGTATTCTATTGGGAACCAGAGCGTCTTCATTCTGATTTTGGGAGTAGATTATCTGGCCTTTTATCCTAGTGTGACTTAGTGTAATGAGCCCTGGTCACATATTGGTTATGTGATGGGCTACCAACCACAAGGGCAGCAGTTCAAAACTATCAGCTGCTCCATAGAAGAAAGACAGGGCTCTCTATTCTTGCAAAGCAATAGTTCTCAACCTGTGGGTCACAACCCCTTTGGGGATCAAATGACCCTTTCACAGGGGTCGCCCAATTCATAACAGTAGCAAAATTATGGTTATGAAGTAGCAACAAAAATAATTTTATGGTTGGGGGTCACCACAACAGGAGGAACTGTATTAAGGGGTCATGGTTGAGAACCACTGCTGTAAGAGTCAGTCTCAGAAACCCACAAGGGCCGTTCTACACAGACCTCTAAGGTTGGAACCAACTCAATGCCAATGAGTTTAGTGAGTTTAGTCACCATCTGGAAGCTCCACTGAAAACTAGCCACTGGGGGCGCCCCTGTTGGTATTTGAAACATTGCTGGCTGAGCTTTCAGCATCATAGCAACATGCAAGCCAGTCCATTAAAATACACTGACAGATGATGAGTTGCATCCTAGCTGCTAATTTATAACATTTCTCTACTTTCCATGACACGCATCTATGGCTTCTATTACACTTTATTTGTTCCTTCTACATTATTGTAGTCTGTTCTATACTAATTTTTTAAAGAGCCCTGGTGGTGCTGTCAAGTAAGCATTAGACTGTTAACGGTAAAGGTGCAGATTCCAACCACCAGGGCTCCATGAAAGAAAGGAGAGCCTGTGTGTTCCTACAAAGCCTTACAGACTCAGAAACTCCATATAAGGTGGTTAGGACGCCGGACTAAACTGCATAGCAGTGGGTTTGGTTTAGTTTTGATACACTAATTTTTTATTTACACGTCTCTTCTCCATTGTAAAGACATTGGAAATAAGGAAGTGGTATACTCACTCTTTTCCCACAAATATTTGGCAAATGTATTATTAAATGTATTGGCTTGCTGGCAAGGCCAATTTGGAATATCAGTGTGTAGGGCTCTGAATAGCATGCACACATTAGTTCCATCAATCATTAATTTTTTTCTCAGTCATTCATTTAAAGTTATGCTCCATGGAGTGCAATGTGATAGTTTTTATGGGGTCTCCTGACCAAGAGCTGTTTCACAAAAACAAAGAGGGAGGAAGCGAACTGCTCCCATCATGGTACTTTGTACTAGATATATGCCTGGGTGCCATGGGATTGATGAAAATCTGACAGCTGACAGATTTAATTGCAAAGGTGTTTTGTGGAATTAGGAAATGAAGTATAGCCTTTAAAGTGTAGTAGAGGGTTGTAAAGTGTCATTTACAATGATTTCATGTAATAAATACCAAGCAAGCACCTGCCTTCTGGATTTATAATTTCACAAGATTTTGAGGGGAGGAGGCTGGTTTAGTATCTGCTCTTCAACGATGTGCTCACATAGACTCAAGAGAACCCTGGATAATGAGCTGAAGATGATTTTCTTTATTTCATTGCCCAAGTTATGACCATCTCAGCCTTTTAATTATATGGAAATACTACATGAAGTGCTGATTATTGATTCACTAATTATATGATTTTTTCCATCTTCATCACTTAAAGGTTACATTTACATAAAAGATGCTGGAGGTAACCTATTAGCATCAAAGTGGTGCTTGTCCTGATGCAGATTACAGGCCATACTAAGGAAGGACTGATGTCAGACACCTCTGCAATCCTGGATGCGGGCAATGGGCATGGTGACAGGGGCAAGATACCATCCTCATTAAGCAGGTGTAGAATTCTGGTATCTCAGTTACTGCACAGTGCATGCCTCCACTCTCATACTCTCTACCTATCCACCCTGTTGTCTTTGCAATCCTCTTTCCAGTGAAGGCCACAGGGGGGAAAGAACAACACCAAACTTCTGTGTGAATCCAAAACCAGGCTTCACTCAGATATCTACACCAGCACACACCCAAACCAAAAATATGCACAAAGGCCTAACACAGAGACACACCGACTCTGTAAGTCTAAGTTGGACCCAGGGACTTGTAGTTTATAAAACCTCCCAGGTTGGGTTTTTTTTTTTTTTTAGTTAGAAACAAATCACTTATTTCTGTTCCTTCCATACATCTTATTGTTCAGGAAGCAGTTCTTCACCCCTGCTTGGAACACCTTGCTGCACATGCACCCTCTGTTGAAAAGCAGAGAACGCTGCCCAGTTGTCCAGTTCTCAGCCTGTGGAGCCTTTGACCATTGTTACCATCTCCTCTCAATGCTAAGGGGCTGGTAGAATCAGTCACTTTATGCAGCATTATAATTGTGTAAATGGAGTATCTTTTCTTTTAGAAATGAAACCTTAAGAAGAAAACGCCATTTAACATCATAGGTATGTCAATCTAAGTCAGCAGAGGGGGCCGGGCGGGGGTGGTGTGACCAGCTTGTCTCGGAGAGTAGCGAGGGTCCATTCCAGCCCCAACTAGACTGGGGGGCCTGATGTCACTAGCCTCTTCTTTCTCTGCTGCTTTTCATCTTGTTATCATCGGGGATAGGTACACACACCCTTTAAAACGTCACTAAGAGAGCCCAACCCAGTATCCACTGATTTCTTCTTAAAAGGTACTCTACCCTCTCAGGTAGCCAGGCAGTTCCATCCTCATGAACAGTCTAGCCGTAAAAAAAAAACCTCAATAGTACATGGATGAATCTAATTAATAGAAGAAGAACTCGATTGCGGTTTGGAAGGTTTGTTGCCCTGGATCTAAATTATAAAACCTAAACCTCCCATTGTAAACAGGAAGCTGGATTTTAGTCCTAACATAATCTATTGCCTATTTATTCGGTAAGGCAAGAAAGCTACGGGCCTCTAATGCCCATGTGCATCGGTCACAGGGCCAACACGGGGAGGTTTCACAATGTCATTGTAGATTATTCCTTCGGTGAGAAGAAAGTAAGACACCACCAGAACGTATGCTGTCATGGCCGACAACATGTGCACCCAGGCAGCTTCTCAGCTTCAGTGAGGGCATTCCAGCACTCAGAAAGGGACTTGGCACAAGGTCTCCAAGTGGGTGGTGGCAGGGACCTCCCAGTTGTTTTGATGCCAAGTAGGATTGGCCAACAATGGTCTGCTTAATAATGTCACAAGTTACAGCCAAAGGTCAGGTTTCATAATGATACATAGAAAATATCTCAGACTTCAAGAACTTTGGGGTAACTTTGGTTTTTTCCCCCTGTTGAACTTACCTTGCCAGCTGTTACCTCCCACCTGTCCCAAAGGCCTTTTCGGGGTATAAATACCTCTGTCCTCTGCCACTCCAGCACCAACTGGAGCCCCAAGCAATACAGGGAACAGTGGTGGAAAAAACACCATTCCAGCAGTAAAAGCACTAAACAAATATTAGCAAGATTGATTAATTTGCTTTTATATTACCACTCTTCTTCACTGTGTGCCTGTAGAGTCAGACCGTAAGAACAAGTAAAGGAGTGGAGCGAAGGGATACAGGGAAGAAAACAGTCCATAAAGGGAGATTACTGTGTGGGTAACCCCTGGAGACAAATGGGGCTCGATCGCACTGGGCCTACTAAAGAGCAGTGTGCATGCCCTTCACAAGCTTGCCATCAAAGGATGAGGAACTATAGCCTACGTCCATCAGCAGCAGTTCTCTTGCAGCTGAGGATTGTCCCTGGCAGCTTTCAATCCCAGTCTTTAGAGGTTGTCTTATTGAACTGGAAGCTCTCAGTGCACATAGAAACTCTACAGCCACTGTTGGTGAGAGCATCCTGGGCAAGGCCTATACAGCATCTGTAACAATACTTAAAGCCTTCATTTGAAAAACTTCTAACTGAATGCTACTAATATTTAGTGTCAAAGACCCTGATATACAGAAGTGACCAAGCCAGTGCAGACCAATTTGGGACATTATCAGCAGGACTGATGGGAAAGAGAAGAGGACTCATGGGCACGTGCCCTAGCTACAGCCATGTAAGGCTTCGCTCAGTCCCAGCTAGGAAATACTCTAGTCCTAGATGAACTGCTCTCGGATCCCGTTCTTCCTGTGCTCCATTGACTAGGCTCTCTTGCCGAGTGTAAGGTGACCAGACGTCCCACTTTTGGCGGGAGAGTCCTGATTTTTGGCGTTTTTTAAAAGTCCTGATTTTGGGAAAGAATGCACGACAAGATAGGGAACGGTCTATTTGGTCCATATAGACCAAATTTTTAATCAAGTAAGCCCCCCCAGCCCGCCCCTCCCACTCCCCCACCCCCACCCCACCCCGTCAATGGTGTCCTACTTTAAACCTGGTCACTAGGCCCTAGTGGCACTTCCTGGATAGGTTTGGAAATCCAAAGATTGAAGACCAGGAGGAGGGGAAATGTCAGAATATTTCTTCCCCTCATCCTCTAGTATAGGTGATGGAAATGGTTAAAGTGCTTAACTGCTATGGTGAATTGTATTCCCAGAGGCACCTGGGAAGAAAGGCCTGAAGATTCACTTCTAAAGGATCAGCCATTAATAATCCAATGGCGCACAGTTTTGTTCTGAAACACATGAGGTCACCAGGAGTCAGAGCTGACTCGATGGCAATTGTTTTTACTTGGTGCTGCTATCGGTTAGGCATTGAGCTGCTAATAACAAGGTTTGTGGTTCAAACCCAGCACCCACTCCTTGGAGAAAGCTGCAGCTGTCTTCTGCTGAAAGAATTATAATCATGGGAACCCTGTGGAGGGTCACTATGAATCAGCATTGACTTGATGGCAGTGAGTTTGGGTTTTTATCTCTTTGTTTGTTTAAATTCTTAACTATATATTCATTTCCTATTGCTATTTTGGATATGTTATCAGGAGAGATCTGTCCCTGGAGAAGAACATCATGCTGGGTGATGAAGAGGGGCAGTGAAAAACAGGAAGGCTCTCAACAAGATAGATTGACATGGCTGAACAATCGGCTCAATCTTGTGAGCCATTCTGAGGATGGCGCAGGGCTGGGCCATGTTTCCCGCTATAGTACATAGCGTTGCTGGGTCAACTGACTCAACGGCACCTAACAGCAATAATTATGACAAATTTAGTGGCTTAAAAATATAAATTTTCTAAATAATACTCTGGAAGTCAAAAGGTGAAAGGGGTCTCACTGAGCTCAAACTGAAATATTGACAGAGCCCTGTTTGTAGGATTTAGGGGAGAATCCATTTTCTTACTTTGTGCAACTTTTGGAGGCTGCCTGTGTTCTTTTTAAAATATATATATTTTATTGCTGTTGTTGAGTATAAACCAATTCACCAATTTTGACACATAAAATTCAGTGCCCTGAATTTCATTCTTCAAGATGTAACTATTCTGAACAGTTCCTCCCCCATTAATGTAAGTGTACAGCTCCCCAAGTTTCTTACTGATGGAGTGGTTATGTATTGGGCTGCTAGAGACAAGGTCAGCAGTTCGAAACCACCACTTTCGCCATGAGAAAAAAAAATGAGGCTCTCTATTCCGGTAAAGAGTTACAGTCTTGGAAATCCCCTGGAGCACCTCCACTCTGTCCTGTAGGGTCACTAAGAGTCAGAATTGACTCAATGGCGGTGAGAAGTTTCCTGTGTACTCATTCAAATTGTTGTTATCAGTTTGACCCGTTATAGCTAGGTCAAAAAAGCACACAATGCTCAAGGCAAACACTTTTTTACTGATTAAGAGAAGATAACAGGGGCTACTTTCATTTTAAAGATTACTTCAGGAAAATAATTTCAGGGGGTTATCCAGTCTTCATGGCTCCAGGAAGACTGGAGTCCATACGAATTAGGATTCTGATCTGTATTCTCCCCCTTTTGATCAACATCCTTCCATAGAATCTTTGATCAAAATGTTCAGTAATGGCAGCCACATGCCGTCAGTTCTTCTGGTTTCTAGGCAAAGGAGGCGGTTAGAGCCGCAGTCCCGCTCCTTCTGATCCCGAGTCTCTTTTTAGTCAGCTGCTCCAGCCAAGTAGAGACCAAAGGTTGGGCCTTGGATGATGTTTGCAAGCTTTTAAGAGCCCAGGCACTATGCTGAAAGCTAGGATATAAAACAGAAGTACTACGCACAACATTAGGCCAATTAAGTATATTAATTCATGTTCCATGAAACCATGACACCAAACCTCCAATCCAAGTAACCCAACACCTCAACTCCATGAGCCATTGGGTTCTACATAGGCAGCCTCAGAAGATGCTCTTTCTTGTCAATGCGGATAATATCTATCATATAGTATTTGCCACTTCAACTTTTTTTTATAATTATTTTATTGGGGGCTCGCACAATTCTTATCACAATCCATACATATATCCATTGTGTCAAGCACATATGTACATTCGCTGCCCTCATCATTCTCAAAATATTTGCCTTCCACTCTAGCCCCTAATATCAGCTGCCCATTTCCCCGCTCCATCCCCACTCCCCCTTCCTCATGAACCCTCCATAATTCACAAATCATTATTGTTTTTTCATAAGTTAC
>NW_022111324.1:74217199-74219150 GCF_000313985.2 Echinops telfairi
GATGCTTGATACCTGATCCCTTCGACAGCTCGTGGTCACACAGGCTGGTGTGCTTCTTCTATGTGGGCTTTGTTGCTTCTCAGCTAGTTGGCCGTTTATTTATCTTCAAGCCTTTAAGACCCCAGACATGGTATCTTTTGATAGCCACTTCAACTTTTGACAGGCATACAACTTAATGGCATCAATTATTCAATAGCTTTGCACCACTCACTCTTAATGTGATTTTTCTATCAGCTAAAACGCCATTTGCAATCGCCTCCATTTTGCCTCCTCCTATCTCTGGTAACTGAATAAACTTTTATCTAAATATACTTATTTGTTCTTGTCACTTATGTGGGTGATGTCATACACCTTTTGTGACTGACATTTCACTGAGTAAAATGTCTTCAAGTTCTATTCATATTATAACATTTATCGGGCTTTGATTTCTCTGTTAGGCTAAATAATATTCCATTGCATGCTTGTAGCCCGTTTTGTTTATCTGTCCGTTCATTGTTGGCCATGAACGTAGTTTCCCCCTCTTGGCTGTTGTGACTAATGCGCCAATGGCACTGGGTACGTATATCTGTTCAAGTTGCTGCCTTCAGGTCTCTTGGGTATATTCCTCGGAAAAATTGCTGAGTCATATGGTATTTCGTATTTTAGTATTTTTAGGGCCCACCATACTTTCCACAACAATGCTATCATGTATAATTCCCTCTAGCAGTGGATAAGTACTTCACTTTCCCCACATCCTCATAAAATTTTGTTTTGATTCTCTTTGCCCCACCCACCCACCCCCATTAAAAAATCGTAGCCATCCTAGTGGGGAGTAAAATGGCATATTATTTTGGTTTGATTTGCATCTCTCTGATGACTGCCCGCATTCTTGATTCATGGCTTCTTTCCATTTTCAAAGCCAGCAATGGCTCGTGGAGTCTATCTCACCCAGCATTACTCGGCCCCACATTTTAGAATCGTGCAACTGCACTGGGCTCGCCTAGATAATCTTCATATTTTAAAACAATCCCAATGGATATTCTTACTTCCATTTGCTTCTTTATTTCCCCTTTGCCATGTCATGTAACATATTCATAACTTTCAAATATTAGGACACAGCGATCCTCAGGAAACCTTTATTCTACCCACAGCACTATACTTCTAAAACATAGAGATCTCTGTTTCGTCTACAAAACGAATACTTCAACTGCTGGAGATGTGCAGAGTTATGTCCCCAAATAAAAGCTGGTATGATAGCACTTGGAAGGACAGCCACCAAGTAAGGCCACTGGTGATCCCCCTATCTCATTTCAGCTTGAACGGAAGAGGGGATCTTCTTCTTATATATTGTCAGACAGGCTACATGAACATGTATTATGCATAAGTAGATAGAAAGTTTAATATGACCTGGCTTATACACACAAGACAGCCTTCATTTGACTGTGAACTTATACACATGCACGAATAATACAAGAAAATGAATGGAGAGAAGACAGGTGAGTAAAGTACTACCAGTAGCTTCAGAAATGCGATCTCAGCCTGAAACCAGATGTAAACCTCCAAAACGGTTTTGTTTTTACACAGAAATGACTTTTAAATGTCATTCCAAGGGAGGATGATGAAAGAAAGGCTTGTGGGAGATTTAGCTAGAGAAGGTTGAACCTACGATTTTTTGTGAATATTAAATTAAATGTGAGATTTATGCTCTAATAATTTGGGATAAATAGAATGGTTCATCCTCGTATTCTTTTACTTTTTCTAACAAATATCTATTACCATGTGCCAGGTGACTGGATTTCCTTGTGCCTTTTAACCACTTTTTGCACTTTCATGTAAATTGGCTTCTGTGTTAGTCTGAGTACTTTAGAGAAACAAATCCACAGAAACTCAGATGTATAAGAGAGAGTTTTATATAAAGGGTAAGTGCACATCAAGAAAACATCCCAACCCAGTGCTGCCCAAGCCCACAAGT
>NW_022111324.1:74220064-74235126 GCF_000313985.2 Echinops telfairi
TTGTCATATCTTGCCCTGTCCGACGTCTCCCTTCATCCACTTTTCGGTTGTCTGTCCCCCAGGGAGGAGGTCACACACAGTTCCATGTAATGGGTACGAAAGAGGGAACCAACATTGACTTTTAATATGGTTTAAGCCTGTCATTTCCAAAGCTGACTTACTGGGTTATTAGGTTTCTCATCAAATGGTTACTGACTTTTATAACTTGATTTACATTTGGAAATGTAAGCTCCTTGATTAAGGTTGACACATTTTAAAATCCAAAGGGCATATTTCTATTGGCTATATGGGTCATTTTATCTGCTCTGGAAGGATTGCTTTAGATAGTTATGCTAATTGCTGTAATTTTCTTCTGTCTTTTTGAATCTTTTTTTAAAAAATGAAAACAAACCATAAAAATCACCATTTAGTTGTAAATTATAGTACATTGAATTAAAGTTTTCAGTCATAATGTAGAATGGCAAAATTATCAATATGGACTATCCAGACAAAAATGACTTGATGTTCATTGTTTTTTGCAAATTGTGAAATTAAATAAGTAGAATTAACAAGTGCTTTTTTCTTTCTGTTTTCAGACATCATTAATTTATTCATATCTAATTTCCCCTTCTATACAAAGGCCCTTTTTCATTTTGTGGTAGTTAGCTAGATTGATGTATCATTTTCTCGGCTTTTGTTGTAAATTAAACATGCTTAGTATGTGTTCACAAAGTACCAGCACTTGCTAGGAACTATACAAGACACAAAGGAAATAGACTTGGTTTTTAATCCTCAGATATTTAAACTCACATAGGGGTAACGAGATTCAAGTTCAGGGAGCATCTATTCAGTGTAGGCTATTTTAAAGGTATTTCCACATATGTTCTCATTTGTTTCACCCTCAAATCATATAAGGCAGATTAACTATCCTTACTCTACAGGTGATAAAATTGAGCCCCAGAGGTTAAGCCTTGTTAAAGTCACACAAATTGCACACGATTAGCAGGACCAAATTTGGAAAATATCACAGTGAAGAAAATACTATGGCAGTTTAGGAAATAATAATAATTCTTAAAGTTTCCCCAATTTGTGATACATAGGTTTCAGTTTCCTTTTAGTAGAAGATCTACATAGTACATTGGATCTCTTTTTCTGGTCGTTTATTTTGGATTTAATTTGTCCACTCTCAAAATATGTGTGGGAATTCCAGCCCTATACCTGTGGATGAACTCTAATAGAATATGGTTATCTTATATCTAATGTAAGTGATGAGCATTTGGTCTTAAATAAGTGATTTTTCAAGAGGGATAGAACTCATAGATAATACTGTTTTCCGCGGGTTTGTTTTGTTTTGTTTTTCTGAGCCTGTTATTTAGTTAAAAGATAACCTCATGGAAAAGTCTTGGTTCAAGGTGGAAAGAGTATGTCACAGCAGTGGTCTCCAGGAGTACTCTACTTTTCGTCAGTCCAAGAAGAATTTCAACTCTGTTCCACATTTCCTCCCATTCTGTCAGGTTCCATCTCTTCTGTGCCTGACCAGAACCATTCGATCTACTTTCGGGGTAGATGACGTTTTTCTCTGAATCTTTGGTTACTTTCACTTTCTTTTACCAATAGTTGTGTCTCTGATGGTCATTCACAGCTTCTAAGAACTCAGACATTCACCACACTTAGATGTGAAATATAAGCTTTCTATATGACATTATGTCAATTGACCAAGTTGTCCCATGAGACGATGGTCCTAAGTTTGGGGATAAATTCCATAAAGTGCTTAATGATTGTGCTTATGCCTCCTACGGGCTTTAGTGGGAATTCTAGTGGCACTGTGGTTAAAGTACTTGGCTACGAAGTGGTATGGTACTTTTTAAAAAAATTAAAAATAGAAATATCCATACACAATACTTATTCAATATGCATGCTGAGCAGATAATCTGAGAAGCTGGAGTACATGAAGAGGAGTGTGCCATCAGGATGAGAGGAAGGCTTATTAGCAGCACTACCTTGCTTGCTGAAAGTGAAGAGGCTTGAAACACTTGCTGCTGAAGATCAAGGATTACAGCCTCCATTATGGATTCTAACTCAACGTAAAGAAAACCCAAATCCTCACAACTGGACCAATAGGTAACATCATGATAAATGGAGAGGGTTTTGCTTTGCTTGGATCCACAATCAATGCTCACAGAAGCAGCAGCCAAGAGATCAAGCAACCCATTGCACTCGGTAAATCTGCTGCACAAGAGCTCTTTAGAGAGCTGAAAATCAGAGATGTTGCTTTGAAGACTCAGGCGTGGTTGACCCAATTCATTTACTTTCAATCGCCTCAAATGTGTGTGGAAGTTGGACATTGAATTAGAAAGGCCAAAGAAGAATCAATGCATTTGAACTGTGGTGCTGGTGAGAAAGATGAAGTGCCATGGACAAGCAGTACAAAGGACAAACAAATGTGCCTTAGAAGTCCAGGCAGAATGCTCCTGAGAGGCCAGGATGGCAAGACTGTGTCCTACATACTTTGGACAGGTTGTCAGGAGAGACCCATTACTGGAGATTCCAAAAGTAGAGGGGCGGTGAAAAAGAGGAAGGTTTTCCATAAGATGGACGGACACAGTGGCTGTAACAGTGGGTCAAGCACAGGAACAATTATGAGGATGTCACCAGACTGGGCTGTGTTCCATTCTGTTGCACCTAGGGTCACTTTGGATTGGAACAGACTGTTACAACAGGGCACAGTACATGTGATCCCCAAATCCCTGTATTTTGGATCTATCGTAAAGAAATAAGAGGCATAACATACAGATATACACACCAATGTCCGTCGCAATGTTCACCATAGCAAAAAGGTGAAAACAATCTACCGCTTGCTGGGAGAATGGGTAAATAAGCTTTGGTACATGCCCACAATGGACTGCTACAAATTAAAAAAATAAGACTGAATCCGTGAAACACCTCATGGCATGGATTAACCTGAAGGACATTATGCTGCATGAAATGAGTCAAACACAGAGTGATAAATATTCTATGAACCACTGTTATTTTAAAATTCGAGAAAAAGTTTTCACACTGAACAAAACAGACTTTGATGGTTACCAGAGGTGGAGGGGAGGGAAGAAAGAGGAAGGAACAGGACGCAGAGGAGAAACTCCAAGCCAAACTCACTGCCATTGAGTCGATTTTGACTGCTAACCACAAAGTCAGCAGTTTGAAATCACCAGTCGCTCCATGGAAAACAGATGAATCTTCTACTCCAGTAAAAAGTTATTGTCTTGGAAACCCACGGGGGTGATTCTACTCTATCCTATAGCATTGCCATAAAACGAGAGAGGATAGACAGGTGTTCTATGGGTGAATGGAAAAACAGTATCCAGCAAGATAGAGACTGGGGATACATGATGGAAACAATAGAGGTTTGATGCGGTGTTGAATATGAAACTGATGTTCTGCTCTGTAAACTTCACCTAATTCACAATAAAATGTTTCTTTTTAGTTATCCATTTTTTTCTACTTTAAGGATACTACTTGGATATTTCAAATCTGCAACAAAGTGGGATTTGGGGAATTTGTTCATTCACTTTCTTTTTTGACATTCATGGCTACTGGAAAAGGAGAACAAGTATAAAAGGACTCGAATTTTCCAAAGCAATTCAATAAATAAGTGTGAGGGGAGACCAGCCCCTAACACTACCATGGGTTTGGTAGGAGCAATTGTACAGCTATAATATATAAAGATGATGGTAAAATCATAGAGAATAAGAGAGATGGGCGAGAGAGTAAAATAAATGAGTCAGACACATTTCATGGTAGCATGCTCATCTCAGCCCTTCTTGGTGGTCCACATGGGGATGTGGGAGAAGAAGCGGGCAGGAGAGCTGATTTATTTCTAACCAAGGCTTATATATCTTTGGGGGCGCGTAAGCCCCCCTGATTACAGATGGCCACATACGCAACAGGAAGGGGTTGTGCTATAGGCAATACAAGTAATAGGAAGGGGGTGAGCTAGGGTTGTACACACAACAGAAAGGGGAGAGATTAGGGTTGCACCTGTGACAAGATGGGCGGACCCTAGACTCAATATGGCAGCCTACCCTTGGTCATCCTTGAATGGGCTTGATCTGGCCTTTGGGCTCTCTGAGTGGGTCCTACTTAGGGAGGGACAGACTATATAGTCTGATCATTCTAGATGGCTGATAACCCTTAGGAAAAATAACCTCTGACCTGATTTCGTTGACCTCCAAGTGTACAGTCATTTACCATGTGTAGCATGTCTTAGGTTTGGCATGTATTTGGGGCAGACTACTTGGGAGAAATCTTTCTATATCCCACATATAAGTAAACTCAAATAATAGAATATTTGAGTGTAAACTACATCAGTGGACACAATGAACACCATTAATGTGATATTGAGTTTTCAGCAAGATGCATGGTAAAGGGTTCTCATGAAATTCCATGGACACATGTAAATTTCAGGAAAGTATTTCTAATGTCATGTTGCTAGGCCCTCCTTGGCCCAATCTCATTCAAAGTTTTTATTAAGAATTTAGATATTGACATCTGTGACAAACTTACATAGGTGTGTACAATATAAAAGTAGGACAGGGCACTTCATATGCTAAATGGAAGAACCAGGATCCAAAAGAAATAGTAAACAGAAATGATGACCAAATAAAACATGATTCAATTTCATAGTGATGCATGTAACCTGTATTTAGAGCTAGAAAGTCAACTTTGCCAAAATATACAGGGAATAGATGTGACTTTGTGTTAGAGTGAGTTTTCTAGAGAAGTAAAACTAGTAACATTTATGACTTTATAAGAAGAGAACTAAATCAAGAGAGCAGTCCACACAGCAATAGAATGGGCAAGCCCAGTCTGGCTTCATTAGGTCTGTGGGTCAGGTGCTAAGCTGGAGGCCCTTCCTGAGTCATGCAACTGCCTGGACAGATGAGCCAGGACCTAGGAAGATGAACCAGGAATTGGGAAGACCACAGGCTGATAAAGACAGAGTAGAATGAATGCAAGGTCAGAAGGCACTGTGGCAGGTCACCGATAGCTCCCAGGGCTAATGGGCAACATGTTGGGCTGCCAGCCCAGTCCCAGGAAGCAAGGGCAGCAGGAAGGAAATGAGTGTCTATCTACATGAAGCAGGCCACACCCCCAAAGAGACATCGGGCTATGATCCCAGTAAGGGGTCGCCTTGCTACACGGGGCAGTCTGAAGTTGTTTGCATTATGTTGGGTCCAAACTACTGAGGATCTTGGCCCAGGCAAGTTGACACAAAACCTAACTATATGGGCTTAAATATAATAATTATGAAAAAAGGCTTAAGAATTTTAGTTGATTGTGATTTCATTGAATTGTGTAATTTGAATGCACATAAAGATAATCATCCAATATCCTGAGGAAGAAGAATAGCCATATTTTTCAATGCCCCAGATAATATAATCACAGATGTATAGAAAATATGTTATTGTGTACTGTTGAGTCTATTCTAACTAAGAGCAACCTTATATGATCCAGGAGAACTGTCCCACAGGATTTCGACCTAGACTGTAATTTTTACAAGAGTAGATCACCATGTCTTTTCTCCTCTGGAGCAGCTGGCGGAATTGAGCCTGGCTTTTGGTTAGCAACCAAGCTAAGTTGTAGGTCTTTCCTGACTCACACAATGGCCACGGAAGATGAACCAAGGAGAAAAACCAGGAATGGGGAAGATCACAGGTCAATAGAAATAGAGTTGAGTAGTCCAAGGTCAGCAGTATATGTACACACACACATACACACACACACACACACACACACACACACATAAAGGAAATGGCTTACACATATGTACAAGCAGAGGTGTGCAGTCTGGTTCAAGTTCATGGGTCAGATGTTAAATTAGAGGCTTTTCCTGACTCATTTGATAGCCAGGGCTGGAGAAACAGGAAGCAGGAAGCCCACAGGTTGGTGACGCAGAGTCAAATTAACCCAAGGTCAGCAGGCAATATGTCAGGCTTAACATTAATAGAGCCAGCCATGAGCTCGAGTCCAACGAACCAAAGGTCAAGGAGACAAATGCAGCATCCAACCCAGCAAGAAGAGCCGGCTTCTGCACAGCATCAATAATATTTGCATCAAGGCGGGGACCTGATTAAGGGGGCTAGCACTCCACCCTAGTCGTCCCACAGCTGGTTGGCTGCTCACAGCAGAGTCCATTAGGGAGCTGACTGCATTATCAAATCATGGGAGAGGTCTCAAATATCAAATTATATGAGAATCCTAGCCCAGTCAAATTGATGCAAGATCTAACTATCTCACGTCGCATATAGATGAAGTATGGTGATAGGACACGATCATGATGTGCACATTTATTGACATTAAATCTCAGAATTCCCCTGTTCTGTTTGAAAGGCTGCCTCTTGGTCTGTGTACGGCACATATAAGTGTTCTAGCATTCCCATTTGTGCTGAATTAATTAGTGTTCTATAATTTATCTCTAGGTTCTCATATTCATTGTAATGACTACACAGAAACCCACAGACAAAATTCATGATTAAAAGATTTATTAAGGAAGTTAACAAATTGCAGTTCCAGTCTGTCCTATAGAGTATAAATGAACTGAAATAAACCAATGCCATTGAATAGATGCTGACTCATAGAGGGCAGGGGAACTGCCCTTGTGATGTTGAGACTGTAACTCATTAAATGACTCAGTTTTGTTTCCCTAACAGCTTTATTGCCATATAATTCACGTATCATAACAAGCAATAGTTCAATCACATTAAGGAGTTGCGCAATCATCACCACAATCAGTTTTAGAACAATTTCTTCATTTTTGTACACATGGTTATTAGTTCCTCATTTCCCCCGAACATTCCCTGCCACACCCCCAAGGAACCATTCATCTAGCTACTGTCTCTATAGATTTACCTATCCTTGTTTTCATATACAGAAAAACACTTAAAAACAAACAAAAAGTAACAAGAATAACAAAGTACAACAGTTGAGAAACCTCAATTGTAAAGACAATATTAAAAACAACAAATTTAAATGGATCATAAGGAAGATCAAATGATAAGGTGCTAATTTTAATCTAACTACATCAGCAACAATCCACTTCCCAAAGCATTCTGCATGTTAGGAAGGCCATTCGCATCCCTGGTCGTTGACCAGAACGGATTCACCAGGGGCTTCATTCACATGTAATTCCCCTGCACTTTTTATTTTTAGCTGAAGTGGCTTTAAAATGGGTCTAAATGGGGATCAAATAATAAGATATTACATTTTGACCTAACTACATCTGTCATAATTGACTTTACAATGTTCTCTATCTGATAACAGGGTTATTCATATTCTTTACCTATGATCAAGGGCATTCAACAGAGGCTAAATCCATATGTGGACCCTGCAAATGGATTTTGGGTTTCCAATATCATCCAGAGCCTTCTGCAAACCAGGTGATCACAATTTAAGTTCTGAAACCATTTTTTATTTTAGATTGGCATTATATTATTACGATCCTTGGATCACACAGGCTGGTGTGCTTCTTCCGTGTAAACTTCGTTGACACCTCCCTCAGATGGCTGTCAGTTTGAAAACAAGCTTTTAACATTCCAGATGCTATTCTTTCTGATAGACGGGTACCATCTAGTTTCTTCACCACACTTTGCTATAGCATCTATATCTTCAGTGATCTCTTTATGAGATCAAATATCAAGCAGGGACATATCATAAGAATGAATTGTTCTTATATTGGGATTAGAAGTAACTGCAAACCCAAAATCTATTCATACGTGTATGGTTTATATATGTCTCTGGTTCACCTTAGAGATATCATTGTCATTTTGTGTTCAAGAACATTATCACTCATTCCCCTGGGGCATCATTTCCACTGCTATTAAGTCAATGTTAACTTATAGTTACCCTATAGGGCAGAATAGAACTTCCCTTGTGAGTCTCCAAGCCTGAAAATCTTCACAAGAGTAGAAAGCCCCATCCTTTCCCTGCATAGCTGGTTGTTGGTTTTGAACTGCTGATCTTACAGTTAGCAGCCCAATTCATAATCACTATACATTGATGGTGTCTTTATTTTAGCCAATATAAAAATTAAAACTGTTGAGAAAAGGAAATTATATGAGTGTAGGCCAGCTATGAACCACAATACATGACTTATTGACTTGTATAGATTAAACTCTTAAGTGATTAGACACTATACCAACAACGGAGGTTGGTGATACGGCAAATCTTCCAATAATATTCATTCATAGCAGCAGAGCCACACCTACCAGATTAATACATCATAATGAAAGAAGGAGGGCATTAAAATCGTTAAGTATATGGTAGTTCCAGGTCATCATTCATTTGGGCACTCTCAAGCCAAGAGATTCAAACAAAGTCCAATGTCTGCCAGTGCTATGTCCTTGAGTTAGCAGTCATCTGTGTCTTCTCCTGCTAGGGCATCTCAGCCTTAAGTCTAGTGGGTCCAGGGGAGTTTGAGGTAAAGCCCAGTTCACTTAGCGGGCTTTCCATACCAGGTCCTTCTAGTGTGGCCTATAAAGGATGTTGTGTGCCCCTAAAGAACAGTCTAAAATCCCACCAGTCTATAGCTAGTGCATGGACTGGGTCACCAAGGGCTTCCTAGAAACTAGGTCAAGGTTATCCAATCAGGAACCTACTATGAGGTACATTCTCCCCTTGTTTTGTTAAGTATTGTTAAACATTTTTTAACCCCTGGGGGTTGCTCCTCCTCATTTTCCTACCAACAGATATCTTTGCTTTCTTGGAGACAGCAGTCCCACTCGCCCATTTTGTCCTGAGTTTCCAGTAAGATTTCCTTATCATTCTGGTGGGAGTATCTCTTGAAGTGGGGTGACCTTAGCTCTTGGCAGCAACTGGATAATACTTTCCCTCTCCCTAGGTTTGGACCCTTTTTTGTTGTTGTTGTTTTCAAGACTGTAACTCTCGATGGGAATAGAAAGTCCCATCTTTGCCCCTGAAGGGCTGGCGGTTCCAAACTGCTGACCTTTAGGTTAGCAGCCCAACACATGACCCATACACCACCCAGGCTCCGGAAATCAATGTAAGGGGTTACATATTGCGATGGTAGGTGACTCCACAGAAACCTTTCACACCTTAAAAAAAAAAGTAAATTACAATAGAATTCTGTGGAGAAAGTGGAATTTTGTCTTATAATTTGTATACCTCTTGGGAACCTTTCTGGTGCGGTGGGTTGGGTATTGGGGCTGCTAACAGAAACGTTGGAGGTTCAAACCCACCAGTCACTCAGCAGGAGAAAGACGAGGGTCCCAGCTCCCGGAAACATTGACATCCTGGGAAGCGCTGAATAGGGTGCCTGTGAATCTGAATCAGCAAATGGACTGCATGGAAGTGAACTCCGCCCACCCTTTTTGTGGGAGTGGAAGGTGGGGGTGGAGGGTCTTAGGGCCATCGTGCTGCGTTCCCGTGTACAATCCTTGAGTATAGTTGTAGCTTTCTAAATGAGGGGTCAGACCCGGAGAGTATGACAATCTTAAGTCACCTTTCTCAAAAGTTCCCGAGGGACCTGTTCTGGAAAAGGTCACTATTTCTCCATTCTTTTGCCCACACCCAGGGTAGGCACACAGATGGGTGATAGGTTAGCCAGAGCATGATATAGCTGGTCCCCTTAGCGTGTGGGCTAGATAGACCCCATGACCTTCAGGATGGGTCAGTGTCACGACACCTTTTGTGGCAATAGCTTTGCTGGGGTGCGTTTCCCATGAGCCACCTCCTTGGTACATAGAAAACACACACACACGTACGCACATTGTACTGACTTCGCCCTCTGCCTGGCCCAGCTGTCACCACGTGGCGGCCCTTCTCCGCCCGTGGCTTCTTGGGCTCCAGGCGCGAGGCGAGTCCAGACAAACGGGCGCTGGCTGGGCGGTTACGGGGCGGAGTGGGGTGTGGACTGGCGCGCTAGGGGCGTCCCTCCGCCACCCCGCTGAGTTGTGCTCGCCTAGGCCTCCTGTGTGCGCTGGCATTACCTTCTCAGCGTGTGGAGTCACCTCCTGCCCTCAACCCCAGGGTGGGGCTGGGTGACCATCGGTCCACAGCGCTGCGGGTAAGAACGACAGGGGCACCTGGGCCACTCCTTTTGAATCACTGCAGAGCTCAGCATGGGCTCAGCCCTGAGGATGAAGCGGGCCCAGTATGGCCAGCTCAGGGTTGACCTTGGAGGATAAACGTGTGTGAGGATATGAGGCTGGCAAGGCAGGGTGGATCTTTTCTCAATATTCATGGAAATGCTTCTGAATCCCCACTTTAAAAATATACTCAGCAGAGAATTCCTGAGCACCCATCTTAAATCCCTTATCAAAGATGTAGGTCTTCAGGGTGCTAACCTTGTTAGTGTCTAGTGTCTCTTTTTAAAGTGCTGTTTATCAGCCCAGGTTGCTAGGCATCCATCTGCCTCTAGCTCATGGAGGTTTTTGTTTTAATAATAAGTGGGTAATGAGCACTGGCAAAACCTTGCCACTATTTCTTGAGTTATGTATAGTCAGTTGCTATGCAGCTGACATGGAGTAGAACTGGGCTCCCTTGGGTTTTCAGGAAGGAGAAGACCACCCTGTCTTTGGAAGAACCTCGTAGTAACCTCAGATGTTTGGGTCAATAGCTAGGTTAGTTAGGCGGGACCTGCTCGGGGCTCTGTACATTATACACAATACAAACGTAGCAGGGTAAGTTAGGAAAAAAAGTATTGCTACAGGACCATGAAAACTTTTATTAGAATGTGAAGCCATTGTTTCTCAGAACACCCACCATGTTGTCTCTGTATTTCTGAAGGTGATGTTTCCATCTCTTTCACCCTTTCCTGGAGAACTCTGTCCTCTTCGATTCATATCGCATCCGAATGGTTGTCTTGGCCTTCTTGAAGGATTCAAATCATGTTCATTAAGGGTGTTCTTGGAGTTTAAAAGAACACCAAAATATTGTTAAAGGGCAAGGCCAGGTCTGAGGGGTCAAATGACTAAGGTTTCCCAATGAAATTCACAGGACAGCTCTTGCTACCCTAAAAAAGCGAGCAGGACTGGCACCCTGATTGTCTTCATGGACAAAGAGTGCCCTCGTACAACCTGCCTGACCTTTTCTCAAGGCAGCCTTCAGTTTTCCTAAAACGTTTACCTAAGAAGCCCCATGGCCATTCTTTGTCCTATGAGAACATCTATCAAAACAACTGCTAGGCAGCCCCCAAAAGTAGTCACCAGAGCCTTCTTAGCTGACCTCTCTGCCTTGAATTTAACGTAGCCAGCAGACGCCCTTGGAAGCCACTGTTTGGATTGGACCCCCTTTTGAAGACACCCTAACAAGATGAAGACAAATGTATTGCTGAGAGATTCTATCTGCAGCCATTCACAGATCAGAGACATGTCTAAATGCATTTTGTTTAGAATAAACCTATGAACACATGAACTAGAATACTAGTAGCAGTGTTTTTGCCCTTGTACATGAATGATTTCATACGTGGTCCTATATATAGATAAACACCCACGTCTCATTTATTAATTATGGTTAGGATCCAAAGACTAGTTCATTATGCAAAAATGGAGGATTTTTTTCCTTTTCACATCATTCGTCTATTTAAAAAATTTTTTTAAATATGATCATAGGACTAACAGCAGTCAAGGTTTACTGATGGCAAGTCTAGTTATGGGCTATTCCTCTGCAGAGAAGTGGGCTTGATGGAGCCGAGGCTAGAGAAAGCTGGGCTGTGTGACTGGAGGATCCATAGCTCAATCACATCACCTCCTCCTGTGCTGGGTCAGAGCTCCTCTCCACGAGCTGCTTCCAGGGCTCCACTCCTGACCCTGCAGTGCTCTGTTTTACAGTCATGGAGCCTGTTCTACCCTCTGTGCCTGAAGAGGCACCAAGTCACGAGGCTTCCTGAAGGAATGTGGGGAGCCTGGCTGAAAACCCGGCTGCTCTGTGGTGGAGGCAGCAGGTCCCCTCTGATGCTCTTCCCTGATGTGAATGTTGAGCTCTAGGAGCTCAGGCTGCAGAGGAACTGGAAACCTAGAACACGCAGTCTAAGGTTTGGTTCTGTCTGGGTCTCTGCCTGGGGTCTATGGCCACAGAGGACACTGGCCCTGCTGTCCAAGCTCACAGGATGGAACAGAGGGTGCTAGGCACTCTACATAGCATCCTGGAGGCTGCTTGGAAACCTGCCTGGAGGGGAGGATATTCCACAGCTGATGTTGCCATGCCTGGTACTTCATGAATGCAGGGAATAGTCAGAGAGTAGATTTTTCACTATTGTAATGTGAAATGTTGGAGTACAAAATAGTCAATGACTGAGGAGTAGGGTGCATCGTTTTTATAAATTAATATATAGAATAGTAATAGTGGATATTATATGTGTACTTAGGGGATAAATCTTATTAGAATATATTATAATATACACATATTATGTGTATATATAATGTGTAATGTATGAGGGGGCCTAATGAATTTTGTGGAAAAGTAAAATTAAAAACTAATAAAAATTTTCTAGAACTTTTTGAAGCCCTCTCATAGAACCTATATCATATGAGTATAATAACATTGTTAATTTTGATTTGTTAATATTTTATTTAAGGTTTATCATTTATATTTATAGGAAATACTACCTTTATTTTTTTTTAAGTGTGTTCTGGTGTGAATTGCGATTTTGAGTCAGGGTCTGGGTTACATGGTGTGAGTCAATTTGGGGGCTGACTGCAATCACATAGTCACTCAAGTCTATGTAGTAAAGCCCCAACGAGACCACTGCGTCAGCTCAGGTAAGATTTGGTAAGCAGAGTTGGTAAGACTCCACAAATATTATCAAACATTACTGGGAAGAGAGTAAGTCCTGACACCACATACTATCATGGCTTGTGTGATACTGTAATGCCGGAAGCTTTATCACTGGTATTTCAAATGCCAGCAGGGTCACCCAAAGTCAACAAGTTTCAGTGGAGCTTCCAGACAGGAACAAAGAAAGAAAATGGATTTGACTGTCCACTGCAGAGGAAGAAGCCACTGAAAACCTTACTCATAGCTTTGAAACGCTGTCAGATACCAAAGGCCTGGCGAATAGAAGCAGCTCATTGGAAGACACTACTTGGCCAACTGACAGGAAGAGATGCGTATTTGTACCCATTCCAAAGAAAGGAAAAGATGATGCAACCAAATGTGGGCATCATGGAACCATATCATTAATATCACTTGGGAATAAGGTTTTGCTGAAGATGGTTCAACAGCAGTTACAACTGTACATCAGCAGGGGCTGCCAGCGATTCAAGCTGGATTCAGAAGGGGATGTGGGACAGGGCTCTCATTACTGACATCAAATGGATGTTGGCTGAAAGCAAAGAATGCCAGGAAGGTGTTTCCTTCTGTTACATTGACTAGACCAAGGCATGGGGGGTGGGGTGGGGGATCATTAACAAATTATGGATAACCTTTGAGAAGAATGGGAATTCTACAACATTTCATTGTGCTCATGCTGAAGTTGGACATGGATCAAGAGGCAGAACAAGGAAATACTACATGGTTTGAAATCAGGAAAGGTGCATCTGGATTTTATCCTCTCACCATACATATTCAATCTGTATTCGTGGTCCACTTTTCATAGGCGCATGAGGTGCTTGAAAATATCTTGGCTTTGATCAGGCCCACCACAGTCCTCAGTGTGACACCCTTGCTCTTAGGCTCTCTAAAGAGATCTTCTGCAGTAGATCTGCCCAGTGCAAAACCTCATTCGACTTCACTGTTGCTTCCTAGAGCATTGATTGGAGATCCAAGTAAAATGAAAACCTTGAAAGCTTCAATATTTTCCCCACTTATGTTGGAGACAAATTAAATATTTTTACATTTATTGTCCCAGTTGTGAGGATTTGGGCTTTCTTTACATTAAGTTGTAATTCATCCTGAAGGCTGCAGACTTGAGCTTCATCAAGTGCCTCAAGCCCGCCCCACTTCCAGCAAGCAATGTCATGTCATCTGCACATCACGGATTGTTAATAAGCCTTACGCCAGTCCTGATGCTGTATTCTTCTTCCTGTAGTGCAGCTTCTCTGATTGTTTGCATCAAACTCACTGCCATTGAGTTGCTTCTGATTCATAGTGACCCTATAAGGCAGGATAGACCTGCCGTGTCGCTTTCTGAGACTTTAACACTCTACAAGAATAGAAAGCCTCATCTTTCTCCCGAGGAACGACTGATGGTATCAAACTGCTGGCCCGGCAGTTAGCAGCCCAGCCCCTATGCCACCAGGACTCCTTGATTATTTGTGTGGTGATTAAATGTGTGACAAAAGGATAAAACCGCAGCCCACACATTTCTTAATTTTAAACTATGCAGTATTCTTTTGTTCTGTTCGAATGACTGCCTCATGCTCTGTGTACAGGTTCTGCATGAACCCAAGGAAGTGTCCGGACTTCCCATGCTTCTCATCGCTATCCACAGTTTATTATGGTCCACACACTCAAATGCCTTGGCACGGTCAAGGAAACCCCCTTCTGGTATTATTATCTGCTTGAGTCAAGAGCTATCTGGCGTCAGCAATGTTCCGCATCCTCTTCTGAATCTAGCTTCAACTTTTGGCTGCTCCCTGTTGAAGCATTACTGCAACCAGTTTGGAATTATTACTTGCATGAGATATTAATGATATTGTTCAATTTTTATAATCAGTTGTGTCACTTTTTTTTTGATGGGCCAAAATATGAATCTCTTCCAAAAGGTTGACAAGTTAGCTGCCTTTCATATTTCATGGCATAGGCAAGTGAATGCTTTCCTGGGCATCAATTTGTTAAAACATTTCAATTGTCAATTCCTGGAGCCTCATTTTACCCTAATGTTTTCAGTACAAGTTGAATTTCTTCCGTCAGAAACAATGGTTCTTCATCATATGCTACATCTTGAAATGGTTGAATGTTCAACCTTGCAAGTCTGGCTAGACCAGAGGATGTACACTAGTACAGATAGGAACTGAAAATCCAGGGAATCCAGGGCGGATGAGCCCTTCAGGACCAGTGGTGTGAGTGCTGAAACAGGGAGGGTAAAGGGAGAATGGGTAGGAAAGAGGGAACCGATTACAAGGAACTAT
>NW_022111324.1:74235226-74279791 GCF_000313985.2 Echinops telfairi
GGGGAGGGAGGGGAAAAATGAGGACCTAATGCCTGGGGGTTAAGTGGAGAGAAAATGTTTTGAGAATGATGTGCAAATGCGCTTTACACAATTGATGTGTGTATGGATTGTGATGAGTTGTATGAGCCCCTAATAAAAATGATTAAAAATAATAATAAATAAATAAAACTTAAAGAAAAAACAACAATACAGCACTGGAAGTGCTATGACCACTAAAAAAAAAAAAAAAGAAATGGTTGAATGTTGACCGATTTCTTTTGGTAGAGTGACTGTATTCCTTCCATCTTTTTTACTGCCTCTTGTATTATTTAATACTTTGCCTATATAATCCTTTAATGCTGTACCTGGAGCTTAAACTTCACCATTTGTTTCAGGTTGATATATGATACTCATATTCTTACCACCTTTTGATATGCTAACTCCAGGTAGATACCTGGATAGATACCCATTTCATTATACTTTGTTTTATCTTCGCATGCTATCTTTTGAAAATTGTCTCAGCTCTTTTACATCACCATATCTTCCATTTGTTTTAGCTATTATAGAGTTGCACAAATTTCAGTCTCTTCTGACATCCACTTTGGCCTTTTATTTCTTTCTAATGTTTTTAATTATCTTTTGCTTTCTGCAGTATGATCTTCTTGATGTCATCCACAATTCTTCTGGTCTTTGGTCATTTGTTTACAATGAATCAAATCTGTTTTTGAGATGTTCTCTAAACTCGGGTTGTATTTGGCTCACATGGTGGACGTATTTTAATTTTCTTAAACTTATAACTGAACGTGCATGAGAGCAGTGGATGGTCAGCCCCTGCCTGGTTATGGATGATTGATTTCTAGCCTGGTTTTGGCTAATTATGTTGAGCTTCTCCATAGTCTACATCCACAAATGTAATTAATTTGATTCTGTGTCTGGCAAGATCCACAGACATACTCACCATTTATATTGTGGAAAAAGAACATTTGCAATGAAGAAGTTGTCTGTCTTACAAAGTTTTATCATGGAACTCCCAGCTTCATTTCCATCACAAAGGCCACACTTTCAACTTCTAATCATTCTGCTTTGTTTTTAATTTTCACAGTCCAATCACCAGTAATTATCAACACATCTTGATTGCATTTTTGATAAATTTTAGACTAAAGAAGCTAGGGTTCTTCAGATCTTCATTAGTAGTGATTGGTGTGTAAATTTGAATAGTTGTATTAACTGAACTTCTTTGTATGTGTATAAATATTGTATCACAGAAAGCATTGTATTTCAACAAAGATCTGGGAATGTTCTTAAGATATCAATCTTTATGCATTCCATTTCATTTTCAATATCTCCAAATTTTCCTAGATTCCTACATTGTGTACCTCACTTCAATTTTTAATGGATGTGTGCTGTTGTATATTCTCATGTTTATTCATACCCCTTCAGAAATGAAGGTCCTCAGAGTTTAGCACCACCCACATCTTTAAAATCAACTCTACTTGGAAGAGATCGCTCTTCCCTAGTCATAGTTTGAGTGCTTCCATAGATGATAGCGCTCATCTTCCGACCCTGTATCAGACAATGTTCTGTTGCAATGTTCTAGTCAGAGGTTTTCAGTGACTAATCCAGCAGACGTGAACTACCTCCTCCTCCTTCCTAGGATCTTCTTGGTTGGAACTTCAGTTGAAACCTGCTCACCAGGGGTGACACCTGTTGGTACTTGAGACACTGATGGCATAGCTTTCAGCGTCAGAGCAAGACACAAGCCACCACAGTATGACAAGCTGACAGACAAGTGTTAGCCATCAAGCTATACCTATAGAAGTGTGCAGCCGTTTAAACATATTTGTGAACTGCTTATTATGTCAAGTATCAATATCAGGTGCAAATATAGATACAAATACAAGATGTTAAATGCACACCCTAAAGTTCAACATTGAATTTTATTTATTTTTATTTTTTCAAAACGATTTTATTGGTGGTTAATACAGATATCATCGCATTCTATAGTTCAACCACATCAAGCAATATTGTATAATTGCTACCGCAATCACTTTCAAAGCATTCTTTTCCTTCCTAAACATCTTGATGCCAGCTCCCTTTTACCTGCCCCCACTACCACCGCTGTAACTACCCCCCTCCCCAAAACATTTATTCTACTTGCTGTCCCTTAATATATATATTGAATGTTATATATGAGCACAATTAAGTATTCTAGAATTCTCAGTGTTCACAATGCTATTCATAGCTTAGATTTTCTGACATGTTTATTACTTCCTTTGCTTTTCATTTTCTTCAGTGTAAATCTGTCCTCTGCTATGGCAGTCCTTTTGGAAGTCCTTCAGGATCCTCCTCATGTGTGTCTGATTCTTTTTGCCTGAAATGACTTTATTTTGCCTTCCTTTTTCTTATTTGTGGCAAGTATATATTTAAAATTATATAAATATATAATATGTTCATTTAAATAAATTTATATAATATATACATTACTACATATAAATAACATTAGTTATATTCATCATGTTGTGTAACTTGTTTTCATATTTCAAGCATATTTTACATGATATAGAATTCACATGAAAGCTACATACCATTATTTTAGTTAAATATTTTGCTATTTTGTTGGCTAATTGTTTTCCATTTTAAGAAATCTACATCTGGCTGCTGCTTTGAATTTGTGTGTGTGTGCGTGTGGGTGGAATTCTGCAGTTTGACTATGTTGGGAAAGTTTGTGCCTATGTGTGTGTTTTGTATTCATGTGTGTAGTCATCCTACCATGAAATTGAATATTGGCATCTGAACATTCTTAGTCATATTTCCCATTTAAAATAATACTATTGATCTTAACTTTTTCTGTTTTTACTTATCTTCACAAATTATTCTCCAGATAGTTTACATCTCCATCTATGGCTCATAGAAATAACTATTTCCCTACCTCCTCACCAATAATGAGTTTTATCAGCCATATAAGTTTTCATTTGTCTGATTAAAACAAATAACTCATTTGATTTTTACATTTTTTAGTTTGTAATAAGATTGATCAAATTTTCTTATCTTTATTTGATGTTTGGTGGTAAAGGTAATAGCATGAATATGAATTACTCCAAAGTCAAAGTAGAAGTTAAGTGTTGGAAAATTATCACCTCTGGATCAAATCTGCTTCTGTGGTTCACAAGCTAAGCTAAGAATGATGTTTACAGATGAACATTTGCAACCAAGTTGATTATAGGAAACACTTAACGTTGAACCTCAATTAAATCAAGTATTATACCTTGAAAGAATCCATTGTTTTTTTATAACAGGACTGTATTACTAAAATATAATCACACATTGAATATCATTAATTTAACATTTATGGAAATAAGGTATCCCTTTTATGATTATGCGAATCTCTATTTTATAGCTACCCATCCTTAGCCTATGGGAAATTTTCTATAGGTTTATCTCAGGAATGCATTTGAATGTACAGATCTTCTCTAGAGTCTGTGTTTCATCTTATCTCAAATGGAGGTCCCAAAGTTGTAGCCTCTAATTCTAGGCTGCCGTGAATGGTCCTTTAATGAGCCTCCCTGACACTCTTTGGGTCCTGAGTTTTACTTTAAAGAAAGGAAGATTATCTTTGTGCACCTTGAGTATGATCACTAGACACATTTTCATCATTGTTATTGTAGATGTCAACGGCATGCCTGATGTGCTAATTTCTATGATTTCTATTCCAGCAAAACCTGCTCTTTCCTCTGGCTTATTTTAGCCTGTCTTCTTTGATTTGTTTTAAATATTTTCATTTGCACATTTAAATTTTTTCTTTGTTAATATGATTCTTGACAACCATATTTACTTAAATTATTTAGCTAGTAGACCTCCATGCAGTGCATCATTTAATTTGGAATCTTTCTGTATCTGTTAGATTTTCCTAGACTAATCAAAGGGAGACTTTTTCTGTTTCATATTTCAAAGCCCATTCCTTTTTATCTTAATCTATCTGAAGAATGCTGGTACTATATAAATATTCCTTTTCTACTGCTTAGTGAGTGGTGAAATGAGTTTAGCAGCTGAGGCTACTAGCTCTAATGACTTTCCTCATTCTTTTTGATGATACTCTTTGAGAAGGTGGGCTTAAAACTTATTCTTATCTTTAGCATTTAAATTAAAATAAATTAAAATTTTAAGTACATAAGCCTATAAGATGGAAAACCATTGCCTTAGAGAAAGAGTTGGACAAAATAGATACTTCCCATAGAAGAACAGTCCAGGGAAGGATCTGGAAGTTATACTATATGCAAGAAACACTTGAAGGTACTGTTTTATTAAGCCTAGTGAGGAGGTGAGAAAGATGTAAGCAGGTAAGCAGTTTTTAATAAAAATGGTCATAAGTGTCAAATATCTTCTATAGTAAAATTATATATTAATACACGTGAATGTATTTTTTTCATATCTAGTTACTTCATAATTCTGTTCAGAAAGAATATGGAGACATATACCCACATATAAGACAACTACAAATCCAGAGATGGACAAGAAGAAAAAAATCTCAGAAACAAGGTAAATAAGCTATTACAATGATGAGATACTTTAAGGTAAATTTTCAACAATATATAGTTAGTGCTGAGTCATTCTGACCATGAAAAGCTTTAAAATGTCACACAAGGATTGGGTGAAGGTTCTAAAGTAAAGAAAATTAAGGCAAGTTGTTCCTAACAAGCCATTCTTGGCCATGCCAGGTTGGGGGGGGTGGGGTAGGGATTAAAAAAGTGATTACTGGATATGAGGAATGAATGGACAACTGAGAAAACGCAGAAGGACAAAAGGTAGTTCGTTCTAGATATGCACTGGATAGGACATGACACCTTAGAGCAGATGGAGAAAAAGTTGGAGAGATGGGTCTGCCCCATCAATGCCACACCCCCACCCAAGTCAGCCGGGGATGGAGATGTATTACCTATCACTTGAGCACTCAATGTGGACCAAGGGTGGAGGTCTGGGCAATCGTGCCCTGGAGTACTGCCTTTCCCTGTACCACTCATCTACTGCTCTCTTCATACCAACCCAACATATCACTCATTACCAACTTATCCCACTCACAGGGACTTGGTACAGTAGAGATCTGCCCCTGTGGAGTTCCAAGACTAAATCTTGATGAGCAGAGAAAGCCTCATCTTTCTCCTGAGGAGTGACTGGTGATTAAAAAACAGGTTAAAAATTTAGTGACTGAACATTGTTTACGAAAACAATGAGGGCCAGACACAAGGTAAAAATTTCAATAACATTTGTTCACTAAGTCTGCAGTAATCCAGGTCACAGAGAGCAAAGGAAATATGGAGATGGCATTTGTATGGTGGTCTTAGGTTGTCAGTTCTTGGACAACACTGGGTCAAGATTTTTGACCCAGAGTCCAATGACTTCAAAGTATATTACATTGAGATAGCAATCGTCTGCTTCATCCCACCCCAGGGTGCCCAGCTTTAAGTCCAATGAAATAGTTCGGTTCTCTTCATAATGCCATTGTAGAAGAGTCCATTAAACTGCAGCCTCGGCACACTGCTGAAGGGCAGGAGCTATTTGGCCTCTCCCATTTCCTGATAAATGAAAAAGTAACCAAATCTGAGGGGTGGGGTCTTCTCTGAAGTGATTTTTGTAGATGTACAAATAAGGAAGTAATAAATAGTTCATAAGCATTAGAAGGTTTATGTTACAACCTTGCTTGGGAGACCATCTGAAGTGATTACCTGACCTGAGGACATATGCCGAGGTCTGTCTTGGTGTTTATACTCACAGTAGTGGTCTCTAATCTGTGTCCCCTTTGTGACTGAGTAGCTTCACTCAGCGTAATGTTCTCCACGTGCATGCATGTTGTGAGGTGATTTGTGTCTTCTTCAATCCCTTTTAGAGATGTATAGCATTCCGTTGAGTGTATGCACCAAAAGTCCTTTATCCCATCTTCTACGGCTAGGCGTTTGAGTTGTTTCCAATTTCTTGCTATTGTGCAGAGTGCTGCCGTCAAAATGAGAGCACATATATCTCTTACTTCTTTAGCGCATATACCCAGCAGAAGCATTGCAGGATGAGATGGAGTTTCTATTCCCATTTGGTCTGAGATATCACTATCTAGCTGTACACCGTGGTTGCATATAATTACAGTGGATGAGAGTTTCAATCTCTCCACACCCTCTCCAGCTTTTGTTGTTTTCTGTTTTTCTGAAATGGGCTTGAAACGGGCTATCAATGTCAATGTAAGTTGATATCTCATCATTGTTTTGATTTTGTATCTCCGGTATGGCTAATGATTATAAGCATTTTTTATGTGTCTGTTAGCTATTTAAATGTCTCCTTTAGTGAACTTCCTATTCATATCTTTTGCCCGCTTTTTAAATTGGGTTATTTATTGTTTTCTTATTGAAATGTTGCAGACTTCTATAGATCGTAGAGATTAGTCCCTTGCCCACTGTGTCATGGCTAGGATTTTTTTCCCATTCTGCGGGCTCTCTTTTTAGTAGGTAACACTCATCTGTTATGTCTTCTATTCTGTGCACTTCCTTCACTACGTTTGATAGTCTGTGTAGAGCTTGCAGGAGGGCCCTTAAGTCCGTTCCTATTTTCTCATTGATGATCTCTATAGCTCTGGGATTTACATTTAGGTATTTGATTCGTTCTGAGTTAGTTTTTGTACAGAGGGTGAGGTATGGGGTGCTGTTTCATTTTTCTACATATAGAGATCCAATGTTGTCAGAGAAGAGGCTGGACAGGTAATCTTTGCTATAGGACTGAAATTCATTAAATGGAGAAGAGTTAGTCTCCTTAACAAACAGTGATGGCAAAAGTGGATATTCATTTCCAGAAAAAATGAAACAGGAGCCATATCTTTCACCATATATAAAAACTAACTGGATCAAAGACCTAAATATAAAACCTAAGATCTATGAAGATCCTCAAAGAAAAGACAGGGGCAAACTTAGGAGCCCTATATGTAACAGAAGAGAATTATTGCACATAACTAAATAATGTTCAAATCGCAGAATACAACCCAGATAACTGGGACCTCCTAAAAATTGTGCATAGCAAAATACTTCACTGAAAAAGTCAAAAGAGAGCCTACAGAATGAGAAAAAGATTTTGACAATGACAATGGGTGAATCTGTAAAATGTACAGAAAAATGCAACTCCTCAGCAATGAAAAGACAATACAAGTTTTAAAATGGGCAGAGGAGATGACATGAACAGACACCTCACCAAAGAAATGTTCAGGCCAACAAACACATGAAGATATACTCACAATCAATCATTCAAGAGATACAAATCAAAACAGCAAAGAGTTATCATTTCACCCTAGCATTAGTAGCAAAGTTCAAAAGAGCATAAAACCCCAAATGCTTGTGAGGGTGTGGAGTGACTAGAATTCTCAGACATTACTAGCTGGCCTGTAGAATGGTATAATGACCATTGAGAATGGAATATTACTTCATTGGGATGTTGAAAATAGAAATACTATATGATCCAGAAATCTCACTATTATGTACATATCCTAGAGAAACAAGAGCCATCACACACACACACACACACACACACACACACACACAAATAAATGCACAACCATGTTCATCACAGCCTTATTCCCAATAGTAAAAAGATGGGAACAACCTAAATATGCATCAACAGATGAATGGCTACACAGACAGTGGAATACTATGCAATGTTATTAAGCATCAGAACGGATCTACTAAAGACCTCATAACATGAATGAACCTAGAAGATCTTTTGCTGAGTGAAATTACCCAAGTACTAAATGACAAGTATTGAAAGATGCCACTCCCGTAAAAGGTCAAGAAAAATACATGCAGAGAAAGAACCATTCTTTGAAGATTACCAGGCGTGGGCGAGGGAAGAAGGTAAATAATTAGAGGACAGGCACATATGAACGTGGATGAAAGGAAATGAAATACACGACAGTAGGGGCATCCGCACAGACTTATCGAGGAAAAAGAAGATGGTTAGAGGAGCACATGAATTAAAGGTACAAACATACACAATCCTGCAATAACAGCAATCTATGAATGGATATGTTGATAGACATGAAAGCTAAGCAGGCGTGAAATAATACCAATTTAGCATTTAGCTACTAGACACTCTATACAAATATTTGAGATCTGTTTTCCCAAGTGCCTGTGAACTAAATTACCTGAAAGACTAAATGATATGAAGTTCAGGATTTAATCTTTGTATTAAAGAGACTGTCAACCCTAGTATCTATTAAATCTTTGAAGCTATTTCAATTATAAATGGGAAATGTTAGGTAATATGCAAACACCTCAATAGTGTCATACTATGTTTATGGTTCATCTTCTTAGAATTGTTTTCTCTGTCATATTAGACCTTTAAACAACGTAGATCAAAGATCTGATGTCAGGTCACCAGAGAGTCAACCAGAAAACACAGAAGAAAAGAACACATGTTCTACGTCCTTAAAGTCAAAGAAAACGGGACACAAGGATCCAAATCAATATTCAGGCATGTTGATTTATATTTTCTTTAATAGATCTGGAAATAAGGTTTTCGTAGTTATTAACTCGGGAATATCTGTGAAATATATTGAAATACTAGAGCCTACTTTTCAAATACAAAATTAGGTACTTTCTGTACATCACTGTTGTTAGGTCACCAGATGGTCTCCAATTCAAGCCTTACGAGAGAACAAAGCACCACCCTGCCCCGTGCCACCCTCACAATTGTTATGTTTGAGCCTTTGCTGCAGCTACTGTGTCCGTCTGTCCCAGGGAGGACTTTCCTCGTTTCCTGCTCCTCTACTTTTCCAAGCATGGAGTCCTTCTCCAGGGACTGCTCTGTTTGTCTGTACTTCTATCCGGCTTCCAGTGGCAATTTCAATGTTATCTGCCAGCATCACAAATCAAATGCATCCAGTCTTCTCCAGTCTTTCTTATTCATCATTTACCTTTCACATGCATATGAGGCAACTGACAATGCCTGGCTTAGATTAGTTGCCTCTTTGTCCTCATAGTAGCATGTTTGCTCTTTAATGTTTTAAAGAGGTCTGGCACAATACTTAATTTGCTTTCTTAACGACTACTTCTATGATTCATAAAATCAATTCAACCTGGTGAAATGGTTGAATAGTGACTGTGTTCATTCCATCTTCTTTTGATGCTTCCTGCATCAGTTGATATTTTTCTCAGAGACTCTCTATTGCAACTCTAGGTTTCAATGATTTCTTCAGTTCTTTCAGCTTGTATATGTGATGTGCTGAGCATGTTCTTCCTTCTTGGCTCTTTTTAAACTTCAGGTCTTTGCACTTTTAGTTATAATACTTTACTTTATCTTCTTGAGCTGCCCTTTGACATATTCTGCTAAGGTCTTTTCCTTCATCATTCATGCCAGGTGTTTCAGCTTCTCTTCATCCCATAGCAAGTTTCAGAATGTCTTCTGGCAACTGCTTTGGTGTTTTCTTCCGTTTTTGTCTTTTTAATGACCTTTGCTTTCTTCATCGACTGAGTTCCTGATGTTATCATACAACTGGTCAGGTCTTCCATCATTAATGCTCAATTTGTCAAATCTGTCCTTAAATGAAATCTATTCATGATACGTTCTTCAAATTCAAGTGGTATATGTTCAAAGTTGTATTTTTCCTTGCATACATTTGTTTTAATCTTCTTCAGCTTCAACTTGCACCTGCTAATAGGCAACTGATGGTCTGTTCTACTGTCTGGCCCTGACTTTGTTTTGGCTGATGATATTGAGCTTCTTCACAATCCTTTCCCAGTAAATTAATCAACTTGGTTCTTGTTTATTCAATCTGGTAAGGTATAAAAGTAGAGTATCATTTGGGTTGTTGAAATAGGTATTTACAGTGAAGATACCACTGTTCCAGATAATGCTCTTATAAGATCTCTAGAACTGTTTCTATCAGCAAAGCCATCTTTCCAAATACTGATCCTTCCTCTTTGTTTCAAACTTTCAAATTGCAATCATCAGTAATTATCAGTGCATCTTGATTGCATGATTGATCAACTTCAGACTGAATACATTGGTAGAATTATTTAATTACTTCATTATTGGCTTTAGTTGCTGGTAAGTAATTTTGAATAATATTGGGACAGGAGGAAAGTAAAAGGAAATAGAGTAAAGAACTAGGAGACAAAAGACATTTATAGAAACATAAATGTAGGCATGTACCTATGTAAATATATTAATATATAATGATAGGGATATAGGTCTATGTACATATATATATGTTAAGAATTAAGGTAACAGATAGACATTGGACCTCTACTCAAATCCTCTCTCAATGCAAGAACACTTTGCTCTAATAACCTGGCATTCTGCGATGCTCATCTTTCCAACATAATTACTGAAGACAAAATGGGTGCATAAGCAAATGTGATGAAGAAAGCTGATGGTGCCCGGCTATTCAAAGATATAGCATCTGGGTCTTAAAGGCTTGAAATTAAACAAGTGGCCATCTAACAGGGAATCAATAAAGCCCACATGGAAGAAGCACACCAGTCTGTGTGATCATGAGGTGTTGACAGAATCAGGTATCAGGCATCAGAAGACCCAAAACAAATAATCATATTGATGTGAACAAGGAGGGTTGGAGTGGAGTAGATAATTGGACATCTCCTCACAGCAGGGTAACAAGGAAGGGAGAGTTAGCCAGGGTGCAGTATAGCACCATTAAAACAAACAACATCCCTCTAGTTCTTTAATGCTTCCTCCCACCCACTATCATGACCCCAGTTCTGTCTTACAAATCTGGCTAGACAGGAGCATGTACACTGGTCCAGTGAAGAGCTATCAACACATGGAATCCAGGACAGATAAACCCCTCAGGAACAGTAATGGGAGTGACAATACCGTGAGGGTAGGGGGAAGGTGGGGAGAGAAGAAGGAGAAAGGGGGAATCATTTGCAATGATCGACGTATAACATACCCCCTATCCCCAGGGAGATGAATGACAGAAATGTGGGTGAAGGGAGACAGCAGATGGTGTAAGATCTAAAGTTTTAATAAATTATAATTCATCAAGGGTTCATGAAGGAAGGATGGAGGGAGGGGAAGAGAGGGGAAAATAGAGGAGCTGATTCCAAGGCTCAAGTACAAAGAAAATGTTTTGAAAATGGTGATGGCAATATATGTATAAGTGTGCTTAATATAATTGATGTATGGATGGTTATAAGAGCTGTAAGAGCCCCCCACCCCAAAAGGATTTATTAAAATAAAAAACTGGGCTTCTTAATATGTGTATAAGTATTATCTTATCACATACCACACTATATTTCATGATAAATCTGGAAATGTTCTTTTTGAAGATGAATTCAGCACCATTTCACTGAGTTTGTCATTCCCAGGTAGCCTCGTCATTCTCCTGTGGTGTAGCTGGTAGGTTGAATCTCTGACCTTACATCTAAATCGAATACTTACCAACGGCACCACCTGGGCTCCTTAAATAATAAAAACAATAGGAGTAATGCCACCACCAATAATAGGTGACATTTATATTGTATTGTGAAGACATACTCATTAATGTTTGGTAAGACAGTTGTGAGAAATGGAGGAGATGTCAAAGATAACATTTTGGCTTCTGAGTTGCTTAATACAATGGATAGTGGTATCATTCACTATAAGAAGTCTCAAAAATGAGTCAGGATTTCTGAAGTCTAGGACGTGGAGCAGAGCTTATATCTTCAGAATACATTATATGATTATATCTTCAATGGGGAAAAACTAGAAACATTCCCACTGAAAGTAGGGACCAGACAAGGATGTTCCCTATCACCACTCTTATTCAACATTATGCTTGAAGTCTTAGCTAGAGCCATCAGACAACAAAAAGAAATCAAGGGAATAGAAATAAAAAAGGAAGATGTGAAACTCCTGCGATTTGCAGATAATGTGATCCTATATATTGAAAACCGAGAAGTTGCCACCCAAAAAAAGTCTACTTGAAACAATTAAGGGATTCAGCAAGGTTTCAGGATACAAAATTAATTACCACAAATCAATTGGATTCCTGTATACCACTGAAGAGAACTATGAAAAAGATATTAAAACAATTATCATTTACAATAACCACACAAAAGATTAAATAAGAATAAAGCTAACTGGAAAACAAAAGACCTACACAGAGAAAAACTACTGAACATTACTACAAGAAACCAGAAAAGACCTAGATAAATGGAAGAATATCCCATGTTCACGGATAGGCAGACTTAATACTGTGAAAAATGTCAATACTTCCTAAAACAATCTACAGCTACAACACAATCCCAATCCAAATCCCAAATACATTCTTTTAAGAAATTGAAAAACTCATTATCAATTTCATATGGATAGGGAAAAGACCCAGGATAAGCAAAGAACTTCTTCAAAGGAGGAACCAAGCAGGAGGTCTAGCACTACCTTCCTGCTACATAGCCACAGTCGTCAAAGCAGGTTGGTACTGCTACAATGAGAGAGATATGGACAGACCAGTGGATCAGACCAGTCAACTCAGCGATAAAAGCAGCAGCCTACAAGCAGTTAATCTTTGACAACAGACTTAGAAATATCCAATGGGACAAAGACAGCCTCTTCAGCAAATGGTGCTGGACACACTGGATTTCCATATGCAGAAGAGTGAAACTAGACCCATATCTCTCCCCATGCACAAAAGTGAACTCAGGATGGAGTTACCTAAATGTTACACAGAGCTATCAGGACCATCAATGAGAAAACTGGAACAAACTTGAGAGCCCTATTGAAGAACATGCATAGACTACCAAGTCTAATTACGGACGCACATGCAACAGGACAAGATAGATGACTGGGACATGTTGAAATTACATCACTTATGCACATCAAAGACTTCACCAGGAGAGTAAAATGAGAGCCCACAGATTGGAACACATTTTTTTCCCAATGTCACATCAGACAAGGGTCAAATTACCAATACCTACAGAACACTACAACAGCTCAGTAAAAAAAAAGACCCAATTAAGAAATGAGACTGTTCACCACAAATGAAGCACAAATGGCTTACAAACACATGAAAAAATGCTCATGATCACTAGCCATTGGGGCTAAGCAAATTAAAACCACAACAAGATACAACCTTACATCCACAATGCTAACCCAGTTCATAAAAAACAGAAAACCACAAATGCTGGAGGGGTTGTGGAAAGAATGGCACTCATACACACTCTCAGTGGACTTGTGAAATACATACAATTACTCTGGAAAACGATGTGGCGATGCTTAAAGCAACTGGGAATTGAAATCCCATATGATCCAGCAGTGCCGCTTAGTAGGCACAAACCCCAAATAAGAGCCACAATACAAGTATGCGCTCCCCTGTTTATAGCATCACAGTTCACCACAGCAAGAAACTGGAAGCAGTCCAAATGCACAATAGTGGAAGGATGGATAAATAAATGGTGGTACCTACACACAATGGAATACTATGCATCCCTCCCGGCACGCCCCACCCCCCCCTGGGAAAAAAACAAAACACAGAGCTGAAAGCATGAAGCACTGCATGACGTGAAAGGACCTGAAAACCATTGCGCTGAGTAAATTCGTCGATCACAAAAGGGTCCATATCGTACGAATCTAGTACTGTAAGGAGAAACACCAGTTAAACAAATCTTAGAGAGCAATTCCCAAACTAAAGGGTAGAAGGTCTGCCAACTGGCCATGAAGCCCGTATGTACACTTTGTAAGAACAACCTCAAAAGGTCACGCCTTTAGGAAGGGGGAAAAGAGAAGACCACCCACTTGATGGTGTACAACAATGAGACAAGGCTGCAACAAACCAACAGGCCCTCCACAGGGACGAGAGGAGAATTTTACTGGCAAATCAAGACCAGGAGAGGGGAGCATCTACATTTCAGAGGAGGCACTGATGTTTCTGTTGGTGCTTTGGGTGGGTAAATGGGAGGAGC
Source organism: Echinops telfairi (assembly GCF_000313985.2). Taxonomy (NCBI): domain Eukaryota; kingdom Metazoa; phylum Chordata; class Mammalia; order Afrosoricida; family Tenrecidae; genus Echinops; species Echinops telfairi. The sequence continues at coordinate 74,249,128 of NW_022111324.1, forward strand.
AATCTCACATCGGGAAAGGATGCTAAACAATAATTGTAGGGAAATTAAAGGGGTGAATAAAACCAGTTCTCTGTTCCTGAATAGGTACTTCAAGTATGTTTTTCCCCAACCCTCACTGAGCCATGCCATGGACTGAGCATTATGATGACCCTAGATGCTGACCTTACAGGGCACATGGCATCACCTGAGAGCTACACCAGCAGGATAACATGTGGAACCCTAACTGAACAAACTGGGGCCCTACCTCAAAACTACCTGTAGCCCTTGGACTAAGGACTGAAAATCCCTAAGAGGAGAGGAAGCAAAACACGACCACTTCAAGAATGTGGAAATGGAGGTCGTGGACCTTGAATGGGACCCCCGCCTTAATGGGCTTCCAATGAAAGAGGGGACCCAGAGCCATCATATATTTAATATCTCAATGCTCCCCTTGCATTAATATTAAAGGTATTCACATGATAGGCAAGGATGTAAGAAATGTTGCAATAAATTTTCCCCTAGCACCAAATGCATGCTTAATGTAAACGGAGTTCAATCAATTAAAAAAATCAATCTGTACAAAGCAACAACTCATGGATTTCAGCTTGCAGTTGGGCTATACTCACATACACTCCTCATATCAACAGTGTCTCAAATTCTATGCCAATGAATAAATTACTGATGCGACCAATGCAATCACCTTATACCCCAGGGGAATGATTGAAAATGTTTTTGTTTGTTTGATTGTTTTTGGTTGTTGTTCTTGTTTGGTTCTGTTTTTGTCATAATATGACATCCAAAGGAAGCTAGAGTCATTTGTAACTCGTGGACAGGCAGATGGATCTGGGTTCCCACTTAATTCTAGCCCCCAAATCCAAGAACAGTTAGTTCTTATGACATGGCTCTGCTCAATACTTGCCTTCATGAGGAGATCACTGAAGATAAGGGCGCTTCAGCAAAGTGGGGAGAATAAAGCAGATGGTGCCTAGCTATCAATTAGAATAGTGTCTGGGGTCTTAAAGGTTGGTATTCAAACAAGCAGTCATCTAAATGAGGAATCAACTACGTCCACATGGAAAAAGCACACCCGCCTGTGTGTTCCAACAATGATAACAAAGCTCAACTATGATACAGGGGGAAAGAATCAGAGCTTAAATTTTGAACACTCAAGTTGTAGAAGGCTAAGGAGGACCCAGGGAACCCGGAGTCCATCTGCCGAGTATCGAGTCAGATTCAGCCTCTGGCAGATCCCCTCTGGCCTCAGGCGAGGGACTTGAGGAGCTGTACTGTCCAACCGAGGTTATTGTCAACGTGATGATGGGGGAGCAGACCACGGTGTGACGTAATATTTGTTCAGCTGACCACCTTCTTGGCCCAAACTGAAGTTGCTCTAGGATTCAATATTTCTTGCTTTGTGCAAGACAGACATTTCTTCGCTGGCTTTTTAAATACTGCTGGTGGTCTTTTCTTTCTTTTTATTTTTATCATTATTATTTTCTTTTTCCGTATTTCTCTTTTGCTATGTTTTTGTTTATATTGTTTCTATTAGGTTTCCCAGTTTATGAGGTACAGAAGGAGTGGATGCGTAGAGACAGTAACTGATGCAGTGATTGTTCAGGGATGGAGAGGGAGTACTAGAACTGATTGTGATGATGTGTATATAACTCTTCTTAAAAGTGACTTAACTGGCAACAAATGGACAAATGTGCTTGACATAATGGATGTATTTATGGATTGCGATAAGAGTTGCACAAGCCCCCAATAAAATGATTCTTAAGTGACAACTATGGAAATGTATGATATGTGAATATTATTAATACCAAGAAAACTACTAAAAAAACAAAGAAGAAGAAACCAAAGTTGATCAATTATTACCATGGATCAAGGAGGAAGAGTTTTTGCTTAGGGGGCATTGAGTTTATATTAATGGTAGTGGAATAATTTGGGGAAAAATATCAGTAATATTGTATAACTTGAAGAGTATAATCAATGGTACTGAATTGTACATATAGAAGTTGTTAAATTGGAGAATGCTTTGTTATGTATATTTTTACCACAATTTGAAAAAAAAATTACACTAACATCAATGAGTACTAGGATGAAGAAAATGTTAAAAAATGATTGTAGTAATGATTGTACAACTCTTCTTAATATGAATGAACTATTGAATTGTATATATAGATGAAATACCAATAAAATGGTTTCAAAAAAAAAAGGAAAGAGTAGTTTGAGTAACATAGATTACTTATAGATGAAATGAAATGATGGTTGAAAAATGTTCGTTGCATTTACTGACCTGAAGGGTATAACCATTTGAGTACAATTTGGGGAGCGTTCCAAAATCAGAGTAGAATGGAGTGAGACATGAGTAGTAGATGAGGAAGTACAAATGACCACAAGCAACTCTTTTGAGACGTTCATCAGTGAAGAAGGTAAGATAAAGATTAATCACTGGAGGGGATGTAGTCAGGAGAGAGATTTTATTTAAGGTGCACCCAATGCTACTTGGGCATGAGAAAGGGAAAACAAAGAATGCCTAGTAGCAGAAATATGAGGAGATGACTCTAAATAAAAGCCTGGAAGACACCTCCTTTATTAAGTCAGGAGGGCAGGGGAAAAGGGTAGGTGTGCAGATAGCTTGGTTGGTTTTTGGATCGTGTAAAATTGAAGGGATTCCCATTGGAAGTGTTTATGTTCCCTGAGGCATAAGAATTCCGCTAAGATGAACAAGAGCAAATGGAAAGCAAAGGCTTGGAGACTTGAGGGGCGTGGAAAAATCTGAAATAGCATTCAAAAGCCAGAAGAGCAAGTGAACTAGGCAAACCCTGATCTGCAATCAGGGTCCACTTATAATTGACTAACATTATTTTGAAGAGATAAACAATACATCTATCAAGGGCTCTTAATGACACTAGATTGCGCAAATATAAAGGAAGCCTGGTGATGCTGCGGGCTTGGCATTGAACTGCTAACCACAGTGGGCAGTTCAAAACCAACCCACCAGCTGCTCTCAGAGAGAAAGATGAGGCTGTATGTTCCTGTCAAGATTTACAGTCTCAAAACTGCTGCGTAAGTTCACTGTGAGTTGGAATTGACTTGAAGGCAGTGTGTACGGTTTGGGTGCAGACAGAGGCATGAAAAGCACATAGAGTTGGGATCATCCAGGACTTTTAATTTTGTTTTTATTGGTTTTGTTGGTTTTTGTTCTGCCAATATAATGAGACCCAAAAGAAAGAGAGTTTAGCATATTGGCCAGAGTATATGGAAAGATGAAGTAATCTCACGCAGATAAGAAGAACAATGAAAAAAATAGAGAAATAATGGATTGAAAAAGTAATGAGGCAATGGACTTGTGTTTTTGACATGAAAAAAAAAAGATCATTTGGGAGTATTATGTAAATGGAAAGATAATGGGCAAGTAATTACAAACCCCAGGCTATAATCTTGAAGTGCTGAGTTGGATGTCCACTACAGATGAGAGAAGATCTAGAAACTCGAGGTGTGGTGAGGGGACTCCTGGTGCTGATGAAACTCATGCAGATTTACAGCAAATTTAAAATGGAAAAAGTGGGGCCTCCCAGGACTCAGCTTCCTGATTAACTGAGTGATCAGGCAATTGATAGATAAGAATAAAAATATGAGAATATGACAATCAAAAAGCATGAGCTTCAAAAGAAAAAGATGCTTTTGTTTGGTTGTGTGGGTGGTTTTGTGTTGTTGTTTTCAAGAAGGCAAAGTTTAATAGCCTGGAAATGGTAAATTTGGGTCAAGGAGGAAAACAAGCTTATTTTCCAGTCTCGGGGTGCAGAAGATAGTCACTACTTGAGAGAGTTGCAGGTCAGTGATGTTTGTACGAAATAACCAGGTTCTGCTTAAGACAAGGACATGGGGAGACTTGTGAACTGAATATTAAAGATAAGGGGAAGTTTTCATAACTGGCACCCATGAACTTCCCACTGAAGATTTCACTGTGATCTTCTGACAAATCTTTTTAATGTTTTTTCTCTTGTCCCTTACTTGGCATCTCTCCCAATACAATGAAACACCTTACTCTTTTAAGGTTTAATTTCTCAGAGCAGGATAAGTATACAGCCTCCTCTGATTACACATGGAAATGATCTTCCTCACCTCTGAATTAGGATTTAGGGACTGGAATAGAATGTATTGACCATATCATAAGCACTCATTTGTGTTGATTGTTTGTAATTACTGTGTCTTATCCTCTGCTGGGTTATAGCTCAATGACTTGCATTACATAAATATTTGTCAAACGAATGATGAAAACAAAATTTATTTGCATTCAAAAGCCCTATTTTCAGTTTCCCCATTCTATATATTGAAAATGTATCTAGGTAGGTCAAAAGATATCCATTACCATAATATAATGTTGACATATAAAAGCAATTGAAAAAAAGGAAGAAATATAAGTAATAGGGCCTTTGTTACTTTCCTGCACTTTTATCTAAATATTTTATGTGCTTGGTTATCAAATTATAGGAAAGGTTTGTTCTATATTTATTTTGGATAAGGATTCATATTTTAAAGATTTACCATACTAATTAAATTAAGGACTAATTACCAGTAGCCACTTACTGTGTTCTTTAAATGTATTCACTAATTTAATTCTCATTAATTAATTATGAGATGGTTATTATTATGCTTCTCACTTTAGAGATGATGAAACTGAGACACATAGATAACTCACAGACTAAATCTTGGAGTGGTGAGTGGGAAAGCTTGTATCTCAGGTTGGAATTGGAAACTTTGATGACTTCATTTAAGACTTAACTCTCTAGCTTGGTGTGTAGAATTATCATAGCATGATTTATATCCCATTCTGATTATTCAGCTAATGTAGATTTTCTTTTCCAATTGCCTTAAAGAGTATAAAATTCAACAACCTATAGTTGCTCCAGAACAAGTTTTCCATAAGAAGAAAAAGAAAACAATCGAACAAAATCAAGCTCTTATCCCTTTCAAATGTAGGAAATACAAGTGTTCTTTGTATGATACGACAGGTATGTAGCATCACCGAACCACCTCTTTTCAAATTCTTTTGTTGTTTTGTGTGGTTATGTTAGACACTGCCTTTTAAAGAAAGCATCACACTAAATTTTATTAATTTGGTTGCTTAAGGAATGATTAAAAAGTGTTTTAAAATTATTTTTGAAAGTTACAGAACTGTAAATGTGGTAAAGCTGTGTGGATTTGTTTTAGTCTTGTTGTAACACTATATTACCATTTTAGTTCTAAGTGTTTGGTCTTTGGGTGCTATATAGTTTAAATCTCTAGCTAAAGTTTTTTTTAATGGGGTTTGTCCACTAACATATATTTTCCAGTTTGTCATTTTGCTAACCTGAAATTCTTATTTGTATTAAAATTTAATTCTATACTGTCCCTTTTTCAAAACTAGTTTCCATTTTCTGTTGGAATGCCATGGTGCAGAGAGATTTGTCATAAAATCACTGAAACTTATGTTTCAGAGTTCCTCACTCCTTGTCCTCAAAGGTTTCCCAAATTGTCAATAACAGATATCTTGAGATTGGGTGGAGGGTGCAGATGTGGTAAATGAAATTTAAGTTAGCCCTATTATCTAGATTCCTAGTGTTGAATATATCAAGCAATTAGACCCCTTGAATAGGGGTAGGACCTGTGACTGCTTCTAACAATGGCAATAACAATGGCATGTCATTCTCATGATTATGTTACATAAGTCTGTCTTACCAACTGACTCTGTCTCAATCTCTCCTTCACTGACTTTGAAGAAGTAAGCCATTATGATGCTTACAACCACAACCAGTTGCTCATGTGCAAGTTTAGGTTAAAGCTGAAGAAAGCATAACAAAACAAAAAACCAAGTCTACAAGAGTTAAAATGCAACCTTGAGTGTTTTCCAACAAAATTTGGGGGGAATTCTCAAGAAAAGAGATGTGATGCATTGAACACTAATACCAGAACACCTGACAAGCCGTGAGGGGACATCAGAACATCATTCATAAAGAAAATAAAAAGCCACTAAAAAGACAAACATCAGAAAGAAAAGACCAAAGTGGATATCAGATGGGACTCTAAAAATGTTTTCTTGAATATAGAGTAGATAAAGCAAATGTAAGAAAATATGAAATTATAAAGCTGGACATAAAACTTTAAGGGGCAGCTCAAGAAAAAGTAGAAAATAAAAATGAAATGTGGAAAGACCTGGAACTGATGGTCAAGAAGGAAGAACATGCTCAACATACCTCTAACCCAGCAGATTAGAGGGGGAAACGGAGGCAAAATAGTAGCCAGTGCAGGAAACATCAAAAGAAAATGAAAGGAATATAGAGTCATTGTACCAAGAAGAAATGGTCCATGTTCAACCATTTCCAGAAGTAGCACCTGATCAAGAACCCGTGGAATTGAAGGGGAAGATATCCGAGCTGCCCTGAAGGCATTAGTATAAGACAGGCTACAGGAACTGACAGAATGCCGATGGAAATGTTTCAACACGCTTATGAAGTATTGGACGCACTCATCTATGCCAAGGAAATTGTAACTGGTCAACTGACTGGTAGAGAGATCCATTTGTGTGCCAACTCAGCAGAATGTGGAAATTAGCAAGCAATAGCATATCACATGAAAATAAAATTTTGCTGAAGATAGGTCAAAAAGGGCTGCAGCATTACATCAAGAAAAAACTGCCAGAAATTCAAGCCAACTTCAGAAGAGGACATGGAACCAGGGATATCATTGCTGATGTCGGGTGGATCTTGACTGAAAGCAGAGAATACTAGAAATATATTTACCTATATTTTATTGACTATGCAAAAACACTGAATTGTGTGGATCATAAATCTTAAAGAAGAATGGGAATTTCAGAACATTTCATTGTGCTTATGCAGAACCTATGCAAGGACCAAGAAGCAGTCTTTCAAACAGAACCCAGGGAATGCTGTATGGTTTAGCTTCAGGGAAAGTATATGACAAGGCTGTATTCTTTCACCATACTTATTCAATCTGTATGTTGATAAAATAATACTCTGTGAATCTGTATTATATGAAAAAGAATGTAGCATCAGAATTGAAGGAAGGCTTATTAATGACCTGCGATATGCAGGTAACACAGCCTTGCTGGCTAAAAATGAGGAGGCCTTGAATCTCTTGCTGATGAAGATCAAGGCCTGTGATCTACTGCATGGGACAGAAGTCAGTGTAACAAAAACCAAAATCATCACAACTGGACCAATAGAAAATATTGAAGTTTTCAAGTATTTCATTTTACATGGAGCCACAATCAGTGCTCAGGAAGCAGCAGTAAAGAAATCAAATAACATAGTACATTAGCTTAATCTTCTATACAGGACCTCTTTAAAGGGCTAGAGCGTGGTAATGTCATTTTGAAGACTAAAATGTGCTTGGCCCAAGTCGTGATATTTTCCCTCACATTATCTGCAGGTGAAAGTTGGACAATAACTAAGTATAAGTGAAGAATCCATTCATTTGAAATATGGTGTTGATGGAGGATTCTGAAAGTACTGTGGCCTGCCAGAAGAACAAGCAAGTCTGTCTTGAAAGAAGTAGAGCTAGAATGCTCCTTAGACATGAAGATGGTATGACTTTGTCTCACATATTTGAACCTGTTATTAGGAGAGACCAGGGCCTAGAAAACAAGACATCATGTTTGGTAACGTGTCGATGAAAAAGAGCAAGACCTTCAAGGACCTGGATTGAAACAGTGGCTGCAACAATGGGTTCAGACATCAGAATTGTGAAGCTAGCGTAGGACCAGGCAGTGCTTTGTCTTGTATGTAGGGTCACTATGAGTTGGAACTGACTGGCTAGCAATTTACAACAACAATGCAAAGATAGTTCGAGATTAGACAAATATCAACATAATGCACTACATAAATAAAAAAAAGGTAAAGAACCCCCCGTTCATATCAATCAATGCAGAAAATCCAACAACCATTTCTAATAAAAAACACTCAACAAAATAGACATAGAAGGGAAATTCTTCAACATAATGAAAGGCATATGTACAAAAACCAACAGCCAATATTAATCTTAATGGAGAGAGAGTGAATGCATTCTGCTAGCAAACAGGAATCAAACAAGTATTTCCTTTATTGTCAAGTATATTCAGTATTGTATTGGAAGGTCTTGTCAGAAAAATAAGGCAAGAAAGAGAAATAAAAGGCATTCAAATTGACAAAGATGAAATACAACTCTATTTGCAGATGAAATGATCCTATACACAGGGATTCCCAAAGACTCAGCAAGCAAATTACTAGAATTGCGAGAGAAGCAAAGGGGCAAGGTGCTAGATCAACATATAAAAGTCTGGATTCCTTTACACTAATAAAGAGAACTCTGAAAAGGAAATCAGGAAATTAATACCATTTACAATAGCCACCAAAAGATAACATCCTTAAGAATATATCTAACCAGAAATATAAAAGACCTATACAAAGAAAACCACAAAACAGTAACTGCAAGAAAGTAAAAGAGACCTACATAAATGGAAGATATACTATCGTGCTGGATAGGAGTGACATTCTGAAAGTGTCAATACTCCCCAAAGTGATCTACAGATATCATGTAACCCTTATTCAGATTTCCTCATCATTCTCTTAAAAAGAGAGAAAACATAATCACCAACTTTATATTGAAAGGAAAGAGGCCTGGTGTATATATATATATATATATATATATATATACACACACACACACACACTAGTATATCTATATACTAATATATATACTAGTATATATATATGCTAATATATAATATACATACTAATATATATATATATATATTCTACTAAAAAAGAACAAAATAGGAGGCCTCAAATTCCCTAATCTCAAAACCTACTAAACAATCATGATGGTCAAAATACCTCGGTACTGGTACAATAGCAGACATATACAGCAATGGAAAAACACTTGAGAATCCAGGGGACAATCTGTCCACTGTGGACAATTGATCTTTGACAAAGACTAAAACACATTAAATGGGGAAGAGATATGTCTCTTTAGCAAATTGTACTGGCAAAGGTAGAGATCCATTTGTAGAAAAATGAAAGAGGACCCATATCTTATACCAAGTAACTAAGAATTTCATATGAGTCACAGATCCAAATATAAAGCCAATAGTATGGTATACTTTACGCCAAAGTATAGAGATCATCAAAGAAAGATTATTGACAAACTTAGAGACCCTAACAAATGGCATAGATACACCACCAAAGAGACCAGAAGGGTAGGAGGAAGGTGAGGAAGAGGCGGGGAGGAAGGGGGAACCGATCACAATGAATGACACATAAACCACACCACAGTCCCCCACCCCCACCAGGGAGACGAACAACAGAAACCAGGAGGGAAGGGAGCCAGCGGTCTGTGTAAGATATGAAAATAATAATAATTTATAATTTATCAACGGGTCATGAGGGTAGGGGGGAGGGAGGGACAAAAGAAGCGCTGATATGTTAGGGTTAGGGGGAAAAAAAGAAGAAAAAAAGAGCTGATACCAAGGGCTCAATACAAAGGAAATGTGTAGAAAAAATTATGGCAGCATCTGTACAAACATGCTTGATACAATTGATGTATGGATTGTTCTAAGAGTTGTAAGAGCCCCCAATAAAATGATCTTTTAATTAATTTTTTAAAAAACAGCACAAGCTGCATAAGATGACTGGGATTTCCTAAATATTAGACCCTTTCCCACAAGAAAAAAAATGGCATCCAAAGAATAAAAAGTAAATCCACAAACTGGGAGAAAAATTTTTGACAATGATATATCAGACAAGGAACTAATCTTTAAAATGTACAGAAAACTTCAACATAAAATGAGAATCCAATTTAAAACACGGTTAGAAGACACAAGAAGGCACTTCATTAAAGAACACATTCAAGTGGCTGAGAAATAGATGCATACACGCTCAGGATCAATAGAGTAATCCAATTTAAAATAGCACTGGCATCTCATCTCACCCCAGCATAAATAACAAAATTTAAAAATAACAAATATGAGATTGTGGAAGGACTGAACCCTCATACACTGCTTGTGGGATTATCAAACAGTACAATCACTGTGGGGGACAGTATGGCACTTCCTCAGAAAGTACTATATGAGCCATATATCCCACTACTAGTATACTCAAGAGAAATAAGAGCTGTGTCATGAATGCTATGTGCACGACTGTGTTCACTGAAGTATTACTCACAAGAGAGAAAACACAGGAACAAAGTGCCCGACCACAGACTAATGGAGGAACATACTATGATACACAAAGGAAAACTGCGCAAGACTAAAGAAAAAAATAAAATGAGCGGAGAGCATGCTGAGTGAAATTAGAACACAAGGATAAATATTGTATGGTGCTGCTATTATAAAAAGCCAGGAAAAGATGTCCACACTAAAAGAAGTCTTCTTTGAGGTTTACCAAGACTGGAAGTGGAAGATAGTGTAAATTACTAACTAGAGGGCACAAGTGTATTAACTTGGTGAATGGAAAGACAATTTACAATAAGGGAGAGTTCAAAACAAAATGATCAAGGCAAAGGAAGACACTGGAAGGGATACAAGGATATACTATTATAAGGGATATAATAAGCAATATCATGTATAATAAAATATGTAATAATCTATGAGTGAAAACATCTTATGTAGAAAGGAGAATGGGGTTATACCCACAAATATTTATAGGATAATAGAACATATTTCTACATAATTATTTATATATCCTTCAAATATATCCATGAATATAGCAGCACATAGAATGGGAAAGGTCATGAAAATTTCATAACCATAATCAAACATTACTGCACCAGAGTGCTCAGGACCACAGATGCAGGGGACACCAAAGGCAGTTGGTAGAACATAGTCTACAAGGAAAATGTTCTATATCCTCTCTGGTGAATAAATAACAACTGGAGTTTTTGTTTTTTTTCTAAGTTAAAAATTTTTTTCTAAATCATTTTATTGGGGGCTTGTACAACTCTTAACACAATCCATCCATCCATCCATTATGTCAAGCAGCAACTGGAGTTTTAACACCTGACTGGTCATTTATGGATACAACTATTGATCGCTCCTTGTCTGAAGAAAAGGAGAAGAAAATTAAAGTTTCATAGAAACAATTAGTTCCCCTGAATCTTGGCCTCCATGACCCCAAGACTTGACAAACTAGGTAGCGTCTGGCTATCACTACTAACTGCTCTGAAATGGATTGCATTCGGAGAAAAATGTGGAACAAAACTCAAAATAATTAAAAAACAAACAAACCTCCAGACCTGGAACATGGCTGAGTTTTCAGCCAAACAGTGAACAAGTCTTTAAGGTGGTATGCATCCTTAGAACAATCATTTCAGATCAAAAGGACAGTATTTGGCCAAAGACAAAGTTCTCAAAGCAGGACGGATTAGGAAACAGAGGAATGGAAACAGGAAACGAAGGGAGAAGTGAGATGAGAGATTGTTACCTTGTGGAAATTACAATCAATGACAAGAAATAAGATGTGTATGAATTATTGAGTCGAAAACTGGTTTACTCTGTAAATCTTTATTAATTGCATAATAAGTTGGTTTTTTTAAGAATGACTATTTAAAAAAATAATGTTTCCATCACATTATAGCTATTCTTTCTTTTTTTAATCCAACTACCTTCATTGAAGGTTAGATTTTTATTAGGAAAAGCCTTATAACTGGTTCTTTTTTTTGTGTTTTGAAAACAGCCCTGTGTGATCAATATAATGGTTTTTTTTTATTTTTATAGTTTTATTGAAATATAATTTGAATGTAATGCACTTCAAGAGTTAGGGTAGCTGCACAGTCACCCCCATTCCTTCCTGCACTCATTCCTACCAGCTCCCATTTCCTTCCAGCCTCCCCTGCCCACCCACCCCCACTCCCACCCCACTACACACACACAGCCAAGACGCCATTAATCCAATTGGTATCTCTATAGAGTCACCCATTCTGGACTTCATATACTGGAAAACATACCAAAAAAACACACACCCAACAATAAACCAGAGGAAAACCTCAATCGAAAAGAAAGCAGGACATATCAAACCCAGAACATATTCAAAATGGGTCGAAAGGGTGACCAAATGCTAAAGAGTTAGATTTTAACCTAACTGGTTCTGCGACAATCCACTTTCCATTGCACTCTGCACAATAGCAAGATTATTCCCATCCCTAGTCCATGGCCAGAGGGATTCACTGAAGGCTCAATCCATGTGTATTTGCCCTTCATACATATATCTCCAAAATTAGTCAAAAGGGAGATTAAATGATAAAGTACTCCATTTTAACCTAGCTCCATCTGCCAAAATTGAGTTCTCAGTGCTCTCTGTCGGACGGGAAGGCATTTCACATCCCTCTACTATGGTCAGAAAGGGTTCACCAGAGGCTTACTCCATTTATTACTGCTCCTTGCTCCTATTCTCTCCTACTACAATTAACTGTATAATTGTGAATTACATTCTTATTACATCTGTCCTAAATGGGGAAATATTTTTCCCTTTTTCAGCTTCTGTTAAAATGGAATTTTAAGATATATTTTCTCCCCTATTTATAATTTTTATGTAAAACTTTTCTCTTTGTAGAATTTTCTAAAATGCTATGCACTGTTTTTAGCTGATGTCCACATGCACTTACATTGAATCTCTCTTTATGTTCTAAATTAGAACCACAGGATGTAGATGCAATAGTCCATATTACAAGATTAAGAGAAAAGCTTGGTTTGCAAACTATATTATTGAAGAGTGACTTGAAATGGCTAAGTTCTGAGACTACAATTAAGAAGGTATTATTTTATTTTTAACTATAAAAATCATTATCTAAAACTGTCATCTTTATTTTATTCATTGCATTCATTAAATAAGAATCAGATATTACATTAATACCACACTGTAATCATTATTTCATAATGAATTCTTATGAAAACCACTTTCCATCATTTCATTTTGCTTAGAGAATGAAAGAAAAGATAAGATTTAAAAGTTATAAGCCTACAGCATATCAAAATATTTGGCTATTTGTTCTTTTTTTAATAAGATTCTTCTTTTTCCTCAATAGTTTTATTGGCATATAATTTACATATCATACAATTCATGAGCTCAGTCACATCCAGAAGAGTTGTACAGTCATCATCACAGTCACTTTGAGAACATTTTCTATTTTCTTCATTCTTGTACAGTAGAACCCTGGACCTTGATGCTAATCTGTTCTAGGAGTGTAGAGATGAGATGCAATCAAGTTCTGCATCAATTTTTCCCATAAGAAATAACTGAAAATGGATTAATCTGTTCTCGACCATCAAGTTTTTACCCTAACCTTGCCTTTTTATACAAAACATTACACAGAAATTTCAAACTAAATAAGTTCAGAGTTAAATAATACAATTTAAATAATAAGTATAACATTTTAAAAGTTTTTCACAACTCCAGTATGGCCCATACCTGGAGACTGATGAGGAGCTGGATCTGTGGACACGGGTGTGGAGAGGAGGGATGGGGAAAGTCATTGTTTGGGAGGGAATCCCTTACATAAAATCAACTGGTAGTCCGATCCCATGGGCCTCTCACAGTGTCCCATGCCAAAGCAAACTGTCACCCTGAACCATTGCCTGGCTTTACCTGGTAGGCTTAAGGCACTGAAGTGGGTTGCACAGTAAAAAAAAAAAAAAAAAAAAAAATCAACTGGTAGCTGCTTTTCAGGAGTTTTTTCCCTTCTTTGCCCCTTTTCACTAGGACCTGGATGGCTTCTTCTTAAAAAAAAATCTGTCTAATATGATCTGCTGGTGACGTTTCCTTAACTGTTTTCTAAAAGGGTTTGCTAAGTTATCATCAACAATATCAATTATTGATATTGTTGGTTAACTGGTTCCTTATCATGATGATTCTTTTCAAAAAACTGTTTCTTAGGGCCCATGTTTTTTGATCTAAAAACAGTATAAAAAGTCACAAAAACTAAGAAAGTTAAAGGAAAACATTTGGAACATAGCCACAAAAGGTTTAAACAACATGTACTAATAATGCCAAGTGATGCCGAGTGAGCAAACACGAACTGCTTTTGTTTACAAAAATCACGTGTTGGGTCACATTCCGATGTTTTGTTCCAGCTCCGATGCAAAATTTTCTCGACATTTCCCATTGAGATCCAATGATGTCAAGTACTGATGTGGTTGAGTGCCGGGGTTCTACTGTACATGTTATTAGATCCCCATTTCCCCCAGCCTCTCCTGCCATATCCCCAAGGAGCCATTAATCCAGTTACTGTCTCTATAGATGGACCTGTCCGACATTTCATACACAGGAAAATATTTTTTTAAAAACAGGAATGACAAACCAAATAAAAAACCTTGATCAACCAGAGAATATCAAAATCTAGAGCAGATGTAAATATCATAAGGGAGCTCCAATGACCGGGTGCTAAACTTTAACCTAACCGCATCTGCAGCAGTCCACTTCCCAGTGCACTCGGCCTGCTGGCAAGGCCATTCACATCCCCGCTCCCTGGGGCTTACATCCACGGTGTTCCCCTTCACCTTAAAAACACTGAAACATTTAAAAATGGTTCAAAATGGAGCATTCCAGCTGTCTTTCTTCCAATATAGATATGCTTCCGGCAGTCTATAATATGCTTAAGCTTCTTTGTCAAATCTTGTCTCCCTTGTCATTGTCCAGCTTGCGTATGCATATAAGACAATTGAAAGTACGATGGCTTTGGTCAAGGGCATCTTAGTCCCATTATTGCGTTTTCACACAAAATAGATCTTGCATAGCAGATTTGCCCTTTGCGATACATTGTTTGATTTCCTTACTGCTGTTTCTATGGGGCCTGGGCTGTGGATCTATGTAAAATGATATCCTTGACAATGTTTTTCTTTCCATTTTTTCCTCCATTTATTGCTATGTTGCTTACTGACTCAGTTGTGAGGATCTTTGTTTTCTTTTGTTGAGGTATAATCCATATTGAAGTCTGTCGTTTTTGCTCCACCTCAGTAAATGCTTCAAGTTCTCTTTGCTTTTGGCAAACAAGATTGGGTCATCTGCATATTGCAGGTGGTGAACGAGCTCTCCTCCAAGCCGGATGCCACATTCTTCTTCCTAAAGTTCAGCCTCTTGGGTTATATGCTGAGCATACAGATTGAGAAATATGCTGAAAGGATCTGACACCTTTCCTGATTTTAAACCACTCAGTTGCCCTACCTGTGCTCGAGCCCATTGCTGCAGCCACTGTGTTAATTCATCTCTTTGAGGGCCTGCCTCTGTTCACTGCTCCTCTACTCTGCCAAGCACCACCTCCTTCTCTAGGGGCATCGGAACAATAGTGAGGATGGTGTTCTGTTGGAAGGACTGCCAGCCATGGTCACCATCGCTGTTCTAGAAGCCCTGTTCTTCTCCATGTTGGCTATCATGTGTTGTAATCTACAAGGCTGAATGTCTTGGCAGAGTCAATAAAACACAGGTGAAAGTCTTTCTAGTCTTCTCGGTTTATAGCCAAGATTCATCTGATGTCAGCAACAACTCTTGTGACAGGTCCTGTTCTGAATCTGATTTGAATTTACGGAAGTTCCCACTTAAAGAACTGCTGTTTCCATCTTTGAGTTCAGCCAACGTTTACATACATGTAATGTTAATGACACTGTTTGATAAGTTTCACATTTTCTTTGGTCACCTTTCTTTGGACCGGGCACAAATGAGGAATGCTGGGCATGAAGCTGGCTCCTCCTTGGGCAAGTAGGACAGGACCATCACCTCTCATGGTTGACGCTTGGCCTTGTGGTAAGGTTCCCCATGGTTGAGGCAAGGCCCCATGGGAAGGCGTGTCAGCTCAACCCAAGGAGCCGATGCACTGAATGACCTTGGCCTAAGATAAAGTAGACACTTCCCCTCTTGTTCCCTGGGAAGCTGCTGAAGCACGAAGTTCTGTTCAAGATCAGCGATACTCCCTGTTTCTGGCTTCATCCTCCCCTTGAGCTTATGATGAAGTTCCTTAGGCAGTCTTGCATGTATAAATAAATGTGCTGCGGTGGCTGGGCAGTCTTCTCCCTCATTGGGAAAAGGCTCCTCCTGGCCTCAGCTTTCTGTATCCTGTCTGTCTTGTCTTCCTCTCCCGTTGTCCTCCCTCCGGTGTTCAAGAAGCTGTGCAGGTTGTGACAATTGATTGGCCAACTAATTGTCCTCCAAATTTCTTGGCACCTGGAACACTGAAAGCATTTCTTGATTGGTGTCACTTGATATTCCATTAATTATTAAAACTTTGGGGTTTTTTGTCAATACCTTCAGTGCAACTTGGGTTTCTTTCCTCAATACCATCGACTTTTGATAATATACTATCTCTTGAAATAATTTAATTTATACCCAGCATCCTATCGAAAATGCATAATATTCTTTTAAGAGTCCTCCAAGGTTCCTCTCAATGGGAGAAGTAACTAACTTTTTGAGAAATCACAAGTGGTCAGGAGTTTTTGCTGACACCAGAGATGGATCATAGTGATCCTTGAAAAATATTTGTATATGCAGTTTACGTGTGTAGAAAGTATGTAGCAAACAAATAGATAAACTTGCTCCTGATGTGCAACCCACAATGCTCATGTAGAAAAATCTCTGCCCCTCTCAGACTTTGGTGCAGTTAGTATTTTGCTAACGGTTAACTCAGCTTCAGCTATTACAAATTCAGCAGTAAAATTATGCCTTTTGCTCTTGACTGCCTTTATTGTCTTTATTGTCTCAGCCACACCAGGCAATGCACCCAGTGTTTGGTAACTGAGTAATTCTTGATAGTACATAACTGTATTCCTTCCTTCTTTTGAGGCTTCCCGCATTGTTCAATATCCTGCCCATATCCTTCAATATTCCAACTCAAAGTTGGAAGTTTTCTTTCAGCTCTTCAGCTTAAGAAATGTGGATTGGTTTGTTGCCTTTTGATTTTCTAACTCCTTGTCTTCATACCCTGTAATCAGCATTTTAACAGGCGATCCAGATGATTTTGATGCCCAATAGAGTCAGTCAGGGCTTTTTTAAATTTTTCTGGACTGGGTCAGGTAATAAGTATTTAGACTTCACAGATCTTTTTATCTCTGTTGTATCAAGTCAATATTGCAGTTTGAAAACCACTGTAGGCAATATGTAAATCAATAAATGTGGCTGCATTCCAGCCAGTAAAACTTTATTTACAGAAACATCTGTCCAGTTGGCCACCTGCTCAGTGGTCATAGTTTGCTGGCCCCTGCTCTAGACTGTCGCCATAAGAGCAAGATAATATAAATGAAAATACATTCATAATGGAATCAGATTAATTTAATTTCAAATGTCTATTTCCAAGCACTATGTGATTTAGTCACATCTCTAAGTTCTCTGGGGTTTTGTATTGTCAACCTTAAGGTGGAGTTAATAATACTTAGCCCGGAGATTTACTTTGAAGGTTAAATGAGCTAAAGCATTTGGCATTGTGCCTGCCTAACAGTAGGCTTAGTAGTGAAAATAATAATAATGATAAAACAGCACAACTCATAGCTTGTGTTTGGGCTTCATGCCTTTGGACTTTCAAAAAAGTACATCTCATTCATATGTGCAGGATGGAATTGAGAATATTAAAAGAGATACTTGTATATTTGTTTTAATGGAAAAAGATTAATTTAATTGGAAAAAATATTAATACATTTATATAATAGAATTCTGTGATTATAGATGTGATTATTTAAAATAATGGTACCTCCAATTAAATATTTTTAAATAAATAATAATGGTATCTACCTTAAGTTTCTGGGAAACGTGAAACTTGAACGGAATGCCTCATGTGACCAAATAATGGTCACACAAAATCCATGCAACATATAAATTAGCATTCACTCAGGGCTTATTTGTTTCATCTACTTTTAGTTTTTAAAATGGTTTTTTAAGGTTTCTGGGAACTCCTTATATTCGAAGCCAAAATAAGAAACTGAAATCAACAGTTGAGATAATTGAGAAGCAAACAACAATCTTTGCACTAGGGAGACAAAAACAAAATAAAAGTCTGTAAAATGAGACCCATGTTATAAAACTATGATAATACTTATTCTATTCAATAACTTTTGAGGGTATCATACACTATAATAAATCTACATGTGACCTCCTCCCTGGGAGATGTACAACAGAAAAGTGGGTGAAGGGAGATGTCAGACAGGGCAAGATATGACGAAATAATAATTTATAAATTATCAAGGGTTCAAGAGGGTGGGGAGCAGGGAGGGAGGGAAAAAATGAGGAGCTGATGCCAGGGGCTTAGGTGGAGAGTAAATGTCTTCAGAATGATGAGGGCAATGAATGTACAAATGTGCTTTACACAATTGATGTATGTATGGATTGTGATAAGAGTTGGATGAGCCCCTAATAAAATGATTTAGTAAAGAATATTAAAATTTATTTTATAGTAAAATTTAATTTCCAGAAGAGATTAAGCTTCGTTTTTATATACTTTTAGAACTTTTATTTTTTTAAATCAGTTTGTTGGGGGCTCATACAACTCCTATCACAATCCATACATCCATCCATTGTGTCAAGCATATTTGTGCATCTGTTGCCCTAATCATTCTCAAAACATTTGCTTTCTACTTGAGGCCTTGGTATCAGCACCTCATTTTTCCCCCTCCCTCCCAGCTCCCTCCTCCCTCATGAACCCTTGATAATTTATGAATTATTATTATTTTGTCATATCTTACACTGTCCGACGTCTCCCTTCATCCACTTTTCTGTTATCCGTCCCCCAGGGAAAGGGTTATTTGTAGATCCTTGTAATCAGTTCCCCCTTTCTACCCCACCCTCACTCTGCCCTCCTGGTATCGCCACTTTCACCACTGGTCCTGAAGGGATCATCTGTCCTGGATTCCCTGTGTTTCCAGTTCCTCTCTGTGCCAGTGTACATCCTCTGGTCTAGCCAGATTTGTAAGGTAGAATCGGGATCATGATAGTGGAGGGCGGGGGAGGAAGCATTGAAGTTTCGTCATTGCTACACTGCACCCTGACTGGCTCTTCTCCTCCCTCCGACCCTTCAGTAAGAGGATGTCCAGTTGCCTACACATGGGCTTTGGGTCCCCCATCTCCACTCCCCGCCATTCACTATGATATGATTTTTTGTTCTGATCATGCCTGATACCTGATGCCTTCGACACCTTGTGATCACACAGGCTGGTGTGCTTCTTCCATGCGGGTTTTGTTGCTTCTGAGCTAGATGGCCGCTTGTTTACCTTCAAGCCTTTAGGACTCCAGACACTATATCTTTTGATAACCGGGCCCCATCAGCTTTCTTCACCACATTTGCTTATGCACTCATTTAGAACTAGTCTAGTAGAGGTTTGAAATTTCAAAGCTAAAAGCAAAACATGTTTCAATTATGTTTCTGCTATGTGCAATAGCTGAGTTAATGAGGGAAAGGCATTGCATATATTGCAGTAGCTCAAAATATAAGTTAAGAGTCAGGCTAATATTCAGCTTCCTATCCTACCAGTTTCTGGCTCTGTGATATGTTTTAATTTATCTAACTTCTCTAAATATTAATTTAAGCATTTGTTTAATGAGATTATAAAAACGTAATGTTAATCTCTTTAAATTTAAGAAATTAAAGTTTAAGGGATGAAACTTACAATGGTTTTAATGATGGCATATTAGAACACTTACTATGTATTAAAACAATACTTCCTTAACAAATATTAACTATTGTTATTATAAAGCTAATCTATAATTATTATAATAAATGATAAATTCACTGTCCCTCAAGACAATTCTGGAGTTGGCAGACAAATTAATAGAGGTATAAGATATATGTACAAGATATATTGTCAAGCTTTTGAATTAGAAAGCATATGTTAACTAATAAGCATATAGATACGTTTTTATGAATGTTCCAAAAACATCAGTGAAAATAAAATATTAGATTTAATCCTTTTCTGATTGATCCTATTGAGCTTTGATTAGATCCAGCTAGCTTTCTTCAACAATATTATCTTTATATTTAATCGATATAAAACTATTTCAATTTACTTTGTAATGTGTTTGACTATTTTACTACTTAACTTGATTTCTTTTTTTAACCTTAGGAACCTTTGAAAGATGATGGAGAATATATATATTGCCTTCCTAGGAGGAAGTCCAAGGGTCCTGACAGTCTGTATGAGCTTCAGGCAGTCTCTGCTCAAACAGCTCGATGTTGCAAACAATTTTGGATTATTACTGCTACATTTGTTTCAAAAGTAACATATAATAGGTTTTTTTCGAATACTGGTATCATAATCGAAAAAATATTTTCATTGAAGTTCACTGAACAAGTTTATCTCTGTGTGTTTAAGACAAAACTAATAATTTGTGCAGTTTATTCAACAAGATTAATTCTCTGAAGGTTTTAAAGGCCTTCTTAGAAAAAGTTATTAAATAATTAAATGTCCTACTTGCTTTGAGATTTTTAGGCTTGAGAATACAAGTTTTAAGACACTTTTTTACCTCTCACATTATTAATAGTGTAATTTTAAAAGGAAAAATATAAGCATTTGATGGCTTAATAAACTTGCCATCATAAAATTACTATCAATAAAGTGGTCTCTCTTGGCAGAATTTGTCAGAAACTTTATTGTCAGATATAGAAATCACCTTATTATTTAGGATGGAGGAGGTAAAAATTTCTAGGAAAATGAAAGTAGAAGATACTGATATGTTTCCTATGAGCATTTTCGCCATGGAATTTTCATATTCTCTAAAAATGTGATATTTTTGGAACTTAATTTTAACAATGGAATGCAGCAGTCATGAAGTGGCTATGCAGATATCCCATCTGACATTTAAAAACTAAATTCCCTGCATCAAGGAATTCTCTCTCTCTTTTCAAGAATCCTTCTCCCCAATCTAAATGTTAACATTTTTGGTGAAATTTCTTCTAGAAGTAAAATTGCCTCTGTATACTGTATAAATATGTATAAATGTATATGTATACTGTTATTATATACAAACTTTAACCTCATTTTTCACTTAATAATAATGCCATTTAGAGGTATTTTCTTAAATGCACATACTGATCCACTTCATACAGATTTGATCCTACCCTTGCATATGTAGAGTTTAGTTGAGAGGCTAGGAGGGCAGAGGTAGATAAACCCTAAATCAGTGACTGAACAAAGAACTGTATTATTACAACTTGTGGTAATTATCAAAGTGCTATTCTCAAATATGAGGAAACTAAACATTCTCAAAACTTTTCATTATCTTTTAATTCTATTTTCCACAAACTTTCTTGCGTGTGCTTTGCATTTGCAGGTTACCAAAGTATGCCATAGAGAAGAAACAGAGCTCTTACCTATGACGGAATGGCTAAAGGAAAGAAAATGCTACTACTTACTACAGACTTTCAAGATATTTTTCACTTTCCGGTGAGATAAAGAAACTTCAGTTATTTGTAGATTAGAAAAGTCATTGTCCTGACCATGTTTAAGAGGAAATTGAGTAGTCCATAAAATATTTTTGGAGAACAAAATAAAAAGGCTTACCCATTTAAGTATTAAGACTCTTGACTTTATTATTTTGGATAACATTATTTGTAAAGATACTGTATAGTCAACCAAACTTAAATACAGTATTTTCATTTTTGCTTTCCTTATAAATTTATTGATATATTAAATGAATAGTCTTAGAGTCTGTTATAAACAAGTACTATTATAAATGTTAGGGATACCATATTGATCAAACCAAATAATTTCCCTGCTCTAAAAAAACAGTATGATAATAGGTGAGTCAGATAGTAAACAAGCATACATATGAAGATAAAATAGTATGAGGGAAAATAAAACAGAGTAAGGCAAATGGGAAAATTTGTTGATTCAAGATCGTTAAAGTAAATTATCTATTTCTCCATGCATCGCATTTTATATCAAATCAGTCCAAACTTTTAATATTTGAATCTAATTTTATCAATTTTTTGCTTGTTTCTGTGCCTATCTTTTCTTTATGATCTGGGGATTCAAAAGTAGGTAAATAATTACTTTTAGCATTTAATGTAGTAAATTATGTAAATAACTATAAGAACCCCAGAAACTAGTATAAAACGCAAGGGCATGAATTTTGTGGCAGAGAAGTTTTTTAATTATTGAAAAAATATTGATTGTGTACCTATTTTTTCTCCCTGGACCACTGAACCCTAGAGACAGAATCATGAAGAAAAGAAAAAGAAGTTTCTATTCCTATAGCATTTGCATTCTAATGGAGGGAGGCAGCTATCAAAATAAATTTAAAAAAATAGATCAATTCAGACACTGATTTGATAATAAAGCAGAAATGGGAATTCATTATTACTTCAGAAAAGAAGGTCTGCAATGTGGTCGAGAACTAAATATTGAAGAGGAGCCAGCCATCTCAAAATCTGAGAGAGACAAATTCCAGGCTAAGGATATATCAGGTTTCAATATTCTAAAGCAAGAGAAAAATTAATGCATGTTCAGTGTTAGACAGGATGTTGTCTAGGTCACATGCCACATAACTGGTTTTCAAAAATATGTATGAAAGTTTCATCTCTATGAAAACCCCACTGAGGCTACTCTCTGTCGGTGTGCTCCACTCTGGTGGCTCGCCTGTTGCCGTGAGGATGGTAGCTATGCCACTGGGATTTCAAATACAAGCAGTGTCTCCCATGATAAACAGATTTTAGTGGAGCTTCCGGACTCTGAAGAAGAAATAGGTAGTCCATTTATTTCTAAGGAAGGAGCCACCGAAAGCATTATAAATAACAGCAGACCACTGTCAGCGTGCTCAAAGATGAGCCACAGAGGAAGGGAGGAATTTAAACGTGACTGGAGAGGAGTTTCCCCCCTGGAAGTACAGTTGGCTTTAATGATGGGGGAAGAAGAAAACTTTTCGGGTCTTTATTTATTCTTGGGGCATGACGCAACATAGAAACAGCTGCAACCATCCATGAATAATTGGAGTGTGGAAGGTCCAAATGTACAGCTAGGAAAATTGAGCCATCAAAAATGAAATGGCACACATGAAGATATATATCCTAGTAATTAGTGAGCTGAAACGTACTAGAATTGGCCATTTTGCGTCGGACAATCATGTGATTTTCTATGCCAGAACGACAAATTCAAGAGCATCGGCAGTGAATTCATCTTCAAAAAGTAGGTCTCAAGATCTAGCTTGAAGTTCAATGCTGTATGTGACAGGATAACATCGATGTGCCTACAAGGAGGATCAGTTAATGCAACTGTTGTTCATACTCATGCACCAACCACCATTTCCATGTGAAGCAATTGAAGCATTCCACCCACTTCTTCATTCTGAAGTTGATCAAACATGCAAGTTAGGTGCCTTGACAATTATTGGTGATTAAAGTCTGAAAGCTGGAAACGAGAAAAGGTCCGCAGCTGGAAAATACGGCCTTAGTGACAAGATGCTGAATATCGCCTGAGAGAATTTTGCAAGACCAACAACTGTTCCATTGTAAATACATGTTGTTCAGCAACATGAACAATGACTGTGCCAGATGGAACACACAGGAATCGATCTGACTGCCTCTATGAGATCTGGGGGCGGAGTGGGTTGTACTTTGGGCTGCTAACAGCAAGGGCAGCAGTTCAAAACCAAGAGCCTCTCCACAGACAAGCGCAGAGGCACTGTCCACTCATTAAGATGAAAAGCTGAACGTGGTGGGTGAGCAGTTAATGATATTCGCTCCACATCCAATATCTGTAAAACGATTTCCTGCAGAAGTAGCTTTTTAAAAAATCATTTTATTGGGGGCTCATACAACTCATCACAATCCATCCATCCATCCATCCATTGTATCAAGCACATTTGTACATTTGTGGCCCTCATCATTCTCAAAACATTTGCTTTCTACTTGAGCCCTTGGTATCAGCTCCTCATTTTTCCCCTCCCTCCCTACTCTCTCCTCCCTCATGAATCCTTGATAATTTATAAATTATGATTATTGTGTCATATCTTACACTGTCTGACGTCTCCCTTCACCCACTTTTCTGTTGTCCATCCCCCAGGGAGGAGGTTATATGCAGAATCCTTGTAATCAGGTCCCCCTTTGTACCCCACCTTCCCTCGACCCTCTAGTATCACCATTCTCATCACTGGTCCTGAAGGGGTCATCTGTCCTGGATTCCCCGTGTTTCTGGTTCCTATCTGTACCAGTGTACGTCTCTGGTCCAGCCGGCTTCGTAAGGTAGATGGTTTTGCTTGTGCACCTCGTAGGTCTGTCCTTGAGCACTCACACATGCTTCTCCCCCTTGGGTTTGAAACTACATAAAACGGAAAGAAATTCGAGAGCAAAACTTTTGCTTGTCACTGCACATCAATACAAAGAAGTTTATTTAACTTATTGAAACATTTATTGCCAAACTATGCTTTTTGTTGGTGTTGTTAATGTTGTTCATATTTATCGGGATAACAAATCCATGGAATATATTCTTTTATGTTAAACTAAGATCTTCATATCAATCTTAAAATTTTGCGACATGTCTTTTTTTCTCCTCGCACCCACATTTTTAATATGTTATTCTTCAATGACATTTTTGAAACTTTAAAAATGTTTTATTGAAAATTTAATTTTAAAATGCAAAGAGTTGTTGGATATTTTATTTTCAAAATCTTTCCCCTTTTTGTGTTGGACTGCAAATTCAGTTTCTTTCTCTTTAGGCGTTTTCACAACTAGGACTAGAGTTCTGTGACAGTACAGAAGAAAAACAATTGCTAAAGGTTTCCTCCCCGCTCCCACTACCATGACTCGAATTCGTTCTAGCAAGTCTGGCTAGAACAGAGGAGGTACACTGGTACAGATAGGAACTGAAAATACAGGGAATCCAGGGCGGATGATCCCTATAGGACCAGTGGTGTGAGTGGCAAAACAGGGAGGGTAAAGGGAGAGTGGGTGGGAAGGAGGGAACCGATTACATGGAACTGTGTGTGACCTCCTCCCTGGGAGACAGACGACCGAAGGGTGGGTTGGGGGAGACGTCGGACAGGGAAAGATATGACAAAATGCCAATTTATAAACTATCAAGGGCTCATGCGGGAAGGGGGAGCGGGGAGGGAGGGGAAAAATGAGGACCTAATGTCGGGGGTTTAAATGGAGAGAAAATGTTTTGAGAAATGATGTACAAATGCGCTTTACACAACTGATGTGTGTATGGATTGGGATGACAGTTGTATGAGCCCCTAATAAAATGTTAAAAAAAAAAGAAAGAAATAGAGAAATCATATAAAAAAAAAGAGAGAAACCATTTGGCTTCTACATACCTATCTACACACACACACACGAGATGTGGTCTTGGAAACCTTCAGAGGTAGTCGTAGCCCATGAGGTGGGAACCTACGTCACTGTGAGTCAGAACTGACACAATGGCAGTACGTAATGGGAGACAGAGGATTGTGAAGACGGCGCGGAACTGAGCAGTTTCCTTCTGTTGTGCAGAAAGTAGCCATGAGTTGGAACTTGATAGGATCTAACACCAACAAGTATGCCTGTGTGAATTAGCACATCCTGGGGTTTTCTTGGAACTGCTTGGATATCTCAAGGCCTCTTCCCATTTTCTTGGATTCAAAATGAACCCACATCAACTCTAAAATGGGCCTTTGGTCAACTATGACTTAACAATCATTCACCTCTCTCCACCAAAGGTGCCAGCTAGGTAAGGAATCTAACTGTGCCAAAAAGTTATCACATCCCAGTATTAAAGGTAGTTGTTTTCCCTAAGATGAAAACGGTACTGAGAAAGAGTCGCATCTGACACTCAAAAAAATAAATTCATTGCCATTGAATCAATTCTGATGCACAGCGAGCCTAGAGGACAAGGTAGAGCTGCCCCACTAGGTTTCCGAGAATGTAGTAGAAAGCCTCCTCTTCCTCCTGGTGAGCCCCTGGTGGCTTCAAACTGCTGCACATGCAGCAGATGGGCCTCGACTGGTGTAAAATACCAATTTAGAGAAGCTGAGAGGGAGTCAGCTGAATATATCTGTTGTACGTGTATGAAAGTTTTAGATGATGCATACTCACCAGGGAAAATGTTCAACTCCTTTTATAGTAAGTTCTCAAGTGCAATTCTTGATTTAATCTTTGAATTTTTAAAATTACAAATGCTTCTGTATTTTTGAGGTTATATCCAAATGACATTAATTCTTTGATTAGCACTAGGCAAATATTTCATATCAATGTACTTTTTCATTATCTCTTAAACTGAGGGTTTTTTTTAACTTTTAATTGTGAATTAAGTGGAAGTTTACATTTCAAATAATTAATTTTGTATTCAACAACTTAAAAGACTATGTATCAATCACCCACTTGCCCTACCCACCTTTTGATCTCTCTTCTCCCTCATATAGAATTCTATCTTCCCCTTTACTGAAGTTACTCAGTCTAAACTCTAGTCTATTGAGCCACCTTCCCCTCCGAGCCCTGTTAATGATCAAGGTCTGTTTCTTTTGCCATGAAAAATCTGTTATCTTATTTTTTTAAATTTTATAATAATTGTTTCATATAGCATTTATCCATTTGTTATTGACTAATTTTACTCAGTATAATGTCCTCCAAATCCATCCATATCATGAGGTGTTCCAAAGCTTCATTGTTACTCCTTAGTGATGGAATAATATTCCATTGTGTGTACATACCAACGTTTTTTTCTTCCATTCTTCCACTTACGAGCAGTTAGGTTGTTTCTACCTTCTTGTTATTGTGCCTAGTGCAGCAATGAACATGGGTGTGCATGTCTGTTCATGTTACAGCTCTGGCTTCTTTAGGGATATACCAAGTAAAAGAATTGAATCTCGGTTTGTGAGAAGTGCTATATCACTTTCCATGGTGGGTGCATAATTTGACAGTCCCACCAGCAATCTCTGCAGCGTCTCCAGCATTTGGGCTGTTTTGTTTGTTTTGAATTCTATCCTCAAAATAGGTTTGAGGTGGTATCTCATTGTTTTATTTGCATCTCTCAGATGCCCAGTGATCATGAGCAGTTCATCATGGCTGCCAAGATGTCTTCTTTGGTAACCTGTGTGCTCATGTCCTCTGCCCATTTTAATTGGATGACTCCCCTTTGTTGGTTGGGGTGGTATAGTATTCTACCAATTTTGGAGATTATCCCCTGGTCTGAGATGCCATTGCCATTTTTTTCCCATCCTGCGTGTTTTCTTTTCACTCTTTGGATGAAGTCTTTTGATGCACATAAGTGTCTTATTTTCAGAGTCTTTGGGTGAGTATGTTTTTCGTTATGTTGGGTAGTGTGTTTATGCCCTGTATTAGGGCCCTTAAATTTGCCTCTATTTTCTCATTGATAATCTTGATAGTACTCACTAACTCACTGCCATTAAGTCCATGCCAACATAGCAACCCTATCGGACAGGGTAGAACTGACCTTTTAAGATTCTGAGGCTGTGACTGTTTACAGGAGTACAAAGCCCAGTTTTTCTTCCATGAAGTGCCTGATGGTTTTGAACCCTTGACCTTATGAATCAAAACCCAACACATAACCACCATACCATCATGGTTCCTTATTTATAGTAGTATTAGAGTATTACCGGTAGTACTGGATTTACATGTAGTTCTGTAATCCATCTCGAGTTCTGTTATTGTAGATGGGATAAGGTGTGGGTCCTGTTTCATTCTTCTACAAGTGGATATCAAATTTTGCCAGAAACATTTGTTGAAGAGACTGTCTCTTCCCCCAGTTAAAGTAATGAGTTTCTTTTGGCAATTATAGTACATAAATTGTATTCCTTTCAACCTGTGAGAACTGGAACTCAATGGGACTGCCTTTTTTTCCCCCAAGTATCGCAAATTTTCCACTGTGATAAGGTTCAGTTTTACCACTTCTCTATTGCTATTTTTAGTGGAAAATATTTGAGTTTCTGTCCTATACAGGTTCCAGCTTTTGCAGATGTTTTTGTACTATAAAAGGAAAATAATGTATTTTATACTTATTGGAATGTTACAACTAAGTGAACTATGCAACTATCAGAGTTATAGTGACTTATTTATTTTTATTAAGATTTATATTTTGCTTTATATGCGGTTTACAGCATGGGAGAAAATTTATTTATATTTTTAGTACTTTTAGAATATGAATGAAAACATTCTAGAGAAGTTTCTAATATCTCTAAGCCTTTACTAAATATATTCTGTATTAAAATATTCTTAAAAATCTAAAATAAGAAATGTTTTTTCTTTTCAGAGTTAATAAAATATTTGTTATCTGGAAAATGAATATTAAAAGAATTAAGACCGAGAGGAGCAGGTAGGTCTTGCTATATACTATTCTGAAAATTTTTCAAAAGAAAGCCATATTTTAAAAATGTAAGATATGGCAGATATGAATTTAATTCAATAATTGGAAATTCACATTTACTTGTCTTTATATTAATTTTCACCCATCCTAATTTTTTAAAAGGTAATTAAACACTTAATATATTTCCATTACCACTCTGTGGCTTGAAGAAATCAGTGTTAAGGAAGTACCTTGATTATTTAACTTATATACTTGATCTAACTTTCAGTTCCAAAAAGAAGAATGATGAAATCATCCAAGATGTAGGCCAGTTAATTCTATTTCCAGGGTTGCTGACTTTTTAATTTTATTGGGGACTCTTACAACTCTCGTGACAATCCATACATCAATTGTACCAGACATATTTGTACATATATTGCCATCGTTCTTTTCTAGACATTGACTTTCTATTGAGCCTTGGGATCAGCTCTTCTTTTCTTCCCTCGCCCCCTTACCCTCGTGACCCCTTGATAGATTATAAATTGTTATTATTTTCATATCTCGCAATGACCAGTCTCCCTTCCCCTCTGGTTTCTGTTGTTCTTCCCCCTAGAAGGGTGTGTGTAGCTAAGTGTCACTCATCGCTATTAGTGCCCCCTTCTTTCCCTCCTCTCCCCCTCCCCCTACCCTTTTGGTATCACTATTCCCCTTCCTGTTCCTGGTTCCGTGTGTCACGAGCTTTATCTCTTGTCTATCCCTATGTACATGTTCCCGTCCAGTCCAGAGTGGGAAGCAGCACTGGGGTCATGATAGGAGGTGGGAGGGGGGAAAGGGAGGAAACTTCAAGAAACCAGAGACATATTGAGTGATCCATTGGTGCTCTACTGCACCCTGATTGACTCATCCCTTCCCTGAGACCCCTCTGTGGGGGGATATTCCATTGTCTACAAATGGACTTTGGGTCTCTGCTCTGGCCCCCTAGTTCTCAACAATGCATTTTTGTTTGTTGTTTGTTATGAATCTTCTGATGCCTTTTACCCAGGCCCAATGACACCTCATGATCGCACCAGCTGGTGTACTTCTTCCATGTGGGCTTGTTGCTTCACTGTTGGAAGGCCACTTATTTAACCTCAAGCCTTTAAGACCCCAGACGCTATATCTTTTAATAGCAAGGCACCATTGCTTTCTATACCACATTTGCTTATGCACCCATTTTGTCTTCAGTGATTGTGTGGGATCAGTGAGCATCACCGAATGCCAGTTTGTTAGAACAAAGTGTTCTTGTATTGTGGGAGGGTATGAGCTGAGGCCCAAGGCCTACCCACAGCCTCAGTGTATTGCCTTATAAATATATGTACATAGACCAATACCTATATTTTTATGGATTAATATATTTACATAAGTACAAATCTCTGTCTATAGCTTTGCTTCCTAGAGCCTTCCTTTGTTTTCATTTGCCTCCTCCTGTCACAACATCATGCCCCCCCTTCTTCCACCTCTTAGTACTTCCTCTCAATTAGATTGGTGTTTCGCTAATATCCACAGGATCTCTACAACCTCCTAGTTTTTGGTTTTGATTCCCTAGTTGTTTCCTTGTCTATGGTGTTATGTGCTTACCACACCCTACCCACAACAACCTTCTCCCCTCAAGATCCTCTGGGGGCCATTGGCCCCATTGCTTCTCCCAGAGCTTGCTTCCCATGCCTGTCTTACATAAGTAAGCAGACCAGCAATGTCCTAGGCCAGACAATAGGAAAACAAAAGGTTGAAAAAAGAAAAGGAAAAGGCGAGAATAAGAAAAAAAAAAAGGAAAAAAGAAGCCATACATAGTACCATGTCTGTCCACTGGCCTTTATGAATCTGTCCCCACTGGGGCTGGGGGAGCTCTGAGGCTGTCTCTCCAAGCCTGAAGCCTATTTTGAAGGCTCTTTGGGGGCTTCGTGGATTGGCTTTGCTCTAATTGCTGACCCCCTATGCCCCCTTCTTGATTTGTCCTGTTGCGGAGGATTCAGGCCACACTATCTCCCCTGTGTGGCCCCATTATTGTCCTCTGTCGCAGTACGCTCCAGTGAGGGGACAACACGTCTTGAGTTGCTGGCGGTCTTACAGTCCTCTCTGTGCCTTAGCAGCTCCGTGGATAGACATCGTCCTCCAGACGTGGTGTGCCAACATGGAGTCTAGGTCGACTGTCCGTTTCTCTTTTCCCTTCTTGGTTTGCTATCATGTGGGCATGGTAAGTCGGCTCCTTTCCCCCACCTGAAGGTTTAGGGTTGCACATACTTCTATGGTAGGGGTCAGACTGGCTCTGGTTGGGGCTGGCCCTGTAGCCCAATCTTTTCATGCAGTCTTCCCTGTGGTTACTCCTGGTTTGGTGAGCCTCGGTGGGGTCTGTATGCACACTCCCAATTCTGTGGGGACATAGCCAATCCTCTCCCCCTGGGTGGATTAGTGCCCTGCTCCCCCCATTCC